>NC_056728.1:1817859332-1817999332 GCF_019279795.1 Protopterus annectens | reverse complement strand
ATGCGGTGGCTTATCCACTTAGAAATAGTCTGCTTTGATATAGCCTTCCCCTCTGATCCTGCAGCAAATGCTACCAGTAGTTGCTCAGACTTTCTTAGAGATTTGGTCCTGTTTAAGTAGAATCTTAGTTGTCTGTGTATGTCCAATGAATGCAGAATCCACTCCCCCTTGTTCTGCGGATTTGGGTAAAAAGTTAGCAGGTGAATTGTTTGGTTAAGAGCCACACTGGATACCACCTTAAGCATAAAAGAAGGATTGGTCCTGAGGGACACCCTGTCCGGGTAAAATACAATAAAAGGCTCCACAGCCATGAGAGCCTGTAGTTCTGAAACCCTTCTTGCTGAAGTGATTTCCAAGAGGAAAGCTGTTTTCCAAGATAAAAATTTTATGTCCGCAGTAGCTGCTGGTTCAAAAGGAGGCAGGGTGAGTTTTTCCAGCACAAAATTGAGGTCCCATGCAGGAGTTGGTGATCTTCTGGGAGGCCTTAAATTTGTGGCCCCTCTAAGATACTGTTTAAGCATATGATGAGAAGAGGGGAGGCTCAGTGCTGTAATGAGCCGAAATAACAGAGGCATGGATTTTTATTGAAGAAAAAGATAGGCCTTTGTCAAGCATCTCAGTCAAATATTGTAAAATCTGAGGGATATTTGGCTTTGCTGTGTCCGTTTCTTGTGCTTGGTTCCAAGCACAGAATCTCTTCCATTTTTCAGCATAACATTTTCTAGTACTAGGCCTTCTGGCTTCCAAAATGACATCCATCACAGATTTACTGAGAGGTGTTGTTTGAATAATTAAATGATCAGCCATGCTGCAAGGTTCAGAGTTTGAAGCTGAGTGTGCAGAATTTGATTGTTCTGCTGAGACAGCAGATGAAGTATACGAGGCAAGTACCAAGGAGGGAGTTGAGATATTTCTTAGAACTGGGTACCAGTGTTGGCGAGGCCAGTCCGGAGCAATTAGAATCATTCTTGGTTTTTCCTGTCTGACCTTTAGTAAGACCTTGGAGAGAAGAGGCAGAGGGGGAAAGGCATAAACCGACAGGTTTTTCCAACTGAAGGATAGGGCATCCACTTTCCATGCTTGTCTGTGATCAGTCCTTGTGCAAAATTTGTCCAGTTGACAATTTTGGGGAGAGGCAAATAGATCTATGTCTGAGCTCCCCCATTTCTGTGTTAACATGCTGAAGATTTGTGGATCCAGTTTCCACTCGTGCGGGTCCATAAGATTTCTGCTTAGGTCGTCTGCCAGAGTATTTTGTTTTCTTGGCAGGAATTGAGCTTGAAGATGTTTTTGGTAAGTCAAAGCTGTGTTCCGCAATGCCATGGCTAGTCTGCAAAGGGGGTAGGAATGTGTACCTCCCTGCTTGCTTCTGTACCACATAACCGTGGTGTTGTCCGTCTTTATCAGTAGTTGTCCTGGATGAAGTAAGTCCTTGAATGCTGTCAGAGCATTCTGAACAGCTAGCATCTCTTACTGGTTGATATGCAGATGCATTTGTTTTGGGCTCCATTTGCCCTGAATGCATCTCCCCGCCAGGTGGGCCCCCCAAGCATAGTCTGATGCGTCTGTAGTTAGGGTTTGGGTGGCAGGGGGTAGAGTGAATGACAGTCCCTCATTTTGGTGACTTGTCTCTGCCCACCAAAGAAACTCCTGCTGTAGGCAGGGAATGAGAGGAATCATTGTTTCCAGACTGTGACAATGTTGACTCCATAAACTTTTAGGTACCATTGAAGTTTCCTCATATGCAGTCTTGCATATCGAATTAGTAGAATGCAGGATGCCATGAACCCTAAAGCCTGCAGAATTTGTCTTGCAGATAACTGGGTTTTTGTTGCCATTTGTTTGAAGTATGTTGTCAGTTGCCTTTGTCTGGCGCAAGGTAAGCCATCTGGGCAGTTGTATTCAAGCTTGCACCCAGGAATGTAATTATTTGAGAGGGTACCAGTTGGGATTTCTTTTCGTTTATTGTGTACCCTAGGCATGTTAGAAGCCTTTTTACAAATGCCAGATGTTGAAGAAGCGTGTCCTTGTTCTCTACTTGAATGAGACAGATAAGGATAAATTTGTATGCATCAAAAGTAGCGGGTATCAGGGGCTGCGAAAGCGCCTCACTGAGTATTGGCGAACCGGCGACTGGCTTTGGAGAAGTTTTGTTGTCGGTTTTGGACCTCGACGGTCTGTCTCTGACTTTTTCTTTGCGTTTTTTATGAACTCCGGTAGTCGGATTGCTAACCGACGACATTTCAGTGTAATTAAATCTGGATCCAAAATATTTAGAAGCAAAAATATACCGACGCTTAATAGTGCATTGGTTAAATCTAGCACAAAACAGCAAGGCACATTATGATTTGGGCCTAGGCAAGGAATACAGTACAAATGAAAATCCTTATGAGGTATTTGCTTCCCACAAGTAATGCAATTATAAACTTTTACTGACATCGGTAAGGAGCAAGAAAAAGTTTCCCCAATGGGACACTTAGCTTTAGTTGAAGACTTCGGTTTTAAAACTCGAATGCAAAAATTTCAGGAGTCGGCCGACCGGCACTTGCAAACTGCTTCTGCTTCGGGCACCGCATGGCAAGAAAGACTGGATAAATTGGCGTTGGCTGAATGTTTTATACCCCTGACAACCTGACGTCATGGAAGAGGAGACAGCAACCGACGCAGGACCCAAGACTTTGTTATTCAGGCCGACTAAGGGCAACCTGCCAGCAGATTACCCAAATTTAATGACTGCAACAGTGAAACACGAAGAACATCAGAGAAACATAAAAACTTCCTGAAAAGAGGGTGGACTGGAATATGGAGATAAGCATCCTTGAGATCCAGAGACACCGTATAGATCTGAGGGAGCAGTACAGGAAACAGAATCCGAAGAGACAACATCCGAAAGGAAGGCACTTTCAAAAACGTGTTTAGATGAGAGAGGTCTATTACAGGTCTCCAAGTGCCCTCTTTTCTTGGACTAGATATAGCCTGCAGTAGAACCTTTTCCCCCTTTGGGGCACAGGTACCTCTTGAATAGTACGCTGAGTCAAGAGAGTTTGAAGAACCTCTGGGAAAAAGGGAAGGTTGTTCCTGAGGAAGTTGAGGAATGCCCATAAAGGAAGGGTGGGATTTCCACACCATGAATTACCCTGACAAATGATCGACAGAACCCAAGAATCTTGAGTGATCTGAAGCCAAGAAGGAAGAGAAAAAGAAAGGCAACGAGAAAGGGGAATGTGGCTGGGAGGAGACGGATAGTCATACAGCACCTGGTTTGTCTGGAAAGGAAGGCTTCAGAAACTCTGAAAACTGAGTAGCCTTAGCAGGAGGAGCCTGTTTGCCACTCTTCTTGCCTTTAGTAGAAGTGCGGGAATGTTGACAAACAAAGGCAGGCTTAGTGGGATAGTTCCTCTAATATTTAGGCACAGAAAAAACAAAAGTATGCTTAAGCTCCTGTAAAACCTTATCCTTATCCTGAAGGGACTTAAAACAAACCAGCAGCAGCTTCCCCAAGCAAAAATTTAGAATCCAGGGGAGCATCCATCAACTAAGCTTTAATATCATCAGGTAGAGGCTGAAGCCTAAGCCAAGAATACCTCCTCATCACTGAACCAAAAACAGTAGCCCTAGAAGGGGCATCTACTGCATCACAACTACATTTAATAGAATGATGAATGACTTTAGACAAAGTCCCTAGCAAGGAAAGAACAGAAGTTTTACCCTCAGACTCAGGAAAATCAGAAAGAAGTTGACAGGCCTGAGAATGAAGAGCCAACATATACCTAGACATATGGGTCTGATAATTAATAGCCCTAAAATCTAGGGTAGCAGAACTGTAAACCTTCTCACCTAGCCGTTCCACAGTTCTGCTATCTTTGTCAGTAGGCAATAACCTGGGTAAAGGAAGCAATTGAGATGGCATATCAAAAGTTACAGAGACCACAGAAGGGTCAGCAGCAGGATATTTATACAAAAAGAAACAATCCTCAGGCACGCTATAAAACTTATCAGGCTTCTTGGAAGTAGGGGGGTAAAGAATCAGAAGCATGAGAGGCATTGGAAAAAAAAAGTACAGTTTTGTACCTACCATAAATGTAGATGTTCGAGGATTCCCTTGCTGCAGTCCTGACTATTGGGTATAGTCCGCGTCCCAGTCGGCCCGAATACCAGAGTATAAGGCTGACGTCGGTCATGGCGCCTTAGACTGCGTCAGTACGAATGGGTACTAATCGCATGACCGGCGTCATTTCCTCAGTCTTTTCTTGCCCCAGATGTCAGAAGACCCAAAAAGACAAGTCCCAAAAACAACCTGCACCAAGAAACATGTACAATATATACAGTAATATATATACAAAAAATATAAGCATGTAAAGGCACCTACACAACCACCCTGAAACACAGAGGAAGGAGGAGGTGAGATTGGACTGCAACAAGGGAATCCTCGAACATCTACATTTATGGTAGGTACAAAACTGTACTATGTTCTTACGTCTTCCCTTGCTGCAGTCCTGACTATTGTAGAATCCCAAAGCAGAGGTAAGGGAGGCTGGCAAATTATAAAGTAGCAGGAGCTGACAACATGCCTTGTAAAACAGCTGTGGCAAAACCAGCTCTAGACTTAGAGTATATAGGCAGGTGATAATGCCTAGAGAAAGTATGCACTGAACTCCAAGTAGCTGCTTCCAGAATATCCTTAGTTGCCACCCCCTTAGAAATGCTGTTGAAGTGGCAGTAGCCCTAGTGGAATGAGGCCTAATCCCAGCTGGAACCTCTTTGCCATGATGGGAATAACAAAATGCAATGCAAAAGCCAATCCACCTAGAAATAGTTTGTTTTGACACAGGTTTGCCCTGTGAACTTAAAGCAAAAGAAACAAGTAACTGCTGAGACTGCCTAAAATCTTTAGTCCTGCTCAAATAATAACGCAATTGCCTGTGTACATCTAAAGTGTGCAAAATCTTTTCCCCTTTATTTTGAGGATCTGCAAAAAACGTAGGCAAATGAATAGTTTGGTTTAAAGCCACACTAGAAACCACCTTAGGCATAAAGGAAGGATTAGTTCGTAATCATACCCTGTCCTTATGGAAAATCAAAAGGGCTCTACTGCCATAAGGGCCTGCAATTCAGACACCCTTCTTGCAGAAGTAATAGCCAACAGAAAAGCTGTCTTCCATGACAAATATTTCAATTCAGCAGTAGCTGGCGGCTCAAAAGGTTGTAGAGTAAGTTTTCCAACACAAAATTGAGATCCCAAGCAGGAGTAGGAGCTCTCACGGGGGTCTTATATTCTTTGCCCTCTAAGAAACTGCTTGAACAAAGGATCACGAAAACAAGGTGGATCACAATCATAGTGAGCTGAAATTGCTGCAGCATGAATCTTTATGGAAGAAAGACAAACCTTTGTCCAATAACTCAGTAAGATATTGAAGAGCCACACTCAAATTAGGCTCTGAAATCTCCAAATTCTTTGCTGTACACCAAAATAAAAATCTCTTCCATTTTTCTCGTACACTCTCCTAGTACTAGGCCTTCTAGCTTCCATAATCACATTTAAAACTTGTTGAGGAAGCTGAGACCTTCCATGTTTCAACACAGAATATGCCAAGCCGTGAGATGGAGAGATTGGAGCTTGACATTGAGCAGATGACCGTCCTTCTGAGATAACAGATGAGGAATCAGAGGTAAAGGCCATGGAGGTTCCTTTACAAGACTCCTTAGAAGTGGGTACCAGTGTTGCCGAGGCCAATCTGGAGCTATCAAAATCATCCTTGGCCTGTCCTGTCTGACCTTTAGTAATACCTTTGGAAGAAGAGGTAGAGGTGGAAAAGCATAGACATGAAGGTTTTTCCAACTGAAAGACAGAGCATCCACTTTCCAAGCTGTGTGATGAAACCCCTTTGTGCAATACTTTGGCAGCTGGTGGTTTAGTGGAGAAGCGAACAGATCTATGTCTGGAGTTCCCCATGACACTGTCAATTTCTGAAATACATGAAGATCCAGTTTCCACTCGTGGGGATCCATGATTTGTCTGCTTAATACATCTGCTAGGGAGTTCTGTGCTCCTGGCAGAAACCTTACTTGCCTGAAGAGTCAGTTGCAGGCTTAGCGCGTCTCCCATAAAATCATTGCTTGCCTGCATAGAGGATAAGAATGTGTTCCCCTTGCTTGTTGATGTACCACATGACAGTTGTGTTGACTGTCAGAAAGAACACCGGCACTGGAAGAAGTAAGTCGGTGAGCGCCATCAATGCAAACTGGACTGGTAACATCTGCTGCATGTTGATATGTAGATGGTGTAGTCTGGCAGGCCACTTGTCTTGTATCCACTTTCCATTTAGATGAGCTCCCCAAGCAGTGTCCGAGGCATCTGTCGTTAAAATCTGACTCGCCTCTGGCCGGGTCACAGAGACTCCCTTGTTTAGGTGACATTCCTGAGCCCACCACAAGAATTCCTTTTGAAGGCAAGGTATTATTTGAATGACAGTGTCCAAATCTTGGCAGTGCTGTGTCCATACATTTTTGACATACCATTGCAGCTTCCTCATATACAGTTTGGCATTGGGAAGCACCAGAATACAAGATGCCATGAACCCTAATGCTTGAAGGACTGTCCTTGCAGTCAGCAGGGACTGATGAGATAGTTGATGGAAGTAAAGTGACAGACTCTTTTGTTTGTCCGGGGTTAAAAAGGCCATCTGGGCTGCTGTATTCAGTCTCACACCCAGAAAGCACATGTCTTGAGAGGGTACTAGACTGGACTTTATTTCGTTCACAGAATACCCTAGGCATCTTAGCACTGCTATGACATATTCCAGATGCTGTAGAAGGTGTTCTTTTTCTTGAGCCAGAATCAGGCAGTCGTCCAAGTAAGGATAAATTTGAATGCCTTGAAGCCTGAAGTAAGCTATCACTGGAGCCAGAACCTTTGTGAATACTCTGGGCGCAGTAGATAAGCCAAAGGGCAATGCAGAGAACTGATAATGGAAATCTCCAGTACGAAACCGCAGATACTTTCTGCAACTTAGCCTTATGGGCACATGAAGGTAAACTTCCTTGAGATCCAAAGTTACCATCCAGTGATCCTTGCCCAGCAGAGGTAACAGTTGCTGTAACGTCAACATCTTGAACTTGGGAATGTCCAGATAAGTGTTGAGGATAGATAAATCCAAAATTGGTCTCCACGTGTTCCCCTTCTTTGGTACTAGGAACAGGCGAGAATAAAATCCAAGCCCCTTTCTGACACAGGGACTGGCTGAATAGCCCCTATCTGGAGTAACTGAGAAACTTGCTTGAGGGCCTCTTTTCTTTGTGGAGGAGGAGCATCTGGCATGCCTTGGAAAGGGGCATTGTGTGGAAATAAAATCTGTACCGTGATGAATGATATCCAGCACCCATCTGTCTTGAGTGATTAAATCCCAATTTTCTTTGAAAAGAGACAATCTTCCTCCCAAAGGAGGCTGCCAGGCGAGTCCACTGGCAGCTGAAAAGGCAGGTCATTGGTTCTGCTTACGAAAGGACTGACCCTGCCCTCACCAGAAGTCTGAGCAGGTGAACTGTCTGATCTAGGCCTAAACAGACCTTGAGCCCTGCCCCTAGCACGTCTGGAGCTACCCCTGGACTGGGAACCATAAGCAGGATATGTCCACCCCTTAGCAGGCCAGTTTCTACTAAACTTGGAGGCTGCACCTGCAAAAATCTTTAACAGTCTGCATAGACTTAGCTTTGTCCTCCATTTTCTTTAAAACTGCTTCCACAGGCGGTCCAAACAACACATCAGACTGTAAAGGAGCATCCAAAATCCTGGTCTTAACATGCTCAGCTAAATTCTGATCCTTCAACCATGCATGTCCGCGAAGAACAGAACTAGTAGCAGCCACCCTCGAGGAGGCCTGAACAGCATCAAAACCACACTGCAAAGAATGCTTACCCACTTGTTCAGACACATGAGAAAGCTATGGACTTTTTCTCAAAGGCTTAACATTTGTACCTGATAGGAGGGCCAGTATGGTCAAACTTATCATTGATTTAAAACATTTAAACTGAACTTAATCTCATTTCATGGGTGCCAACTCACTTCTCACACAGGGTCTCAGGGTGTCCAGCCTCTTCAATCCTCCTATGCATGAATCTCTAGCACTCTGAGAAAAATTGTGAAATTGATTTTCGGAGAATGTTCACAAGCAATCATCATATCAGTAACATCCATAAAAATATCATTCTGGATGAATTTGATTTCATCAATTTACTGAATATTTGTCAAGTGTGTGTCATGCAACCTGACAAAGGTGGAAGTTTAGTGTTCATGGATCAACAAGACTACAACTGTAGGATGAACTTGGTCCTAGACAGTACAACATATGAAAAAGTCAGTTCAGATCAATGGAGCATACAAGTCTATCAATGGGATTCTTTCTGACATGTTCCTGGAAGGGAGTATAGACATTGATGCATACCATTATTTGTCTATCCCTGCTCTAGTTATACCTACCTTTGAGCTCAAAGATGCATAAAAATCTAACTAACCCACTGTTTAGACCTATTGTGGATGGGTGGTTCCATATCGTATGCTTGTGCTAATCGTTGACTCTAAGCTTAAACCAATACTCAAGTTGGAACAACAAATTTGTCAGGACTCATGGCACTTAGTCCATTAATAACTTGGACTTTAATGACAATTTAGTATTTCTTACAGTGGACATCAACGATTTGTATACTGTAATCCCTCAATTAGTTGGTATCGAGTGGGTTAGAGATTTTTTGCACATGAGAGGCATGGACAACCAAGAGGTGCATGTCTTTGAAACTCTCCTTGAGATTAGCACTTAACAATTTTCTGTTTTTTAACAATTAATTTTACCTCCAGACAAGTGTCGTTGCTATGGGAGCTGCATGTGGCAGCAGTTTTACACTGTCATGGCTTACTGGGAAAGGTCCTATTTGTTTAATTCCCCTACCTTTAAGAATAATGTGGTCTGGTACACTAGGTACCAGGATGACATGTTCTTTCTAAGGAAGGTGAAGTAAACTTGATAGATTAATTCATCAGTGAGATTAAAACGTATACCACCTTTTTGGATTTTACCTTCCAAATAGGCACAGACTACATTGAATTTTTGGATATTCATCTAGCAAAGCACCTTGTTAACTACAGATTTAGAGCCACTATATACCGTAAGCCAACCTATTCCAACACCTTTCTGCATTTTCCACTTGTCACCCTTTAACACGCAGAATGATATCCAGCACCTTGTTGAGATGGGTAAACCAATTTTCTTTGAGGACAAGTCTTCCCCCAAGGGCTGCCAGAGTCCACTGGCAGCTGAAAAGGCAGGTCATTGGTTCTGCTTACGAAAGGACTGCCCCCTGCCCTCACCAGAAGTCTGAGCAGGTCACCTGTCTGCTCTAGGCCTAAAGAACCTTGAGCCCTGCCCCTACCACGTCTAGACCTACCCCTAGACTGGGAACCATAAGCAGGATATGTCCACCCCTTAGCAGGCCAATTTCTACTAAACTTGAGGCTGCACCTGCAAAAATGTTTAACAGTCTGCATTGACTTATCTTTGTCCTCCATTTTCTTTAAAACTGCTTCCACAGCGGGTCCAAACAACACATCAGACTGTAAAGGAGCATCCAAAATCCTGGTCTTAACATGCTCAGCTAAATTCTGATCCTTCAACCAGGCATGTCTGCGAAGAACAGAACTAGTAGCAGCCACCCTCGAGGAGGCCTGAACAGCATCAAAACCACACTGCAAAGAATGCTTACCCACTTGTTCAGACACATGAACCAAATCCAGCAATTCTTTACACTCAATACCTTCCGCCAAAGCATCCACCTTAGATTTCAATTGTGAAAGGAGATAATTCTGATATTTCAGCATATGAAACTGACAATTCAAGCCCTCATGGCTAGAGTGGAAGAAGTATATACTTTCTTACCCCACCTATCCAAAGCCCTTGCCTCTTTATCAGAGGGTACAGGATTTTTAACAACAGAAGCTTTAACACCTTTAGGCCCCTGAGAAACAGTTTCTGGGTCCCCTGGGACTCTTAAACAAATACTTATGAGCTTCGGGCACCCTATAATACCTATCAGGCTTAACAGGAGCAGGAGGCAAAGGAATCAGGGTTCAGAGAAGCCTCTGCAAAACATCCTCCACCACATTCAACACAGGAGGAATAGCTAAGGGCCTATGCTGGGGTAAAACAAGAATTCCCTAAGCCTTTTCCCGGAATCAGAGTAATCTTGGCCTTCCCATTTAAAGTGCTCCCTCATGGAATGAAGAGTCTCTGAAAATGAAAAATCCTCAGGAGGAGAAGCTGAAGGAGTGGAATCATCCACATCAGAATCAGAATAAGCAGGAAACTCTTGCAAGTCTTCCACAGAAGACTCTGAAGCCTGTGAACACTGTTCAAAACTATCAAACTCCTGTTCCACCCTAGGCCTCTTATCAGGTGGGGGGATAGAACCTCTAATCAGAGTAATCAAATCTTCTGCCATTTTAAGCATATGTTTCTTAGGCAGAGAGGCCGAAATGCTAGGAGAAGCCCCTACAGAAGCTGTACTTGGCGTTCCTCTAAAAGAAGCTCTGGAAACAGACGGAGAGTCCCTAACTATCTTGGCAAGAGAGGGAAGAACAGTTACCTGAGAAGACCCCTCAACCTGGCCTACCTCCTTAGAGGGCACATCCTGTAACAGTAAAGTATCTGCCTGAGACTTCATAGAGACTCCTGGCAAAACCTCTGGCTCCACTGAGCCTTCTAAAGAACCGCGTCCGGGACTGCCGGTTCCTCACCCTAGCTTCACTGTTTTGTCCTTGCGCTTCTTAGATGAAGCAGGCGGAGCATCCGGCGGCATGTATAATTCACGCTTCCCAAACACTAACCTAGCACAACTCCTCTTAATAGTGCTTATTAAATCTAGCACAAGGCAACCAACAACGTCGTGCTCAGGCCCTAAACAAGGTATACACAATGTATGATAATCTCTAGCACTCTGAGAAAAATTGTGAAATTGATTTTCGGAGAATGTTCACAAGCAATCATCATATCAGTAACATCCATAAAAATATCATTCTGGATGAATTTGATTTCATCAATTTACTGAATATTTGTCAAGTGTGTGTCATGCAACCTGACAAAGGTGGAAGTTTAGTGTTCATGGATCAACAAGACTACAACTGTAGGATGAACTTGGTCCTAGACAGTACAACATATGAAAAAGTCAGTCGTAACCAGATCAATGGAGCATACAAGTCTATCAATGGGATTCTTTCTGACATGTTCCTGGAAGGGAGTATAGACATTGATGCATACCATTATTTGTCTATCCCTGCTCTAGTTATACCTACCTTTTTCGGAGCTCCAAAGATGCATAAAAATCTAACTAACCCACTGTTTAGACCTATTGTGGATGGTCGTGGTTCCATATCGTATGCTTGTGCTAAATACGTTGACTCTAAGCTTAAACCAATACTCAAGTTGGAACAACAAATTTGTCAGGACTCATGGCACTTAGTCCATTAATAACTTGGACTTTAATGACAATTTAGTATTTCTTACAGTGGACATCAACGATTTGTATACTGTAATCCCTCAATTAGTTGGTATCGAGTGGGTTAGAGATTTTTTGCACATGAGAGGCATGGACAACCAAGAGGTGCATGTCTTTGAAACTCTCCTTGAGATTAGCACTTAACAATTTTCTGTTTTTTAACAATTAATTTTACCTCCAGACAAGTGTCGTTGCTATGGGAGCTGCATGTGGCAGCAGTTTTGCCAACACTGTCATGGCTTACTGGGAAAGGTCCTATTTGTTTAATTCCCCTACCTTTAAGAATAATGTGGTCTGGTACACTAGGTACCAGGATGACATGTTCTTTCTAAGGAAGGGTGAAGTAAACTTGATAGATGAATTCATCAGTGAGATTAAAACTTATACTACCTTTTTGGATTTTACCTTCCAAATAGGCACAGACTACATTGATTTTTTGGATATTCATCTAGCAAAGGACCTTGTTAACCACAGATTTAGAGCCACTATATACCGTAAGCCAACCTATTCCAACACCTTTCTGCATTTTTCCACTTGTCACCCTTTACACCAGAAAAAAGCAGTGGTGAAGGGACAAGCAGTAAGGGCTGCCAGAATGGTTAGTGACTTCAATGATTTTATTACTGAATGTGACTTGTTAAGATCCATGTTTAATAGGAGAGGGTATCCAATGGTCTTTGTGGCCACTGTGTTTGAAGTCATTAGTAAAAGGTCACCAGGCCACTTTACCCCCCTGTTACACAAAGGTTATAACATGCCAGAGTCACACTAACATTTTAGCATCTCCTGCTTTAACATGCAGGAGGGAGACAAATCAACTAGACTGTTAACAACTTACTTGACTCTAGAGTTGTTAGAGAAATTGTCAACAAGAACTGGGCATTTATTTCGGAAGAGCCCCACCTTAGAAGTTTTTTAGGTCTGACACCCCAACTTTTAGGAGTGGCGTAAACCTGAAAGGTTTGGTTGAAAGGCAGAAAAGGACCTCTAAATTTAATACAGGCATGACAAAATGTGGGAGATGCCATCAATGCAAGTTCATTAAATTAATTGAGAGAGTAAAAATCAGAAATAAAGTACATTACATCCATGACAGATACAACTGTGATTCTCTAGGGGTTGTTTATGGAGCTTTCTGTGACTGTTGTGAAGCATTTTATATCGGGAAAACAGAGAGGAAATTAAAACAGAGGATTTATGAGCACCAGTACAGCATTATGAACAAAACTAGTACTAGTGCTTTAGCCAGACACACTCTTATTTTCCCAAGTCACAATTTCTTATTTGTGGTTTTACAACAAGTAGAACATAACAAAAAGAGGGGGGGGGGCTGGGAACTCAAATTAGAAGAGGCTGAAGTGGAATGGCAAATTGCAACTGCTGCTTACTGTTTTCCAGGGTTAAGTGAAGCTTTATCTATCAAGAGCTTGTTGAAGCTTAAAGCCCTGGCAAGATAGGGGTGGCAACTTGTTTGTTTCACACAAAAATGTTTAAAATATCTAACTGACTTTTCTTCTTTTTATATTTGTTTATGAGTAAGACTTTCTACGGTTTTATGTGTTTTTACATGTATAACACCATAAGGCAGGGCGTACGAGTCTTGTATGATGTATTTACATTTTGTTTTTTTACATTAACATAATGTAACTCAATTTAATAACATAACATAATATATTTCAAAGCTACACATTTACACAGTACACACTATTTATTATCATTATTTTTTATTTTTTATATAATAATGGTCTATTTTTAAGCATCATTTACCATCCCAAATGTATTTGTATTTATTTTTTGTCTTGGGTTGGAAATGGTAAACTTTTTTATTAACCTTTTTTAGATGCTTAAGACTATCATTTGGGCAACATGGTTTAATTAGTCAATGCTGCTTTAAATGTTTAATGCTGCATGGCATTATGTTCTTGGGCTAGCACAGCCCATTGGCTCAGCAGGTTTGTGTTAGGTTTTTAAACTGGGAAGTGAATAGTTTTTACTTGTCTGAAGAAGCTGAAGTATTTTGTTCAGTGAAAGCGCTTGCGTACAATAAACAGTTGGATATTCCATTGCCTGCTCGTTTTCTTTTCTTGTTTTGGACGTAGATGAGTGCCTTGTCAGGTCCAAAAACAGAGTAAACACCTCACAAATATTCAAATACAGGTTCAGTGCTGGCTACAGAATGACATCACATCTGGTCACATGACTATGTGGTTCCCACACTACCCTCTCACTAGAAACTAAGCCAGGATTTGGCACCGATGTGTCACAATACATACACAGAACTTTAGCCAAGGTTTATTACAACTATAAAACTATAAAACAATTCCAATACTTCCATCCTTCCTGCAGATACTAACAAGCCATTCTCTGGCACCACAGGGTAGCAATTAGTTCACCACTAAGGACAACAGAACAGGATCCCAGCTTATGCTTTTCAAAGACATTGCATCTCTGGCTGCATTTAGACTTGTGAGATATAATCTTTATGGCCTGCAAGTCATTTAATTTCAGGTTATTTTCTTATGGTTAGCTGGGCTGAGCTAAACCCCTTCCCTTCCCTTCCTGTATCCTCTGTTAAAATATATACATTTCATCAGTTACAACAGTACAGTCTGAAAGCCACATATATTTCTTTTCCATCCACCAGGATCCACTGTGGATATATTTTTAACACAAGGATCTGTACAAAACAGTTTGATATTCAAACCACATATAATTCTTTACAAAACTCCAGCTATCTATGCTGACATATGTTACACATGTACTGACCTACTCCCCTTGGCACAGCTGGCACTACCTCAAATCATCACATCCACCCCCCCCCCCCCTCTTGAACACTCAAGCTAGTTTTTCAAATGACCTTGGAGAAATATTGTTTGAGAGAAATGAGCCTGTCTGGGAACAGATTAACCTATACCCTGTCTTGAGAGCCCATCTGCATTGGCATTGCTGACCCCACTACTGTGCTGCACTGTCAACATCATATGCCTGCAACCTTAGGCTCCACTTTAATAATCTGGCATTTTGCTGTCTATCTTGATGTAGCCATGTTAAGGGATTGTGCTCTGTAACCACAGTTAATTTCCTTCCATACAGATAGGGCTGAAGTTTTTGTAACGCCCACACTATGGACAGACATTCCTTTTCTACAGCTGCATAATATCCCTCCCTGGGGGGGGGGGGGTCTATGGCTAAGATATACAACAGGGTGCTCATCTCCCTCTAAGGAAATCTGACTGAGTACAGCCCCCACCACCCCATGGTTTGAAGCTCCCACCTACACAACAAATTAGTTGCTGTAACCTTGACTGGCTAGCATAGGTTATCCTCCCAAAACCCATTTAATCTTTTGGAATGCCTGCTCGCAGGCTGGGGTCCACACAACCTTATCTGGCTTGTTTTTCCTCATCAGGTCTGTGAGGGGAGCAGCTATTGTACTATAACTGGGAACAAACTTTCTGTAGTACCCTGCTGTCCCAAAGAATGCCATCACCTGCTTTTTGATAAGCAGGCCATGCTTTAACAGCTTCAACTTTGACAGGTTCTGGCCTGATTTTACCACTCCCCATTCTATGCCCCAGATAGGAGACCTCTGCCATATCCACCTGACACTTACTGGGCTTAATGTCAACCCTGCCCTTAGTAGTCGGCCTAGGATCTCCCTGACATGATGAAGGTGCCCTTGCCAGGAATAGCTGTAGATGGCAATATCATCCGGGTAAGCAAGGGCATAACCTCCTACACTTGTTAAGATATGATCTACCAGCCTCTGGAAGGTCGGTGGGGCATTTTTCATCCCAAACAGCATCGTTCTGAACTCATACAATTCGAAGGAGTCACAAAGGCTGGCACCTGCAGTAACCCTTGGTTAGATCCTTAGCACCACCCAGCTGCTGTAAGGTTTCATCCGTCCTAGACATAGGGTAAGCATCTGACTCTGTGTGACTGTTCAGTTTTCTGTAGTCCACACATGGTGCTGCCATACTTATTTGCTACCAACATCAGTGGAGAGGCCCAGGGACTGCTGTACTCCTGGGTTCCTCCCACTTTCAATATTTCCTGTACAGAGCAATGAAAAAAGTATTTGCCCCCTTCCTGATTTCCCACATCTTTGCATGCCCGTCACACTTAAATGTCTCACATCATCAAACAAATTTAAATATTAGACAAAGACAACCCAAGTAAAGACAAAATGCAGTTTCCAAGTGATGACCCTATTCATCAAGGGAAAAAAAACATCCAAACCTACATGGTCCTATAAAATACGTCAGCATAGCTAGCTGGAGTTTTGTAAAGAATTATACGTCATTTTAATATCAAACTGTTTTGTACTGATGCTTGTGTTGAAAATGTATCCACAGTGAGTCCTGGTGGATGGAAAAGACATATACGTGGCTGTCAGACTGTACTGTTGTAACTGATGAAATGTATATATTTTAACAGAGGATACAGGAAGGGAAGGGGTTTAGCTCAGCTCAGCTAACCATAAGAAAATAACCTGAAATTAAATGACTTGCAGGCCATAAAGATTTTATTTCACAGGTCTGAATGCAGCCAGAGATGCAATGTCCTTGAAAAGCATAGGCTGGGATCCTGTTCTGTTGTCCTTAGTGGTGAACTAATTGCTACCCTGTGGGGCCAAAGAATGGCTCATTAGTATCTGCAGGAAGGATGGAAGTATTGGAATCAGAAGGATCCTGTTCACTACTCCATAGAGGAACAAGGAGAAGTAGGAACCAAAATCCCATGAGGAAGCTTGAAAGACATTAAAGCAGAAAATAGTCCCCCCAGAGTGAAAGCCTGCCATTCACTGTGAGGATCTCTAGGAGCAGAAGAAATCTGTTTAAATTTTTGTTTCTTTATTAAGGGAACATCCTCCCCATAAAACTGAGAAGGCTCAGACCTAGGACGGCAGTTGAGAACTGTAGTAGGAATTTCTTCCCCAACTAAAAATCGGAATGACTCCGCTAAGTCCCTCAGAAAAAAATCAAAAGTGGTTCCCCCTGAACATCCAAGACAGATGCCTGCAAAGCCTCATTGGATGTGCTGTCAGTCAGAATCTCACCAGCCTCCAACACAGTCGCTTTAGAGGAATCAGACAACACAGCCTGGCAAGCCTCTGGGTTTAACAACCTCAGGAGAAGCACCTGGCGGAGGCTGAACAGCGGAAGATTCCAGTAGCAGCTTTTTCACAGTCTTCTTCCCCAACTGCTGACCCTCATGGCAGGAGATTCCATCCATTATATCTTTAGCAAAAAGCCTAAGATGCTAGTTCTCAAGATAAGAATGTCTACTGCTAAGGGTTTTCAGAATGAACACCTTCTTTATGGGGAATCTACCTTTCACACTGGCATTTACATTTCTGAATGAAATTAACCCAAAGGAGCTTAAGAAAAAAATCAACAAAAAAAAAACAATGGGGCAATTATCTGCACAACAAACAGACGTAGGTAATCACTGGAGAACAAAAATGCATTCAAGTGGCAAAATGGACACAGGTAAACAGGCTAATGGTAAAAAAAAAAAACATTCGGATTGGTGGCAAAGAAGCTCTGTTTATGTTCAGCCTGAACGTCACCTTTATGCCCTACAGTATTGCAAGGAGCGTTTGAGTGACATTCAGGCAAGCCTTAGAATGCAACAGGAAGTCTTTGGTATACTGTCTGGACGACGGGCTTCCTGAATGTTACGAATACTGCAGCAGTGAATGTAAGGACATCATGCTTTTTTAAGACTCAAAACGAGGAGCGTTTCTCATAATGACATACATACATATGAGAGGCAAGTAAAAAGCATACAAGATTTACAAAATGACTCCCCTGAGAAACCAATCTAAGCCAACGTACACTGGACATAATCCATATTAACTAGGCAGCAAAATCAGATTAATTCTCAGGACAGAGAGCTTTAACTTTAGTAAATAAGAAAGTAACAAAGACAAAACAGGGAAGGGTCCAGTAGTCCAAGGCAGGTAAGGTAATTAAAAACATTGTACAACTAAAGATTCAAGAGGATTCAGGCAGGCAGGTAGCATTTTTGAGGATCAACAGCTATATGCCCCCAGCGACCAACATCCACAGGGAGCACAGTAAATTCTTTTTTCAGTCTTTCATGAGGCAAAGAATTAAAGACCTTACTAGAATTCAAGTAGTCCGATTTATAGCAGCCAAAAACAAAGAACCACAAAATGACAATTTTGACATATAGATTTGTGTGCCTATCTAATGTGTCTATTATACATCTCACTAGTCTCCTTTCCCCCATTTCTACATGGGGACGTGGGGTCATATCAATGATCACCACTTTCTTGATTCACAGCCACTCTCTTACCTTATTTGACAATCATGCCTGATTATTGCAGTTCTTCTCCCACACAATCCATCCAGCTCTTGGCTAGTCATCCTCATCTTGTCCTACCTTCTTCCTGTGTTTCACAAATCTTCTTTACCAAACCATCTTCTAATTTCCTGCAAGTGACCAAACTTCTGTAATCTGTTTCCTTGGACTTTCTCTGCAAGTGGGAACACTTTGGCTCTTACTCTATTGCCCTCATTTCTTTGTCTGCCTCAATGTGCATCCTGCTACCACAACCTGACACTTTTTTCCATCACCTCAAGCCTCCTCAGCTTCTCTGCCCTCAGTACCTAGGTTTCTATACCATACAGTGGCACTGGTCACACCACTGTTTTGTTCACCTTACTCTTCAGCTTCTTTGGCACTCTTCTGTCATATGCTACACCTGACACTTTGTACCAATGGCTGTAGCCACAGATCCTAGACACTTGAACCTGTTAACATGATCCACTGTTTTCCTTCCATCTCAATTTTACAGCTTTTCCTGGTTTCCCTCATTTGCTGCCATGACCACCATCTTGTCTATTATACTCAGTTTCCCATCCTACTTTCCATCACACTACATACTCATTTACCAGTCACCCTTCTCCAGCACTTTCACGCAGTGTAACAGGAGTTTGATACTTCTTCACTGTCCACAATAGTGAATGCCCCTTTGTTGTTGTACAATGGCACAAGAATGCTTTTGGATACATCTTTTTCTTCATAATGTGACGAGTACCTTCAGGGGCTATTTCCCCCTGAATACACCCAGCATCTCTATCATATCTAATGGAGTTTACTCTGAGCCTGACAATTTCCCTGACTTCATTTTCTTAGTGTTTTTCTTCCTTATGAGGTGGGTGTTTCTTCTTTCATTGTCGACTGTGCATGGGGCACTACAGCCTCTGTGAAGTTTACTCAGAAGCTCTGCACTGCTGAGTGGACTTTTGCTGACATCCCTTATACATGGTGTCTGAAGCCTGTCTTTATCTTTCTGTCATTGCCTTACCACCTCATAGCGCTTCCTTGTACCACCTGCAGAGTCACTTTTCAAAAGCTAGCACAGCTTTCCTGATGCCTTGTTCTTTTCCACTGAAACTACTCTTTTAGCCTCTGTTAGCCAGCCAGTATTACTTCTTGGCTTAGTCCACTTTTTCTATCTCCCACATATTCCTACACACCTTCTTTCATTTGAAAACTTCCTGGATTCTGCATTCTACCACCAGCTTTCCTTGTGTACCTTTATTTCCATATCTGATTCAGCCACATATCTGTACTACTGCCTTCACACAAGGTGCTTTGAGTCAATGCCATTCTTCTTCATCTCCACCAGTTTCCTAGTCATTCTGACATACTACAGACCAAAGTATTTCCCCGAACACCTGTGCTTTCACTTCTGTCAATTTCCAGGTCTTTGGCATCTCTGTTGACCTTCGAGCTTCCTCTAACCACTGTCTGCAGTTGACTGTGGACACTAGTGGTTTACACATCAAGGGGTGTTTTATCAGGGGATGACACTACAACCACCAATTTTACCCAAATTCTCTTAATACGAATAGGTTTACCTGAACTGATGGTGACCATTCTTGCATGTGATTTTGTGACTCATTTTCTTGGCAAACCATGTCCTTGCCAACAGTAAGCCATTTACCAGAATGAAGTCTAAAATGGCCTCTCTTCATTGCTCCTGTTGCCCCACTCAGGTGGATGCATGCAGTCCTCATATCCTGTCACATCTATCCCAATATGAGCATTCAAGTCCCCATTGCACAGACTCATTTTTCCTAGTTTGTCTTGGAGGACCTCTTTTATTCAGGTCTTGGAGGACCTCTTTTATTCACCATCATAACCCTGCAGTGGAGCATAGGCTGTGATGATACATGCCTTACATTTACACTGCATTTTAATTGCTACTAGTCTCTCACTAGTTTGATGACATCCCTCATTGCATTCAGAGGTAACTCTCGCGCTCCCCCCCCCCCCAAAAAAAATTCCAGCATAATTTCTATTCATCCTCCAACTGATTAGTAGACCCTGAACCCAAGCCAAAACAAATTACTGTGCTGGCCATCCACTCTTAACTCCTGGATATACAGAATTTCAAATTTCCTCTTTACCATCATGTTACCCACTTCCAAGTTGCATCCTGCCAGTGAAGCTACAGTCAGTACATAACTTCTAAGTTCATTTTGGCAAACTGACTGTTTTTATAGCTGGTTTTAACTCAACACATATTGCCCAGATAACCTGAACTAGGCAACTGTATACCAGTTAGCTAGCCAGCCAGCAGCTTACTGACCCACAGCTACTAGACTTTATGACTGGCCAGTATGGGCATGTACTCGAAGACCCCTCAGACCGTCAGCATGGGCCCCCTGGCATATGTTAGGAAGAATGTATCCATAACCCACTCAGCACCAGAAAATACTACAACCCCTTTTTTGGTGACTTTAGTCGAAATGACCAAACCACCTACAGCCAATTTTTACACAGCTAGGTTGCTAGTCCTGACAGTCCATTGTTCTCCTAAACTAGAAGGTAATGCAAACCACAGTTAATGTCTAAAGCTGTTGGTTTACACATCTCTTCCTCCACTAAGGAACCACCTAGAATTTGTGCTGCTATCCACAACTCTATTAATTTTGGGGTAAACTTTGTTGGCATACCTCTCAAACGCAAGTGGAAGGGCTAGGTTTGAAACCAGTACCTTTTCATTCTTGAGGTAGGAACACTTAGCAAGCTGTTTGGAGGAACCCCACACAGACATGGGAGAAAACCAAACTTCACAAGATCAGGATCAAAGTTTAAACCTTGTGTCATGTACCTTAGCTGCATTTAACATTTCACATCTCCTCAATAGCTTCTATCTTTTCATTTAAAGTTTGCTCTTCCGAGTCCTCTTCAATCAGTACTGGAGTCTGAGAATCAAGAGCCTGGTGAACTATCTAGCTTCTCTCTTTTTTTTCGCTGCTTGCTCCAGCTGTAGGTTTATGTACTTATATATATAAATATAAATATAATGTATATAAATATAATATATATATATATATATATATATACACATACATATATATATATATATATATATATATATATATATATATATATACACACACATATATGCACATATACGTATATGCACCCGTGCACGCACACATACAAACATACACACGTATACATATATATATATATATATATATATATATATATATGTGTGTATATATATGTATATATATATATATATATATATATATATATATATATATATATATGTGTGTATATATATATATATATATATATATATATATATATATATATATATATATATATATTTGTACACACCCCTGTTAAAATGCCAGGTTTTTGTGATATAAAAAAAATCAAACCACAATACATCATTTCAAAACTTTTCCTACCTTTAATGTGACCTACAACCTGTACAATTCAATTGAAAAACAAACAAATCTGTTAGGGGAAAAAATATAAAAAAATAAAAAACGTACAATAAGCTGGTTGCATAAGTGTGCACACCCTTAAACTAATACTTTGTTGAAGCACCTTTTGAATTAATTACAGCATTCAGTCTTCTTGGGTACACACCTGCCATCAATTAAAGAGACTCTGATTAACCCCAAATATCATGTCACATTAAAAAAAAAAAAAACAAACAACAAAAAAACCACTGCACATGTAGAAAATGCACATTAAAATCACACAAAAACAACTCTCCCCTAACTAGTTCTGTGTTATATAGGGCTACTTCCTAGACCACAGCACAGGCTGTGTGTGATCAGGGGCTCTCGGGTGGATGAAGAAGATAGATGGGGAGAATGGGAGTCCGTCGTCAATAACAGCTCAGACATCATCAGGGAAGGGAGGTGGTTTGGCCATTTACAGAGGAGACATAACAGAACCACTATGTTTTACACCCAGTGGAGTCCACTGCTTACCTAGCTCACTTTGGCTGAGTGCATTAGCTGAGGGGAACTCAGAATGAGAAGGCTCTCTTCCTCTCAGAAGACAGTAACAACAGAGCTCTGATGGGCTGCCAGGGTGGGAGCGTAATACTCAAGGTGAGAGGGTACACCTCCCCTAAGGGCCAGCAAAATAGGACAGCTCCCCATGCTCCCCACCCTTTTTCCCTCCCCAGGGAATGGAGGGCTGACTGGAATTCCCAGGTCAGAACAAATGGGTTGTACAACTCTCTTGTAGCCTGGAAATGCTCGGTTCCCATACTCCCAGAAAGAATTGGTGACTGGCACAACCAAAATCCAAATATCTAAGTTCAATAAAATTAAACTGTCTAAAACCATAACTGAACTATAAAAATAACATCTTATATAATCACTACCCTACTCAAATAAATACAAAAAACACTCAGTACTATATGTAGATAGCAAATGCTGGAGGTGTGATGGGAAAGAAAGAGGTAACTTGGAACATGTTTTTTGGGAATGTAATAATTTGGCAGACTTAAAAAAAAATCCCTACAGAATAATCAGTCAGGAATACTGGAGCAAATGGATGTAATTAAGGAAATGATTCTTTTGATGTGGGACACATTACCTGAATTGTCTAGACACAGTAATTCCTTACTAAGTTTAATTCTACTGGCTGCCAAAAAAGCAATTACTTGAAAATGGTAATCAAAATCTAAACCAATTGTACTTGAAATACTGAATACTGTAAGAGAGTTAAAGTTGGATTTAAAGAAAAGAGAAGGAGAAAATTAAATACAAATAAATGTAATTTGTGGGAACAAGACAAACAGAATAATGTTTTGGAAGAGTGAGATTTAAGGGAAGGCAGGAATTGAGTTTAAGTGATGTTGGACTGAACAACAGTGTTGTGAAAAAAAAAAACATCCATACAATGTATGTAAATTAAAAAAAAAGTGTTAATATGGTTTTCTTTTCTGTTACTGTATGTGTGTTTATGTCTTGAGTGATAATTTAATAAAGGCTAAAAAACACCCAACTCTACTAAAACTACTTCAAAACTACAACAGAAAACTACTTATGAAACAGTACATTCATAAGAACCTGTAAAACAGCTTAAATCTGTATTCAAGTAGAATGTGTGGGGGTAACAAATACAAACCCCTCTAAAAGAATGAGAAGAGAGCAATTCAAACAAACTTGGTATCTAAACTTACAGTAAGACCTTTCATGCGTCACACACCAAACTTCTACCCCCATGTATTCCTTACCTATATAAATGCATACACTTTGGATAAGACATTAAACTGAAATTTTGGAAGTCCCCTCATGCCATGGCCAAATTATTCCTTGTCAATATGAGTATCACCTCAAATCTACCATAAAAAAGAGGTTGCTGGCTTAGTGGGACCTGCCTAGTCCACAAAGAATAAGTAAATAAACACATTTCCTATACATATGTGCATGGGCACTGTATGTGTGTGTGTGTGTGTGTTCATGTGTATACGCATGCATATATCTATATACACATATATATATGTATATGTATCAAACAAATGAACTTCTTTTCGCGAAAGTGCATTTTTTCAAAAAATGCACTTTCACAAAAAGACAACTAAGCGAACAGCAATGGGAGCTGTTGCTTAGATCACGGCACAGCGCGGATAAGGGAATATTCTCTTTTCCCCACTGTAATGCAATCTCGGATTGAGAATATAAAAGTAGCGGGGTATGGAGGGGGGCTTGCCCCCTGCATAAACGTGGTTAGCATTGTGTTTTTTTTGGGTTTGGTTTATTTCTCTTTCAGGAAAGTGCATTTTCAGAAAAATGCACTTTTGCGAAAAAGAGTTCACATGATTACGTTTCGTTGAAATGCAATTTCGATGGGTCAAAGTAGACCCATATATGCATATGTGTGTGTGAGTGTGTATATATAATTATTGCATATATTGCTGCTTTTACTCATGCTAACACCTGACTTTGTTAGAAATTGCACATGTTAATGCAGCATGACTCAACATTGTTTTTGCCAGCCATTCACCTCTCCTCTCCTTTGACTATAAAGCTCAAAGTGAGATAAAATCAATGCTGTGTATTAACAGTGCATAAAACAAAACTCTTGAGCATTCTGCAGCATGACTTTACTGTCAAGTCGCTAAATGAACTCTTGTGATTAATAGAGTATAACTTGCTTGGCTATTAAGATGTCGCTCTGGCCAGATTCCTGAACTTTAAATCATAATGTACTTATACTCTACTAGTAAAAACAGAGGCCGCCTGTCACACTGAGAACTTAACTGCCTATACAATATTTCTAACTGTACACGTACCTCTAAAGGTGTTACTCATTACCACTGCAGCTTCATACTTGTAATATCGCATTCTCATTCAAATACTTACAGGCTTAATGGTTTCTCTCAGTTCAAACTGGAAAAAAAGGTAATTTGGGTCTAGTGTACCTCCCCTTTATCAAATATATTGCACTTCATCAGGCCAAATGCTATGGAGAAGCAACAGTACACAGTAATAACACAGCACTGTGAGGCACACAGATGTAGACAGTAAGAGGGAGATAAAGTGGTCAGAATGTTTTTGTCCATATGCATAAATAAGCACGTTTACTCAGTACATTGCACAATAGCAAGCTTTCTGATGTTTCAGCATACAATTGCTCAGACAAAACAAGTACACTTCAGAATATCTTTCACTAGTGTTTGTGTTCCATGCAGAAAAATAGTTTGTATCTTTTAACATACAACATTCTTTCAGTTCTGCTACTTCTGCTTGCTGAAAATTCTTCACAATGGCATTTATACTTACAATAAACTGTTCTATATCCCGTTCCAGTCCCATATTGGGCAGATCTGGCATCATGTGTACCACTACTTTAAAACCAGCATCCTTTGACATGTGAAATGACTCGCATACAGCCTTCACCGTGTGACCCCTGTGTATGAAAGAAAGAAAGTATCCATGTGCATGTTAAACATGAAAGTGAGTATTATTAACTGCATGACCATTTCATCACTACTGACCTCACTTATCGGAGTCACTAAATAAATACATAGTGGAATCATCTGGCAAGTACCTACTGGTAAATTTCAAGCACAAAAGTAGCATTACAGCATACAATGAATATTTTACTTACACTTAACATTTGGACAACAGGTGCATACACTAGGCAGTTACTCCTCCTTTGATAAGCAAATTTGAATAGCACAGATTCAAAAAACACTGGCAAACAAAACATTGCAAACTGATGAAATTAATGGAAAAAAGAGGGCACTTACAGTTAGTAATGACAAAATGTTTTTAACTTGCTTTAAGTAGCCATTCAGATGAGCTTTAAGTAGCCATTCAGATGAGCTGATAAAACTATAGAAATCAGAGACTGAAATGAAGGAAATATTGACTGAACAAGAGGTTCTAAAAAAATCAGTTTCAAAACATAGTTGTCAGAAGATGGAGTACACAGGGAAAACCTGAGATTTTTTTTTGGTTGCACAACAGAAACTGGAAGGAGTAGGCCACATTAATTTTATAAAAGACTGTTCCACAGCAGGATTTGTTAACTGAGAGGGCACTGTGTGGGTATGGTCTAAATTTGGCCCTTGGAAAGCAGACAATGCCTATAGTAGTAAAGGCGCAATCATACTAGCAGAAAGAGATGTTCTTGGCAGAAGACAAAAGTATTAAAAATGGAGACAAAGACTACCAAGACTGTGGCTGAGAAACACTAACTACAGCCCAATGAAAAATGATAATGTGTTCAACAATGGTGAAAGCTACACATTTGGAAAAACTCCACTCAACTAATACAGACTTTTTGAATATGAAGAAAGAAAAATTCTGAGAAAAATAAAACAGAAAAGCAGAAGAAAAAGTTCTGCAGGACAACGACGTCAAGGCTGATCAGAAGGACGCAGACTTATGTGCACCATCAATGCAGAAGACAGCTTCCAGTATAATTGGATGGAAAAGTAGACAAGATGCACTCAGATCTGTTTAAAATAAGTAGGACAGTGGGAAAATACATAAGAAAAAATGAAAAATGTTGGGTAAACACAAAAATAGTAGCTGATGACTGCTAAGTTTGAATAAGTCAGAAACAGAAATGAAGGAAAGAATGACAGAGATTGACGCATCAAATTAAGACATTTTTCAGAAAATAGTAGATCTAGAAGATAAAGCGCTAAGAGAAAACCTGAGGTTTTCTGCAATACCAGAGAATTTGGAAAGAGTGAACTGCTTTAACATTATGAAGGTACAAGTAAGTAGATGGACTTGTGCTCCACAAGAGGATCTGGTAATCAAGCGAGTGCATCACATCTATGCTCCTAATTTAACCTCCTGAAATAAGCAGAGGCCCATAACGGATAAAATAGGCATACCACGAGAAGGAGATGCTCATGCCAAAATTATGGCGAAAGGTGATGAACACTGGCAATACCAGAGTGTTTGTGAAAAATGACCACTTCATTTCATACTAGACATAAGACATGTATGTTTCTTCTAGTCATTAAGAGTTGTCACTCCATGTGGGTTAAAAATGTATATGGAGGCAGAATCGGGTTTGGAGAAGATAAAAAATAAAAAATCAACAGAACTCTGCTTCTAGACACCATAAAAGTAAAGGGAGGCCGAAAAGAGACTGCGCCAGAGAAACTGTTTCACTTTTTTCCAAATGAAAATGTTTGTGTGTCTTAGGAAAGCCCAACAGCTGACCAAAATAATTAGAGTAATCTTGGATTCAAACCAAACACTGGTACCACAAGAAGATGGGAATTGGAAGACAACTAACAGCTAGCTGAATGAACAGAGAAAGAAACAAAAATTTTAGTCCTACTACGAGTTGCTTGAATTAGAGGGAAAACTGGAAAACATGTATCCCATTTTACACCAGTCAAGAGAAGTAGGGATTTGAACCAGAAATTTGTGAATTGAAAACTAGTAGCATACTTTGGTAAATAATGGGAAAACTGAGACTGAATCCCAATATGTGCTGTTTATTTCAAAATGTGGGTGAATAAAGCATATAAATCCCATGTTGTTGTAGATGTCCATGAAAGAATCAAATGTGGGGAAAAAATAGATCATCATCATCCCCCTTTTTCCCATTCTCTACATGGGGACAGGGTGTTGTTTCAACTGTCTCCATCTCTCTCTATTCAATGTCATTCTCCTGCCTTCTTCGACACTCATGTCTGACTATCACAGGTTTTCTCTCACATAATCCATCCACCTCTTTGCTGGACGCCCTCATTTCCTCGTGCCTTCTTCCTGTCTCAAATCTTCACCAAACTGTCGTCTTTTTTGCACATGTATCTGAACCACTGTAATCTGTCTTCTTTGACCTTT
Source organism: Protopterus annectens (assembly GCF_019279795.1). Classification (NCBI taxonomy): domain Eukaryota; kingdom Metazoa; phylum Chordata; order Ceratodontiformes; family Protopteridae; genus Protopterus; species Protopterus annectens. The sequence continues at coordinate 1,817,972,162 of NC_056728.1, read as the reverse complement.
TCTGCAATTGAAGCTACTTTGACTTCTGCTCTTATGCCCTCATTTCTTCATCTGTCCCTCAGTGTGCATCCTACCACTCAGTCTTAGGCACATCATCTCCATCACCTCTAGCTTCCTCAACCTCTCTGCTTTTACATAGGATCAGAGGAGGTTACTAGGCTAATGGCACTGGGGCCCTTACAAGCCTAGCCAAGAGTTTGTCCCCCCCCCCCCAAATAAAAACACCTCAGTCAGCACCTGCCACTCCAGTCAATAGTACTGGTACACAAGTGGAAGCCCTGGGACAAATTTGTGATTTCCCATTCACTCATCAAGGTAGAGCTTGAAGAGGGTCAATGAGGTACGCTGTTAGACATGTATGGGAAGTCTATTCCAGAGACGGAGCAGCCTCTGGGAGATAAACCCCTCTCTCCAGCAGGTTTTGTTAATGTCGCATATTAGATTTAGGCCTTTTGAGCAGGTAATGTGCGAGGAGTTAGACTTATGGATATGGAGCATCTCTAGTAGGGCAGGGTCTGAGATTCACCTCTGAGCAATCTATACAATACTGAGTAGAGTGATAGTGATTTGAGCCTGTCCACATAGGACAAGTGTTGGAGGCCATGGATTTGATTTGTGAGATATTTCTGTGGCCTTTCCAGTTGGCACAGGTGTTTGGAGAGGTACATACCAAACAGGGCATTGTACTCAATTACTGGCCTAATGATGGAGGAGTACAGAGGTAATAACCTCCTTTTTTCTGGATGGAATCTCTTTACTTATGAGATGAGCCAAGTAAAAGTCTTTTCTGACCACTGCCGCTATATGGTTGCCACTGATGTGGTAATCAGTAGGAGTAGTGTTTTTGCCAGATTGTATGATAACACTTTTTTTCTGTTTAACTTAAGGCCATGACTTTGACACCAGTCATTTGTTGCTGTGAGACCCTCCTGTAGTATGTTAATATCATCCGGGGAAGTCAATGACAGCACCCAACTTACAGTCGTCCACAAACTTGGTCAGCCAGAGGCCTTTTGTCTTTGTCTGGACCTCTGAGAAGTAGATGCCAACAGTAGGGGTCCCAGGACAGATCCCTGGGGAACACCACCAGTGACAGGTCTGCTGTCAGAGGGTGAGGCACCTGTTTTGATCTTGTGGGTCCTAACAGTGTGCCAGTTGGCCACCCACCTGATGAGATAGTGATTTACACCAAGTTGTGTTAGCTTTTCGATGATGCGCAAGTGGGGGACTGTGTCAAACGCTTTAGCCAAGAGAAGGTAAGCTGTATGTACTGAATTTCCCTCATTTAGGGCCTTGGTGACCGTCTCAAAGTCGTCAACGAGGTTCAACAGGCAAGATCTGTCCTTGATAAATCCAAACTGGGTGGGGTCAAGTGCTTGGAGATTGCCCATATCCTTGTTTCTGAGATCCATAATAATAATAATAATAATAATAATATGCTCCATGGCTTTACAGATCAGACTTGTCAAGCTAATAGGGCGATAGTTTCCAGGGTCAGTAGTGGCACCACCTTTGTGCAAGGGGATGGCTATGGCAGTTCTCCACTCTGCTGGAATGAAGCCTGTACTTAGGCTGTGGTTGAATAGGGTGCTCAATGTCGAAGTTGGTTCTTGCTGGAGATGGTACAGAATACAACCTGGGATACTATCCGGTCCCATGGAAGCTGTGTTCTTTGCCTTTGATAGGACCTTTAACACTTGATCTATGGAGATGTGAGGTGCGAGACAAGTATTGGGGATGCAGAATGGGCCTTTGGGAGGATGGGAGAGTGAAGTTTGTGCTGAACCTATCAGCTAGCAGGTTGTCTATGTCAACAGGATAAGTGTAAGTGGTATCGTTAAGTACTAATTCGGAACAAACCTGATGTAACTGAAGAAGGCTTTGTGGTTTTCCTTTGTTTCGGAGGCTAGTTTTAATTCATAATTGGCTTTGGAGGTTTTCACTAGTGATCTAATTTGCTTGTTGAGGCTGAGGAGGGAGTTTTTCCAATTGTGAATTTGTGCCTTTTTACCCTTCGACAAAGGTTTCTTCCTTTTGTTGCAAAGCCTGCTGATAGAGGATGTCCACCAGATAGGTTTGTGATTCCTTGAAGAGAAGGTTTTAGTTCTGTTGGGTATGGCTGAGTCCAAGCAGTTGTACAGGTGCTCGTATATTGAATTGGCATACTGTTCAGCATAGCTGTCTGCATCCTCTGAGGGGGGGCAGTGGTGTGAAGCTACTGATACCCTCCTTTCCCTTAGGAGGCTGTAGTCAGTTTTTGAGAAGTTTTTAGCCTGGAAATGGCTGGGAGGGGGTTTGGGTGGGATAGAAACTTTGAATGAGACAGACCAATAATCAGATCTCACTAGGGAATAACTTTCTATGGGAGTGATGCAGTGGTTGCCCATGTTGGTGAGAACCAAGTCCAGAATGTTATCTCCCCTTGTGGGGGATGAGATGAGCTGGCCTAGTGCGTTACAAATGATAAAGTCAAGGAACCATTGGGTGAGTGCATTAGTAAAGGAATAGTTCACCCAGTCCTATGGTGGGGTAGTTGAAGTCACAGAGGATCAGGGTGTTAGGGGGTACCGTTGATGGAGTCAAATAGGTCTAGGTAGGAGAAGTGGGTGTCCTGAGGCACAGATGGGGGTTCTATAGCTGGCTATAACTAGGATGGGTGTCTTGCCAACTGTCAGTTGCACATGGAGTAGTTCTAGTGCTTCATGCTGGCAAACCACTCTGGAGGTGTGCTTGTTTTTAAACAAGATAGATACTCCACCACCCTTAGTCTTCCCGACCTCATTTAGGGGTTGGAATGCGTGAGAATGAGGTATAGCCTGGTAAGTCAAGGGTACTCTCTGCAGCCTTGAACCAAGTTTTCCTGACTCCACAGATGTTGGCATCTTCCAGTGCGAGGAAAGCCTCTGATGGGTGCATTTTCAGGTTAAGGCTCCTAGCGTTAATCAGCATGACCTTCAATTTGCTTTCTGACAGATTTTTTTATGCTGGAAGATTTGTCTTTGGGACATTGCCTAAAAAGGCACAATGGGGGAGCCAAGAGCCTTGGCCAGAATCTGGAATCCCAGGGGTAACAGGTGGAGGCCATCTCTGGCAAAGCATCGAGGCCTGTCAACCATGTCACCCCAGGCAGACAGATACTGGATCCCCTTGGAATGACAGCAGAAACTAAGCCAATTGTTGGTCAATTATTTTTTGTTGGTACTGTGATATCATTCTTGGTGAAGGTAGGATGCTGCTTAGGGATAGAGTCATACCTGCCTGAGACATGTACTCTTAGAGCTCAATCATGTCTCCATATAGTCCAGGGAGGTACGTCTCAAGTCATTTACACCAACATGGACAATGACAGAGTCTTACCCAGGTTTCAGTGCCATACACCAGTACTGGTTGGAGAACTGTTTTGTACACCTTACTTTTTAGCTTTTTGTTAGTCTTCTTTCATATAATGGCACACTGTGCCAGTTGGCTGCAGCCCCTCTGACTATCTTCCACCTTCTCATTCAGACTTCCCTTCTCCTCAATCAGCCCTTCCAAATACTTGAAGCTGTTAACATGTTCCACTATTTTCCCTTCTATCTTAATTCTCAGCTTCTTCTGATTTCCACCATTTGCTGCCATTACAAACATCTTTTGATACTCTGTTTCATCTCAGTTTCATCTCATGTGCCTTCAGTTTTGAAATCCATTCCCCTATCCTTTGCAGTAGTTCTTCCTCATAGTCTGTCTGTAACACCACATCGTCTGCATAGAACAACTTTGTTATCTGTGTCTCTGATCTGTTTACTAATGTAGTCCGTCACCAGTATGAACAGCAGTGGGCTCAGAACTGAACCACGATGTACACCCACAACACTGGGAGCACCTCTCTCAGACCGAACACTGTCTGTACTTGAGTCACTGGGTCCTTTTACATAGCCTGCACTAATTCTACCAATATTTATGAGACTTTGAACCACCTGAGGACTACCCAAATCAGCTTTCTTAGGATCACGTCATATGCTTTCTCCAAGTCGAGAAATGCCTGGTTGGACTCTTTCCTTATGTCTACCTTCTTCTCAGCTATCTGTTTCACTGCAAACAATGGGCCAGTCATGCTGCATCCTGATCTAAATCCAAACTGTTCAACTCCCATCTTACTTTCTAGTACTCTGCATATTGGTTTATCAATGACCCCCTCCAGAACTTTCATGCAGTGTGACAGGAGTTTGATACCCCTGTACTGCCCATTGTAAGGGATGTCTCCTTCATTCTTGTACAATGGCACTATCTGGAATAGGTCTTTTTCTCGATAATGCTACGAGTGCCCTCAGGAACCATTTCTCCCCTATCTGTTCAAACATCTTGATCATATCTGGTGTGACCTGATCTGAATATGGGGGAATAAGATGCACCAAATCTGTGTGTTGATTGACAAACGCATCTGGGCTTGAAATATCTGGCATTGAACGTGTCAGCTTCAACACAGCCTTGGCAATGTCAGAGCTGACAGTCAGTGCCAAGTATTCTGAAGCCAAATTCGCTTCTGAAGAGTTCTGTGCGGAAGGGTTGAACTCTGAGCCTCTCTCTTAGACAACAGTCCCAGCAGCAATAGGGTCGAGGTCAGTACAAAAAGTGGTTGATGCCAAACCCCTTGGCCACCACTGCTGACATCAATGTCAGAGTTGAAGAAATCACCAGCATTGAGGACATCAGTGTGGAAGAATGTATATCGAATGATGTCGATAGAACAGTTACAGTAGTCTGAATTCATTCTATGCTACTGGCATAAAAACAAGGCCAAAGGAGCCACAGGAAAAAAGGAAAGGGGACTTTTTGAGCCACCCTAGGGACAGAGAGGGACTGACGACACCATACTGAAGCTAGGCCTTCATGAAGGTCATTGTCATATGTTCCCAGTGCAAGAGAGAAAGGCTTATGAGGGACTGCTAGGATCTAAGTGAAGAAGCAGAAGCAGGCCTGGAGGTAAGAAATCTTAAAGCTTTTTCTTTGAAGATAAACTTACATCCCTTCTTCTCAGCCTTGAGTCACTACTGCCCGCCAACTCCTTTGCAGAAGTACACTGGGTAGGAGTACTGAAATAAGAGGAACCTGTCCAAGATGTAGACATAGAAAGAATAGGGTGTTTTAGCTGGGGAGATCTTTTGTAAGACAGACTCTTCAGGGTCTTTCAGCCCTGTGTTTTTCTTTCCTCTTATCAGATCATAACACTTTAGAAGAATTTTTGTTCTCATCTTCTGAATATACATTCTCAACAGATGCTGACTCAGAATGACGCAAACCCTTAATGTACTAGTTTGTTTTTTCTGTCCATGAGTGTACGTGAGCTGAACTTTTGACAAATACTGCAATCACTGTTCAAATATACCACATTAGGGCAGACAACACACATTCATGCAGATCTTTATGGCCAAATTGTTTACATTTCTTAAATCCTGCCTTCAGTTCCTTTTCCATATCTATGCCTGAAATTATAAAGAAAACACAACAATGACAGTAATCACAAGCCAGTACAACAGTTAAGGACTAAGAATTTAAACTATTCACTACAAGTGCTAGAAGGCAATGACCACCAAAAAGCATTAAGTAAAGAGATTTTTTTTAAACAGTAGAGGCAGACATAACTAAGCTGGTATTACCAGAAGTGGATATAGTAATATTCATGGCAGCAAAAACACTCAACTAGTAGCAGTATGCTAGCAAGCAAAGTAAATGAGATGCCATTTGCAGACAGTGGGACGTGGCAAAAAATGCATATGCGCACACACACACACACACACACACATATATATATATATATTTTTTTTTTATTTTTTTTTTGTTTATATTACATACATATTATACATATATCACAAAAAAAAAGCTTCGTCTCTCTTGCCAATGTCATTTCAGCCAGTGTACTACACACTAGTCCTGAGGAAGGGAAGATTAAAGAAGATTTAGCAGCCACAACGTGGAAGAACTGCAGACTGCAACATCTACTACAGTACGTTTCTGATGTGGGAAATAACATCAGAATGCAACAGTAATGCAGGTGAGAAGACCTCATCAGAGTCATTCAAATTACAAGTACAGATTTCAGTTGACAGGGAACATGACAATAACTGTGATACTGAAAAGCAAGGGCTAGAACAGGAGAAGCTACCATTTTTAATCCTGAGAAGAATGTGAGAAGGTTGAGAAGGCCCAGAAAATCTCTAGCTGGAGAATAAGCCCAGACTGCCTCAGGTGAGGAAAACATCAAAGGTTACCATCTAATGAATCAGTGGAAAATAAGAAAACCCTATCGAAGTGCCCACTGTAGAAAATTACATCAGGTCTATAGCTCTACCGACTAACAAATGTAGGTGCTGGACCCAGACATTTTTAGCAGAAAACACTTTTGTCGTGGAAGAAGACATTCGCTCGCTGCCTTTTTTCTGTATCTGTGGTTGTAAATCATTGCACCCATTTCTCTTTTCACATTTTTATATCATTTCCTTTTTTAACTCCTAATCTCTTTGTTTTTTGGAAAAGTAATTAAGCTTGATGGAAGTCGTCTACTGTTTTTCAACTTATGAAACATTAAATAACTGAAATGTGTAGTCTTCACACTTTTCTATTTTGGACAGGTTAAAGCTAGCTCATGTTTTGTAATTCTTAAATGTTAAGCTTTGAGGTCAAGACATCTTTCCCAAACTAACCCTTTATTATTTTACAAGCTTTTGGTAACATAAAATGAAGGATGTAAACAATTCTTAGAACTGCATTAACTGCCAAAAGTTAATAAAAAATAAAACACACAGATACTGGTGAATAACTGTACTGTAATATGATGATTATATAACTGCAGGAAAGACTAGAATAAAAGCTGATCATACTACTTTTTTGTTACAATAAGACATGCATAAGAAATATGCCGTGAGATGATGATCTCAGCTAGACTTGAAGGATTTGTCAGTATGGTCTTAGTACTTATACCACCACAGATTCTTATTTCTCCTGCTACAAAAGAACACAAAATCAAATCTAACTTAAAAGTTTGTGCAGATAAAGACAATCCTACATACTGACTAACAGTACTGTAAAACTGGCAAAATGCTCCAACCCCCTTAAGTGACAGAGAGCAGTACTACAGAAGAGCAGTCTCTACCTGTGTGTATCCAGCGAATCTATCAAACAGCAAGTGTGGAAGCAGCCAATCTCTTACGTTCCATAATGATTACCAACTATTAGTATTAAGTCTTCCTCGGGATATTCAAAGCACTGCTGTCAACATGGTAATAAAGGTATCAGAGGATCAGCAGCTCAAGTAGCCAATGGAATTCTCTGCTCTCTAAGGAAGGGTTTGCCATCTAGGTGGTTCCCTCTGTAAAACTACCACCTCCATCTCAATTGTGCTTGGCTAGTGAAGACCAAAACAAAAACCAAAGTATCCCTCTGTGAAACTACCACCTCCACCTCAATTTTGCTTGGGTAGTGAAGATTAAAACAAAAACCAAAGCGGTCCCAGGATGCATCACTGACTGGTGACCTTCACTCTACTGTCCTATTTCCTACCATGTGATTACCTGCATGCAATGAAAGCTCCATTTCCATTACAAAATGGATATCCTCAAGTTGATGGTTTGCATCCATGGCAGGGGGTGGAATAAATGTAATTGGGCCAGATGACATGTTCAAAAACTTTGATTCAGTTACAATAACAAATACTGTCTCCAAATCAACATGATTACAAGAAGGTAACCACATTTAGCATTTAAAGCATTTGACAAGTCAGCACTACTGCAGAAAAAATGGCTACACAATCTGCTACAGACCCTTTAAGGCACTCAACAGAGGTATTCAACAAACAGCAATTCCTACCCAGCACTACTGGCAAACCAATGTTCCCTGTATAAATCCAGATAAAGACCGGCAATACATGTACATCCAAATCGTAACATATATCACAATACAGATACTGTTTCATCCTCCTCTTCCTATCTACATGCATCCCTTTTAAATCTCAGAAGGAACTTTCACTCACCTATTAGTATCTCTAGCTACATCCTCATAGACACTCTGAACACCAATCTCCAGGCGTGTACAGCCATAAGACAGCATATCACTCAAATGTCGTTTCAGGCAGTAATCAGGTCTTGTCTCAATAGTGATGCCAACACACTTGGTCTTACTGCGTTCCGAGTACCTGTGCAGAGAGACAATCAAAGCAATTAACAAAAATATACTACTTACAATAAAATACAGACCAGGAAGAAAGTGACTGGGGGTCACAAAATCCTTACAGCTATTTTAAAATATCCTTAACATCTCTGCATACATTAGTTTCAATATTAAGATATTCTACTAACTAAAGTTATCACTTTCAAATCAAATCCCATTTACAGACTGCTAGTAAAGTTCAGGTTAAACTGGTGCTATGCTTGATTCAGCTACTTTATTCCACTGAAAAAGACTGCAGAATGTTAAATTTTGAATTTCGAAACATACTATGGATTATATAAACAGTGTAGCAACATATAAAGATTTTCAATTTATGTTTTCCTTATAAAGAAAAAGAAAAGTCATATTTTACAAAAAAGGTATTACAGGGTTACAAATGAAGAAAGTTAGATGTGATGCTTAGAAAATATCTAGTAGCACATATTTAGGTACATGCACATATGCTTTTTAATTATACCTTAACTTTTTTAATAAAATCGTAAATATATTGCCTGAACAGAGTAAATGCTCCAACAAAACCAGCCAAACACAAGAGTGGAGAATAAACTAAAAATAGTAGGAGCAATCCACAGTAGATAAGACCACCAGTTCATATAAAAGTCCACAGAACTTCAAAAGTCCCAATATCCCAAGCGATAAAAGCCGAGACTCATTCAGTTCACGGACTACTCTTTAATGAGATCGAAAACAAGTACAAATATAGGTACAGGTTAGAGCTTTCACCTTACAGCTTCTTCAGACCTATTAGTTTCTCTAAAACATCCCACAATTTAAATCTTGAAAAAGGCGGGAAAACTACTCAGTCTTAAAGTGCCAACACAGAAAAGTACAAAAATAAATAAATATACAACACCTTAAGAAATCTCATATTAATAAAACATATGTACACACTACTCATACTAAACATACTCATTAAAGAGTAGTCCGTGAACTGAATGAGTCTCGGCTTTTATCGCTTGGGATATTGGGACTTTTGAAGTTCTGTGGACTTTTATATGAAATGGTGGTCGATCTACTGTGGATTGCTCCTACTATTTTTAGTTTATTCTCCACTTTTTTAATAAAATATTTTTAATGTATAGCTGCTTCAAGTGTCATTTTTAATAGAATAAGATTTGGGAGACATCCATTCTTCATGCAGTACTAAGCAGCTACCAATCTACAGTAACCCCTTTTGTGTTGGCTTTCACATGCAAATGGCATTGCACACTGGTTCAACAAATTGCTTTTATGCAATTGAGAAAAAAAGGTGATGCCACAAGCTGGAAATGCTTTCATACTACAAACCAGGATAACAAGCAAGTAGCATCACAGTCATATTGCCTGTCATCACTGCATTCAAAAAGTACAGTTTTGTACCTACCATAAATGTAGATGTTCGAAGATCCACATTGCTGCAGTCCTTACACTTGGGTAGTCCGCTGTCCTCGGTCGGCCCGAATATCAAAGTATAAGGCTGACGTCGGTCAAGGCGCATTTGACTGACATCAGGACGTCAGGGTACAAATGCGCATGACCGACGTCATATCCTCAGTCTTTTCTTGCCCCAGATGTCAGAAGACCCTAAAATAAAGGTCAAAACCAAAAGACAGCAAACACCCAACCAACCACCCTTGCACTAACTATATGTACAAAATATACAACATACACAATATGTACAACCCAACCCACACAACCACCTCAAACAACAGAGGGGAAGGAGGGAGGGTACATTGGACTGCAGCAATGTGGATCTTCGAACATCTACATTTATGGTAGGTACAAAACTGTACTATGTTCTTCATCTCACATTGCTGCAGTCCTTACACTTGGGTAGAATCCCAAAGCAGAGGTAAGGGAGGATGGCTAACTACAAGGAAGCAGGAGCTGCCAACATGCCCTGCAAAACAGCAGTGGCAAAACCAGCCCTGGATTTAGAGTAAAGTGGCAGGTGATAATGCCTAGAGAAAGTATGCACTGAACTCCAAGTAGCTGCCTCCAAAATATCCTTGGTTGCCACTCCCCTCAAAAAAGTTGTTGAAGTGGCAGTAGCCCTAGTGGAATGAGGCCTAATCCCAGCTGGAACCTCCTTGCCATGATGGGAATAACAGAAAGCAATGCAAAACCCAATCCACTTAGAAATCGTTTGTTTAGACACAGGCTTGCCCTGAGAACTCAAAGCAAAAGAAACAAACAACTGCTGAGCCTGCCTGAACCCTTTAGTTCTGTCCAAATAATAACGCAACTGCCTGTGTACATCTAAAGTGTGCAAAATCTTTTCCCCTTTATTTTGGGGATTTGCATAAAAAGTAGGCAAATGAATGGTTTGGTTTAAAGCCACACTAGAAACCACCTTAGGCATAAAGGAAGGATTAGTACGTAATGATACCCTATCCTTATGGAAAATCAAGAAAGGCTCAACTGCCATAAGGGCCTGCAATTCAGAAACCCTTCTTGCAGAGGTAATTGCCAACAAAAAAGCCGTCTTCCATGATAAAATTTCAACTCAGAAGTAGCTGCAGGCTCAAAAGGTTGTAGAGTGAGTTTCTCCAACACAAAATTGAGATCCCAAGCAGGAGTAGGAGCTCTTCGGGGGTCTTATATTCTTTGCCCTCTAAGAAATTGCTTGAATAAAGGATGAGAAAACAATGGTGGGACACAATCATAGTGAGCCGAAATTGCTGCAGCATGAACCTTAATAGAAGAGAAAGACAAACCCTTGTCCAGTAACTCAGTAAGATATTGAAGAGCCACACTCAAATTAGGCTCAGAAACATCAAAATCTTTTGCTGCACTCCAAAACAGAAATCTCTTCCATTTATCTGCGTACACTTTCCTTGTACTAGGCCTTCTAGCTTCCAAAATCACATTCAAAACTTGTTGTGGAAGTTGTGACCCTCTATGGTTCAAAACAGAATATGCCAGGCTGTCAGGTGCAGAGAGTGAAGTTTGACATTCAGCAAATGGCTGTCCTCCTGTGACAACAGGTGTGGAATTGAAGGCAAAGGCCATGGAGGCTTCCGTACCAGGCTTCTCAGTAATGGGTACCAGTGCTGTCGAGGCCAATCTGGAGCTATTAAAATCATCCTTGGCTTGTCCTGCCTGACCTTTAGCAGTACCTTTGGGAGGAGAGGCAGAGGGGGAAAGGCATACACATGAAGATTGCTCCAATTGAAAGAAAGAGCATCCACTTTCCAAGCTGTGGGATGAAACCTTTTTGTGCAAAACTTTGGCAGCTGATGGTTTAGTGGAGAAGCGAACAGATCTATGTCTGGAGTTCCCCATGACACTGTCAATTTCTGAAATACTTGAGGATCCAATTTCCACTCGTGGGGATCCATAATTCGTCTGCTCAACACATCTGCTAAGGAGTTCTGTGCTCCTGGCAGAAACCTTGCCTGAAGATTGAGCTGTAAACTGAGAGCAGTCTCCCACAAAATCATTGCTTGCCTGCATAGAGGATAAGAATGCGTTCCCCCTTGCTTGTTGATGTACTACATGACAGTCGTGTTGTCTGTTAGAATCAACACCTGCCCTGGAAGAAGTAATTCCTTGAAAGCTATTAATGCAAACTGGACTGCTAACATCTCCTTCATGTTGATATGTAGATGTTGTAGTCTGGCAGGCCACTTGTTTTGTAACCACTTTCCATTTAGATGAGCTCCCCAAGCTTTGTCTGAGGCATCTGTCGTTAAAATCTGACTCGCCTCTGGCCGGGTCACAGAGAGTCCCTTGTTTAGGTGACATTCCTGAGCCCACCATAAAAATTCCTTTTGAATGCAAGGTATTATTTGAATGACAGTGTCCAGATCCTGGCAGTGCTGTGTCCATACATTCTTGAGATACCATTGTAGCTTCCTCATATGCAGTTTGGCATTGGGAAGCACCAGAATACAAGATGCCATGAACCCTAATGCTTGAAGGACTGTCCTTGCAGTCAGCACGGACTGATGAGATAGTTGACGGAAGTAAAGGGATAGACTCTTTTGTTTGTCCGGGGTTAGAAAGGCCATCTGGGATGCTGTATTCAGTCTCACACCCAGAAAGCACATGTCCTGAGAGGGTACTAGACTGGACTTTATTTCGTTCACAGAATACCCCAGGCATCTTAGCACTGCTATCACATATTCCAAATGATGAAGAAGCTCTTCCCTTCCTTGGGCCAAAATCAGGCAGTCGTCCAAATAAGGATAGATCTGTATCTCTTTTAACCTGAAGAAAGCTATCACTGGAGCCAGAACTTTCGTGAATACTCTGGGCGCAGTAGATAAGCCAAAGGGCAATGCAGAGAACTGATAGTGAGAAGTCCCAGCTCGAAAACGCAGATACTTCCTGCAACTTAGTCTGATAGGAACATGAAGGTAAGCCTCCTTGAGATCCAAAGTTACCATCCAATGATCTTTGCCCAGCAGAGGTAAAAGCTGCTGTAACGTCAACGTTTTGAACTTGGGAATGTCCAGATAAGTGTTGAGGGTAGATAAATCCAAAATTGGTCTCCACGTGTTCCCCTTCTTTGGTACTAGGAACAGGCGAGAGTAAAATCCTAGGCCCACTTCTGGCATAGGGACCGGCTGTATGGCCCCTATTTGGAGTAACAGAGAAACTTGCTTGTGAGCCTCTATTCTTTGTTGAGGAGGAATGTCCGGCATGCCTTTGAAAGGAGGCAAGGTATGGAAATAAAACCTGTACCCGTGGTGTATGATATCCAATACCCATCTGTCTTGGGTAATTAAACTCCAATTTTCTTTGAAAAGTGCCAACCTTCCTCCCAAAGGTGCTGCCAGACGAGAAGGCTCTGGCAGCTGAAAAGGTAGGTCATTGGGTCTGTTTACGAAAGGACTGACCCCTGCCCTCACCAAGACTGTGCAGGAGAACTCCCTGTTCTAGGCCTGAAAGAGCCCTGAGCTCTGCCCCTACCACGTCTAGATCTACCCCTAGACTGGGACTCATAAGAAGGATACGTCCACCCCTTAGTAGGCCAATTTCTACTAAACTTCGGAGGCTGGACCTGCAAAAAATCTTTAACAGTCTGCATAGACTTAGCCTTGTCTTCCATTTTCTTTAAAACTGCCTCAACAGGAGGACCAAACAACACATCAGATTGTAAAGGAGCATCTAAAATCCTTGTTTTAACATGTTCAGACAAATTTTGATCCCTTAGCCAGGCGTGCCTGCGAAGAACTGACCCAGTGGCAGCCACCCTAGATGAGGCCTGTACAGCATCAAAACCACATTGCAAAGAATGCTTACCCACCTGTTCAGAAACATGCACTAAATCTTGCAACTCTTTACAATCAATACCTACTGCCAGAGCATCAACCTTAGACTTTAATTGTGAAAGGAGATAGTTCTGGTATTTCAACATGTGGAACTGGCAATTCAGAGCCCTCATAGCAAGAGTGGAAGAAGTATAAACTTTCTTTCCCCATCTATCCAAGGCCCTAGCGTCTTTGTCTGCAGGAACCGGATTCTTAACAACAGAAGCCTTAACACCTTTAGGCCCCTGACTAACAGTTTCTGGGTCAGCCCTAGGACTCTTAATAAGATACTTATGAGCTTCAGGCACCCTGTAATACCTATCCGGCTTAACAGGAGCAGGAGGCAAAGAATCAGGATTAAGAGAAGCCTCTGCAAAAACATCTTCTACTACATCCAAAACAGGAGGTATAGCCAAAGGCCTATGCTGGGGTAAAGACAAAAATTCCCTAAGCCTTTTCCTGGAATCAGAGAAGTCCTGACCTTCCCACTTAAAATGCTCCCTCATGGAATGAAGAGTTTCTGAAAAAGAAAAATCCTCAGGAGGAGAAGCAGAAGGAGTAGAATCATCCAGATCAGAATCAGAATAAGGAGAATACTCCTGCAAGTCTTCAGCCGAAGACTCTGAAACATCCGAAGCCTGCTCAAAACCCCCAGCTCAGGCTCCAACCTAGGTCTCTTATCAGGAGGGGGCATGGAACCCCTAATTAAAGTAATCAAATCTTCTGCCATTTTAAGCATATGCTTCTTGGGCACAGTACCTGAAGAGCTAGGGGTAACACCAACTGAAGCCAAACCTGGCCTGCCCCTGGGAGAAGCCTTTGAAACAGAAGGAGAGGGCCTAGCCACCCTAGGAAGGGAGGGGAGTATAGTAACCTGAGAAGCCCCCTCAGCCTGACTAGCCTCCTGAGAGGCCACATCCTGCAATAATAAGGTCTCACCCTGGGAACACAAAGAAACCTCCGGCGGAGCCACCGGCTCCACCGACACCTCCAAAGAACCGGCGTCTGGAACCGACGGTTCTTCTAGCCTAGGCTTAACTGCCTTGTCCTTGCGCTTCTTCGAAGAAGCGGGCGTCGGAGCATCCGACGGCATTTTATAATTACACCGCTTCCCAAAGACTAACCTTGCACAATCCAACCTTCTCTTTATAGTGCGTTTATTAAATCTAGCACAAGAGCGACAGCCAACAACGTCGTGCTCAGGCCCTAAGCAAGGAATACACAAAGTATGATAATCTCTATGCGGTATCTGTTTCCCACAAGAAATACAATTACTGACTTTTTCTGACATCCGGTAAATCACTGAGGCAAGAAAAAACTAAAATATTCCCCAACGGGGTACTTAGCCAACTTTGAACTCGGTCTGAAACTTCAAACTTGAAAAATCTCAGAACGCCAACCGGCACTTGCAATGCTGCTTCTGCATCGGACCATGCGGCAAAAAAGACTGAGGATATGACGTCGGTCATGCGCATTTGTACCCTGACGTCCTGATGTCAGTCAAATGCGCCTTGACCGACGTCAGCCTTATACTTTGATATTCGGGCCGACCGAGAACAGCGGACTACCCAAGTGTAAGGACTGCAGCAATGTGAGATGAAGAACATCAGACAATCATAGATACTGTTACTGGATGCCCATAAAACTTGACAGTGTGACTGATTATGTACTCCTGAACTCAAGTCTATGGTAATTGTCAGTGTTTCTCAAAAAGCATGTACTACTTGTGAAAATACAACTGAAAATCAAAAGCAAAATGCTGTACATTACTTCTCCATGAACATTTTAAAATGTTGCAATTTTGCTGTACCTTCATACATGGCACATTGAAAGTAAGAGATACAAGAGTAAATAGGAATTTTGAAGTACTAGCAACCCGCACCATGTTTGTAGCTAGGGTAAAGATTATAATCTGTGTGGAGATTTTTTTTACTTAACTCATCTGCCACTAAGCACTCTCAGACTAGTAAGTGTTGAACAAAATAATTCTAAAACAAAATGCAATTAATAACATTACTAGTCAGTTGAAGCCAAGAAAGACAACATTTTCAAACACATCTTAAAAGATTTCAAACACATCTTAAAAGATTTCTAAAACTTTGTTTTACACTCATTTCAGTATTGTCAATAGGATGAATTACAGAGAACACAAAGCTATGTGAGGCATGTGCCATAAAAACAAAACCTCAGTACTACATTCCTGCAGCAGGCTCTGCAATATGGACTAGCACCTTAGTGGTACTGCAGCAGACAATCACAACTTTTCTAGCAGTCATTTGATGGCTGTCACCTTCTGCCATAAATCAGATGCTGACAGTAGTCATCTACAGTCATACCGTTTTGCTTGAAAATTTTCTCAGCATGCAGTTATGCATGTGAAAGAAGGAAAGTGTTTACATTAAAACATTGCAGCTTATGTCAATTAAGATATAAAGTAGCTGTCATACTAGTACAAGTTGAAAACAGTAAACTTTCACTTACATAAGTAAGTTACAATTTCTTATAAAAAATGGGGTTGGAGATCCACCTGCTTCAAAAGTGCCAAATGTTAGTAGTCCTTCAACAGCTGTACTACCTTAACCTGAAACACTTCAAGATGCACAACAAAAGAGTCCCAAGCTCTGCGGTCCTACATGAGTGGAGGCAAACAAATGTTATGTACTTATAGTGTAAGGCTGGAGATATATAGGTAGTTCTGCCTTCATTAACCACCAGTACTAAAACAGTCAGGAGTTAGCCCAGTATCTAGAACCTTCTTAGTGTATTGGCACCTCTCCTTTACCAATAATCTAGTGTGAAGAACACATTCTATAACCTGTTTAGTCAACAGTGAGGCAAGACAACTCTATAAAAGGAATAACCAAAACTAAAAACACCACTGTAACTAACAAAGAGCTTCTGGATCCCCATCACGGCTGAGGCAGACAGAAGGTAGGAAAACATGCTGAAGATGGAACCACCCATAGAGATCTAGCATTATTGTCAGAACACATCTGAAATGGACAGTTCTGTCATAATCAACCACCAAGACTAAATCCCAAGATTATCCCCCTTGGGAATCTTTATGAAAACATTCTTCTAATCATCTTGACTCTGAAAGATGATATGCACATTGCAGTGTCTTGCAAACATATGTAGTGGTGACTACATATTACATTTGATAACCAAGTAGGTGGGCTGTTCCA
The DNA here is from genome assembly GCF_019279795.1 of Protopterus annectens. Taxonomy (NCBI): domain Eukaryota; kingdom Metazoa; phylum Chordata; order Ceratodontiformes; family Protopteridae; genus Protopterus; species Protopterus annectens. Next base: position 1,817,955,538 of record NC_056728.1, on the reverse strand, counting down.
TAGACCCTTTTCAGCCATGACCTGGGCCCATAGGCCAATAATTGTAGTAAAAGTGCAAAACAGAGTAGTGGAACAGATAGCAATATATTCAAGAACTTCTAAAGATGATAAACACATACTAATTAAAACCAAGTTACAAAACATATACGGATATGCAAAGTCTCCAATTTGGTACACGACGATGACAACTGCAGCACAGACTAGTATTTAACCATTGTGGACATGATATTTGCAATATGTACTTCTAGGATGCTATTTTCCTTTGTATGATAGCAGATGTAGACAGAATGGTTAAGTATTTACATGTTATGCCACAATGTGAAGGACAGGCTTCATTTACTATTATAGCTGCTACCCTTTGGCTTAGTTTCCCAGCTATTTGATGTGCAATATGCTTAGACTACCAGTTTTCTTTTGCAACAGCAGCATGACACTTCTTTGAAATAGCTCTGTTGAAACAGTCTAGTGCGCCTTTTTGTCTAGTTTCAGGTGGCTGACATCTCAATACTGCTAGGGTCAATTTAAAGAAAGCTCCTTCACTGTTAGTGGTTTTAAATCTAGGTCTATCTACAGATTTCAAGTTATCTGCATCGTCCCTTAGGGATGAACATTGATTTCTGGTTTGTAAGTTGGCCCCTGGTAGTGGACAGGCTCCTTGACTTAGGATTTTGAACATTAGACAGGAAAACAGAAAGGTTGCTATTTCACTAACTGATAATCACTTATAGTGTTTTAAAAGGTAGCATTGCTGAGTTCTTTGGACAACATTGTGGAGTTCTTTGGTCAGTGAGGAAAATGAAATGGCATATTTTGTTGTTTGTGTTTTGTAGTGTTACAGTCTTTGTGCTAGAGAAGAATGTTATTACAGGTAATCTGTATTCCAGTTTGGTTATTAGTGCATTTTTGGTGAAGGCTTTCTGGGCTGCTGGAGTTAGAATACTGGAGATTTTTTTTAGCAGAGTTTGAGACGGTTAAGGACTTTGGTAATAGTGTTGTCAATGCATTTGCTGAATGAAAGTGAGATGTCTAAGGTAAGTCCTAGAAACTTTTGTTCTATGACCAGTAGGAGAATGTTGCTACATGGGTTGATTATGCACTAGTGTTTTTTTTCTTTTTTTAAATTTTTTAATGTCACAAGGATCACAGTGCTGGATATTAGTCTGTTAATTTGTAGCCTATTTTCATAGGTCTCAGAATGTACTTTTGTGAAAATGGTTTGAAATTTCTTCTCAAGGGTGTGCAGGTTTTGACCGGATTCAAGAGCAAGGATGTCAGTGTACATAATAATATTAAGGTGTTTGAGGTCTATGACGATGTTATTAATAAAAAGAGAAAAAAAAACTTGACAGGTAGCCATTGGTCTAGCTGAATGGACTCTAGGCTCAGAAGGAAATAGCCTGCTGTATTTCTGACTTGAGAATTTAATGCATCAGTACATGTAGGTGAGCCAGAGCTGGCTCGGGCTCATGCTCCAGCAAGATAACGAGCCAGGAATGAGCTGATTTTTTGTTTTTCTTTTTTATCTTACTGTGACAGAACCTGCAAGTGTGTTCTTTCTGTTAGGTCTGGTCTTGTTAAATAGGCACTGTGGTTGGCTTAGACTTCAGCTGGGGGTGGTAAAGTGACTTTGTAAAAAAACATGGACACCTGAATTAGAAGGATGGTGCTCTGTATTAGCTGCTCACTTACAGCTACTTTTTTAAAGGTGTGTGGTTTGCTTCAATTTCACATTTACCTGGAGAAGACAGTTTAATATATTACAAAAAGGAAACTGATCAAATGTGGGGAGGCCCGAGTCATTTTTCTTTATGGACTGAGGTACATACTTTTCAAACATGTAGTGAGCTTCTCATTTAAAGTTGGTGTAAGTGATAAATTCTGCCTTTAAGAGGTGGACAATAGAGGTAACATTTTGCATTTTGAAAAAGGAAGCTTGAGAGCTATGCATGTAACAGATCACTGATTTGTAAGGTAACTAACTGTCATAGTGACTAGGGCTGCGAATGGTAATAAATTAAAGTAAAGTTAAGCATGATGGGGGGGGGGGATGCAATCTGTGTGAAAGCAAAGCACAGTGAATTGACCATTGATATGGTCTGCTGTGGGTGGGGTGGGGTATATTCAAACGTGCATGAAAACAACTTTTTAACTGTGGCCACTCTCTTTCCACCACACCTATCAACTGTTGCTGACTTGCCTCATTATTTTTAGTTTATTCCTCCGGAAACCCTTTTTTCTGGTAAATTGATGAGGTTTGCATTTACTAATGATAGATATTTGGTTTTAGGCTTCATAGCCTTCAAAAAATGCATGCTAATGTACAACTTATTATTCTGCTTTTTAATGAAGAGCAGCTCTATACTCTCTCACTGACTACCATACTTCACTTTCTTTACAAGACAACAGAAATGTTATGCAGGAAGTGGTGATATTTTTTGGGAGGATGGAAGGAGGTGGGCCTTGTTGGGAAGCAACTGATCATCAAAGCTGGTTTATTGAGAGGACAAGGACCGTGGATGTGTGCATGTGTGCGCACACATGCATATGTGCTTTCTCTATATATACATATAGATAAAAATGTTATGTTAAAATAGTATGTGCAAGTATGTGTGTGCTTGTGCAAGTGCATGTGTGTGCTCATGCAGGATCTGTATTATAGTGCCTTTCTTCTCCTCTCCTCTTTATGAGCACCAGCTCAGCTCTTAATGAGCTCTAACAGCAAAGCCAGATGCTTGACTTGACTCTGACTCAGTTCTTTATCAAAAATCTCAGGCTTCCCACATCAATGCATAAGAAAGCCAGCTTGAAATGTTTTGAGCCGAGTTTCTTTTTGGCTAGGGATATAAACATCTGGGAGCCCATGCTGACAGATTTTGCTCTGTTCAAGTAAAATATGAGCTGCCTGCGTACCTTAATATAAAGAATCAGAGATTCTCTTCTGTTAGAATAATACTGAAGAAAAAAAAAGACCGCAACAATTAACTGAGCAGTTAAAACTTGTTTCAGCAGCTAACCTGGGCATGGAAGGAGGATTTGCTCTGATGGACAGTCTTTATGAAAGATCAAGTATCAATGGTTGATTCATAGGTCTTGTAAGTCAGAAATTCTTCTAAAGGATGTGAAGGCTAGTAAGACATGCATTCAAGGGTTCCTATCACATCATTGAACTTTTACAAGTTCAAACCACATATGGTCGAGACCATATGTTCAAATTTGTAAACGTTTGAGCGTGTGAATGGAAATCTCAATAGGCAGAGGTTTCCATTCTGTTCAATGTGGTGCGATCTCGGAGTTGGTACATTTAAGTAGCGGGGGGTGCAGAGGGGATTGCCCCCATGCTTACAATAGTTTACTTTATTGTCCGTTGTGTGTTTTTGTTTTGGGTAGTCAAAGTTATGCAACTTCGAACATAATGGTTCGACCATTAGGTGTCCAAAGTTACGTAACATCGACTATGTGATATAGACCCGTATTTCAAATCTGCTGTGGAGACTGGCTCAAAGGGTAGAAATGTTTTCTACAACACAAAGTACAAGTCCCACAGGAGAAAACATCATAATCTTTAACGGAAAAGACAGGTGGCCCTTCAAGAAAATTTTGCAAACTTTTAATGATGCCTTAAACTAGGAGCTAGTGCCTTGATGAGAACTACAGACAGCTGCCAGATCAACATTAATGAAAGAATAACTTAAGATAGAATTGGATATCTAAGATAAATAATCACAAAACAGCCACAACAGAGTGGGGGAGTAAAGGCACCTCAGTTTATGGTTGCATCCCACATGGAAAAATGTGACTGTCAATGGTAGGCCTCTGGACAGAAATTAAAACTGGGACCACCCTGTCTGAGTACAAAGGGTCTCAGACTATCACTGGAACTGAAGCAACCATGATGCTAGCTTTAAAGCATGGTGATGCGAGAAAGACAATACAGTCACAGTTGGGAGAACCAAACTCGTTGGGGCGAATATGGCATTATGAGTATGACCTGGTTTTGCTTAATCTGGTCTTCTGAATAAACTGGCATTTCAGGGGAATTTGGGGAAAAGCACAAAATATTTGAGACTATTACAAGTTCATTCTGGGGACACACTCTCCCGATACAGCAATAAGGGGAATACAAGTTGCTGAATTTGGCAACGGTCAGGAATGTAAACAGGTAGCATAAAGGATTTCCCCCAGTGTCAGAAAATTATCTGTGCTTCAGACTGATTGACAGATCACTCATGAGGGATCAGTAGGCAATGAATGAGCCGATCTGTTAAGAAACTTGCTTATGCTAGGATGCGACTGGCTAACAGAAGGTGGGCGGTAAACATAGCTCATTCTCAAATTCACATGACCTCCTGGCAAGGAGGTGGGAGTAGGTTCCACCCTGCTTGTTCACAAACTACAACTATTTTGTCAATGTGGATAGTAGCGACATGATAGGGGTGTAAATCCTAAAATGTCTGCAGAGCAAGGGGGACCATTCTCAACTGCAAAAAATATATATGTAGACTGGCTTCTGTAATCACATACCATAGGCTATCAGCCCTTGAAAATGACCACCTCCCACACCAGGGCAGAGGCATCTTTAATGATACTTGTCTTTGGTCTGGACATTAGGAAGGGCTTGCCCAGACAGAGGTTGGTTTATTGCAACCTCCAGCTCAAATATTTCTTGTTACATTTGGAAATGTTAACTGGAAAAGTCATGCTCTCATATGAAATTGGGCATGTAGATTTTGGATGTCATCAGATGTTATGCCCCTGGGGAAAGAAAAGTTGGGAAATGTGTTTCTGGAGGATGAGCCCTGCAAAACAGAGCATCCAAGGTACGCCTGATGAATGTCAGCCACTGAATGGGAATCAGCTGCGACTTTATGGGGTTTGCCATAATTCCCAAGAAAGGGAATAATAACAGAAGAGATTCTCTGGTCACTGTCAGACTGTCCATAGTTACAGTAGCTAGGACCCTGTAATGCAAGTACAGAAACACCCTAGCACCTAACAGCCTCTGGTTTGTTACAATAATAGACATGCACTTGCTGAGTAGAATGGGGGCTGTGATGAGGATGAATGGAAGCATCAAGAAGCATCAGTGGTGCAATGGTTAGTACACCTACCTTCGGTGCAGAAGGCTGTGGGGGTTCTATTCCCACATCAGGTAGATGGATTGCTGAAACTGCAGTGCAGCATAAGGGGGTGCAGCACTCCTGTGTATGTCATCCTTTAGATGAGATGTTAAACAGAGGCCCCATCTGCCTGAGTTGGTGTATGTAAAAGATTCCATGGCACCTATTGAAAAGTGTAAGGGGAAGTTTTCAGATGCCCTGGCCAAAATTTCCCCTAGTGGTATAAATACCACCTTGGGTCTCCTCTGAAAAATAGGTACTAGTCTACTGGGACTAACCCAGTCAATAAAGAATAAGTAACTAAATTTAATAAAAAGAATGGTAGAGAGTGGCTGTTACCTGAAAATTTAAAAACCTCTTAGAGTTTTGGGCAATCTTGATATGCAAATAGGCATCCTGAAACCCCTGGTTATGCAGCATAGAGGGATGAATCACGGACTACGACCAAAGTTCAACAAGAGGCTTGGGCAGTAGACACAGCCAACCAGGAGAGGGACTGATGGAGCACTTTATGCTTTTTCTCCTATACTGGGGGAAAAAATGTTGGTCCTGGCCAGCCAAACTGCTCCCATGCAACCATGCAGGTGAAGGCTCAACAGCAACAATGGTAGCAGGGCCTGGGGGAGGTGCGCTCACGAGCATGTTTGCACCTGCCAGGACATGGTTCAGAATGCCTCTGCAGTGATGTGGGTATTCATGTCAGCTACTACAGGGTGAGGATGACAGACAACCAGAAAATTATTGATGGCTGCCTGTATGAAGGCAGAAAAATAAGGGAAACAGGATGGTCAGCAGGCAACATGGGAGAAACTTGATATTTAAGAGTGCCTGGAAATCCAAACAGCAAATCTATTCTTCTCTGGATAGACAAGGAAGGACAGACTTCATTGTGAATATGAGAAAGGACTCTCTGGATGTACTTGTTTAAGCCTCACAGACAGGGAACTGGGTCATCCTTGGTTTTCTCTCAAACTAAAAATAATCCCTAAGGGGAGATTAACCCTTTCTCATGGGGTGGAACCTCTTAGATGGTTTGCTTTCAAAAAACACTTTGCACCTCTCTTCATGCCACATTCTTGACAAAAAAATGCAGTTGAAGTTTATGAAACAGAGTTGTGTAGCTTATGCATCTTACTGCCCTGACCTATTTGTTCCATGGGATGGCTTCCACAGAGACAAAGTGAGGGACAGGGGCACCCCAACTACCTACCTCAAGAGTGGACAGACAGGCAAGGTCTCAGCAACTAGGCTGTTGGCTCTCCACTGGAACAGGGGCCAAGATACCCATGATATCCCTGTTTATTTGCAGATGGCTATGGTTTCTGGCCAGTTGGCTATTCTGAAAGCTGCTGTGTCCACGTCTATACTTCTCAGAACCTCAATTGTTTCACTGCTGCTGGACATACATGAACCAAAGATGGCATGGAATTTGTTGTATCCCTGGGAACAAGCTTTGATGACCTTCTAATTCAACTCCAGCAACAGTAGCAGTCTTATGTTACTGTTCCTATTTCTACAACTTGGCTTTACAGTAAGACCAAAGAGTAGAGTGCTATTAAAAGGGACATTAATGAAAGTCAGTACAGCATAGCCAGACTGAAGACTGCACTGCTAGTCTGGCCCTTCTTTCCTAGCTACCCCATTTGCAGCATTATGAAAATTTCACATGGTTTGCAATTGAGGATATAACTGGCATCTGGAACTGTTGCTTAAATTTCAAGTCCTCGTATGCCATATGAAAAAAAAAACTCAAGGCAATGATTTATTTAAATGGTCTGCTCTGTATATGCAATAAGTAGCTTACAGCCACCAAGTTCAAAAGTGAAGGATTCATACACATGCTTCCCTAATGCATCCAATACATATAACTCATTGTCAAGTGAATGAAATTAAGGGCTCTGTGATGCAGCAACCTTCTAATGGGCACTGCTACAACAATAAAATCAGACAATGTGACTGCAGTTAACACGTCCAGTCCTTATCAGACTGAAGGGTCTTGCCAAGCCTCTCTAGGAAGGCTGCCACAGTTAGGTTTTGCCAGTTCTAATCACCAGATAAACCATTCTGCCAACTTTGGGGTAAATCATCCAGGAGGACATCTTAAAGCTTCCTGCAGGATTCACTCAGTAGAGGAATGGAAGGGCCATTTGAGAAAATCACCTTTTGCCAAATTGTTTTCAATAACTCCTTAAATTTGCAATTATGAGTGTGGGTGGGGAGGAGGTGGAGAATCAGCTTCCTTGCACTTGTCTACATCCAGTGTGGGTGACTCTTGAGGGGAATCTCAAATGCTTCCTCTTGCACTGCCTCTCCTTCCTCAAATCAGTTGTTTTTGAGACAAGGCAAGAAGAATGACAGTTGGGAGACACCATTCATAAGGGAAGCCAGCAACAATCAGCTCACCATTCCAGAGGACATCAAGAGCAGATGAAAGAGTACTTCAAGAAGCTTCTGAATGAAGAAAATCTCCCAGAAGCTGTACTGCCACATGCACAGTCTATGATGGCAGAAGAAGAACAACTCACATTAGAAAAAGTACAAATTGCACTAAGGAAAATGAAGTCAAGTGAAAGCAGCAGGCTCAGCTGAAGTAACTGCAGATAATAGGATTGAGATGTTTGGTTCATTAGGGGAGAAATAGAGAGAGACATATTCCAGATGACTGGAAAATAAACATTCTAGTACCAGTATAAAAAAAAAACAAAAAAAAAAAAAAAAAACGTTATGTACCTACAATGACAACAGATCCATTTTGTCTACCTCTGTCCTTCCTCAACTGATGGGTTATCAGATCAGTCTAGGATATGACTTTGGCCACTTGACTTTTGATCCAAGGCTTAGGCTCCTCCCCTTACCAATAACCCCCTGCAGTTAATAAGTTACCTCAGACTGAGTTTGCCCATACCCTACAATAAAACTGATACATCATCACAAAAAAACATGTACCATAGATACAGTAAAAATCCCTGACCCAGAGCCTGAAGAGTACACATCCAAGCCATGGAAACTATCAGTGTTTTCATTCCAGAAACAAGAGAAAGTAACATGAAGAGGAGATAGGAGGGAGGTTGAGGAAGGATAGAAGCAGACATGGATATATCTGATGTTGTCTCTTCAGTCTGTTCCTCAAAGGATGGAACAGATTCCTCAACTACCACAATCTTTGGCAGGTCTCATGGAGGGATATTCCTCACAGCTGAACCAAAGTAAGCTCTAGACCTGGATTGTAAATCCAACTTATAGTAAGATATGAAGGAATGGACATTCAACCAAGAAGCTGCAGCACAAATATCAATTGCTCCTTTAGAGAAAAATGCAACTGACCTAAATGAATGAGCATTAGGAGGTCTAGGGAAGGACAGTCCCTTTTCCCTATAGACATAGGAAATACATTGGGACAGCCAGCAAGATAGTTAACTTACACACTCCTTTGCACTATTTAACAGAGGAAAAAGGTAATGAACAGTTGGTCAGTCCTTCTGACATTCTTTGTACAATGCAGATAAAACCAAAGTTGATGGTGCACATCCATAAGGTATAACACACACGCACCTTTACTGGTAAAATGTGGAAAGACAGGAAGATTGATAGACTGGTTACCTGATGCTTCAGATGCCACCTTAGGAGAACAGATAGATTTGTTCTCAATGTTAACTATGGCCCTGGTGAAGACCAATTAAGGAGATTAACAGGAAAGAGCACGAAGCTCTGACATTCTCCTTGTAAAAGTAACTGCTAGCAAAAACAAAGTTTTCCAAGACAGGTATTTCAAATCAGCTATAGCTGCAGATTTGAAAGCAGGTCTCATCAAAGCCTGTAGAAGAATAGTAATATCCCAAGGAGAAACAGATTACCTAAGGGGAGGTTGCAGTTGAAAAGTGGCCCTTACGAAGATTTTGGACAATTGCATGGATGCAATGAGTGACTGATTTTCCCCAATATGAAAAGCAAAAATAGCAGCTAATTGAAGCTTGACAGTAGAATATCTAAACACACTGTGAAAAAGGGAAGCAAATAAGTCTAAAATAGCTGGGAGACAGACTGAAAAGGTATTCAAATTCCTACTAGAAGCTTAGATTGAAAATCTTTTCCACTTGCGTTTGTAAATCTTGCTGGTTGAAGGTTTCTGTGTGTGTGTGGGGGGGGGGGGTCAGATTCTGCATGAAATAGGATGAAAGTCTGGACTGTCTAACCATCAACAGAACTGGAGAAAACATGCAGTTAGCTTGAGGGCTTCTATGTCCAGCAGAGGGCTTCCCAGAAGAGTGAGAGATAAAAGATCTTGAAAAGGGTCCAACAACAATGGAGGGTGAATCAGATGAGACCAGAGGAAGGAAAACCACACCTGTTGAAGCCATAAGGGAGCAATGAAGATCACTGTAGACTTGCTCCATGTTGCTTTCTTCAGAAACTTTGGGATCAGAACAAACCACTGAAGCATAAACCATCTCCCTAAATCTGTCCAATTTATTGGACTCTCTCTGTTAGGAGGATGAACTGTGGCTCTCTCCTCAGCTAACTCCGTCTCTCTCTCCTCAGCTAACTCCTTCTTGGAGGCTGCTGCTGCTACCACCATGGAATCTACTGCGGGGACCCTTGCTCCAAAAGAAACTATTCTTAGGGAACACCAAGAACTTGTGTCTGGCTTCTGGTGGATAGGTTTGGCTACATCTAGCTCCTTCCATATCCACTTAGAGATCAAAACCACTAACTCATCCACAGGAGGGACCACCCAAGAGGTAGACGAGCCAGCCACAAAAAACTTGAGAAATACTGACTCCTCCTGGGAGGAGGTTTTGATGGACTACCCACCTTTCTATATAAACAGTCATAAAATCTCACCAAATGAGAAGTCCTCAAGGAGGAATCTGGCAGACCCCAAACCCCCTAATTAAAATCAGTATTTTCAGTTAAAAACTCCAGAAGGGAGTCAATTTTCTTCCTCTTGCATAAGTGATTATGATGAACCTCCCCAGTGGGAAAGTCTGGGGAGGACTCTGAAGACAACTGGGAGACCTCAGTGCAGACTGTCTCAAGACTTTGGGGAGCACAGAACCATAGAGCTCCACTGGGGAAGGGGCAGATCCAAGAAGGGAAGAGAATCTAGCTCTCCAGACAGACAGCACCCTCTCAAATGCAGAAGTCCAGACAGGACCTAAGTCCACCATGCTAGGATCCAAGGACACCAAACTGGACTGTTCCAGAAGACCCACCCAATTAGGATGTGAAGCAGACACTGGTGCCCAGCTGTCCAGTGCCGAAGATCCAAGGGGAAGGGATAGCTGAGACAGTTTCAGAGTTGAACTTAGCCCCAAGGCTCAAATGCTAGCTCCTGACTCAGAGATTCATTATGATCCGAGCCACTCAGAGCCTACTGGATCACAGACAGTCAACAAGTTTTGGATCAGACACAGACAAACCCTGGGAGGGGGCCAGAACCAACAGCCCTTAATCTGATGACTGGAATGGGGAAGGAGCAACAATATGATGAGGGCATTGTCCAAGGCCTATGATTCAAGGTGGGGCTGAGCCAGGAGGACCCTCAACTGGATCTGGGTCCTGAGGATATTCCTCATCATTCTAACCATTTCTGCTTCAGAAAGCCTCCTGGTGGACTGCACCAATCCGATGGACAAAGTAATGGAAAGAGGTCTGGATGTCATGTGAGAGGGTCTGTCCTGGAGAAAGTGTGATTGGACCCTTGGAGAGACTAGTTCTGGAGAGAAGCATGGTTCCGGTAACAGGAGCACTGGATCCAAGGATGACAGGGTGAGACACAGTCAAAGCTAAAATCAGATGTGCTGCACCCAACTGGCAAAAAGTGGCAGAGTGCTATAGAAAAATCTTAACAAGGTATGGCAGAAAAATCTGGGCCCTGACATCAGAGCAGCTGAAGAAGCATGAGGTGATAGAGATGAACTGCCACATACAGGCACACTGAGACAGATGAAGAAATGAGGATAGTAGAGTGGAAGCACTAACTGTAGAGAAGGGTAAAGAACATATTATGGTGGTTCAGTCACATACAGAAAACCAGATGATTATCTAGCAAAGCAGATTTGGGAACAGAAAACCAGATGATTATCTAGCAAAGCAGATTTGGGAGAGCGAAAAAGAAAGCAAGAGGAGACTATGTCCAGCAAAGAAATGTGTGGCCTGAATGACAGGAGACCTGCAACATTCAGGAGTGACTTCTGAAGAATGTAGGAGAGAGGCTAGTGGCAACAATTTACATGCCACCTGACACCATGTACAAATGGGAAAAAGAGGACTGATGATGATGTTAGAAAAACAATCTTTCCAGGAAGAGGCAGGGGCTTCCTGTATTTGGCCATCGATCCTGCTGAGAAGGATGGTTTACAGCTAAGCTAACAATCAAATATGGGCCAAAGTGAATGTGCAAGTCAGGGATGGCACATGCATGGCAGCCTGCACTACATCACACAGACATTACCCATTGGGCTAATGGCATCTAGCCTGAAATGAAAATGTTCCCACTCCAAGACCTTTAGAAATTACCTCAGCCGGAGACTGGAGTTGGAACATGGCCTAGTGAAGACAGCAGAGATGGCAGACCTGACAAAGCCAGTAAAAATACACACACACACTCTAAATGTCCTAATGTTAGTGGAGGGAGAGACCTGAAACACTCACAAAGTACAGTACCCCCCCCAACAACAATTATCTAGACAGTGGCTGAACATTTCACAGGAAGAAAAAGACAAGCATACTGTTGTAGATACACAATCTAACTTCACTCACAAATTATTAACAAAAGTCTACTCCAGGACTGAAAGACCTGCAAAAAAGCACCACAAACCTATAGCTAGAAATCAAGTCTGGTTATTTCTAATTCTACACACAATGGACAGAAAAAACACAATGTTTACTGGACTGGATTGCAGTGGAATTTTTCCAAAGGCAGTAAAAGTCTGTGTGCATAACTAACAGTAAATGTCTAACTTCTGCTGATGCCCAGTAATTCACTTTATTTTCATTACTTAGTTAGAGCTGAACCCTGATTTATATACACCACTTAAAGGTTCAGCCCAAGAATAAACATAATACTGAAAACAGTGAATGGAAACAGAAAAGAAATAGCACAAATATAATCCCTGATGGATTAACATGAAACAGTAAATCAAACATCTAATAAAATGTATACATGTGGAGCACATCATACTGAAGGCAATTTGTCATAGGATCATAGGACGTTACTAGGCTAATGACCTGAGAGCCCTTACAAGCCTAACCAAATTCTCCCTTGTTACCACAATCAGCACGTTTTGCCCCTGTCCAAGAGAGACACAGGTGGAATCCCCAGGGTGAATTTACGGTTACACATCCAATCATCCAGATTTTGTTTGAAGAGGGCCAATGAGGTGCTCAGTTTGACATGAAGTGGGAGTCTATTCCAAAGGTGTGGTAACCTCTGGGAGACAAATCTGTCTTCCTAGCAGGTTCTATTGATATCATTGTCACATATCAGGTTTAGGTCCTTAGAGCGAGTAACCTGTGTGCCGTCTGACTTGCGGTTGTGCAGGATTTCCAATAAAGCAGGGTCAGAGAACACCTTGTATGCAAGGCAAAGATTGCCTCTGAGTAGTCTGTATGATTATGAAACAAGTGACAGTGATTTCAGCTAATCCAAATAGGATAGCTGAAGACCTTGACTTTTGCTTGTGAGAAACCTTTGTGGTCTCTCCAATTGCTGCAGATGTTTTGAAAGGTATATACCAAAAGGGGCATTGTGCTCAATTATTGGCCTAATGAGCAAAGAGTACAGGGAGGTGATAACTTCTTTTCTTGAGGCAATGCCCTTACTTATGAGATGAGACGTATAGAATTCTCTTCTTACCACTGTGGAAACACGGTGATCAAATGCAAGGTTATTGTCCACTTGAGTGCCCAGATCACTTACCACTGAGTGTGTACTTAGGTTATAGCCACTGATGTGGTAATTTGCAGTAACGTTGTTCTTATTGAAAGGGATGATGATATATTTTTTTGCACTGAGTTTGAGGCCATGACTTTGGCACCACTCATTTGCTTGTGTAAGACCTTCTTGAAGAATGCTGACATTGTTTGGGGAGTCCATGACTGCACCAAGTTTGCAGTAGTCAGCAAACTTTGTCAGCCGCAGTCTTTAGTTTTATCTTGTACTTCAAAAAAATAGATTCCGAACAGTATAGGTCCCTGGACCGATCCCTGTGGAACATCACTAGTTACAGGTCTGCTGTTGGAGGTGGATTCCCCTATTTTGACTGTATGGTTTCTACCATTGAGCCAGTTCACTATCCACCTTACGATATAAGAGTTGATACCTAGCTGGGAGAGTTTATCAATGATGCCCGAGTGAGGAATTGTGTCAAATGCCTTGGCTAAGTCTAGGTAGGCTGTATACACGTACTTCCCCTCATCCAGGGCCCTTGGTGACAGTCTCAAAGAAGTCCACCAGGTTTAACAGGCATGATCTCCCCTTGATAAATCTAAACTAGATAGGATCTAGTGTTTGGAGATTATATCTTTGTTGATAAGGTCCATGATGATTCTCTCCATGGCCTTGGAGATAAGGCTAGTCAGGTTAATAGTTCTGTAGTTCCTGGGGTGAGTAGAAACACTACCTTTATGCAAGGGGATAATAGTTGCTGTTTTCCACTCAGCTAGGATGAAGCTGGTGTTTAGACTGCGATTGAAAAGGGTAACCAATGGTGATGCTAATTCTTGTTTGAGCCCATGTAGGATGCAGCCTGGGATGTTATAAGGTTCTATCGATGCTGTGTTTCTGGCCTTAGAGAGAGTGTTTACGACCTGCTCTTTAGAGATACAAGGTAGGTAGATAGGTGGTAGGGATGTCATGAGGTACATGTGGCGGGGACAGAGGAGTGAAGTTTTCACCAAACCTATCAACTAACAGGTTAGCTATGTCCACCATCTCAATATATGTGTTACCATTAATCATCAGTTCAGTACAAATCTGGGCCTTACCTTTTAGGTTATGGATGTAACTAAAGAAAGCCTTATGGTTGTGCTTTCTTGAGGAAGCTAACTTGGATTCGAAGCTTTTCTTGGAGGACTTCAGAAGAAATCTTACTTGCTTATTTAAGGAAAGGATGGAGTGTTTTCTGTTTAAAGCCTGCTCCTTTTTACTCAGACAGCAGGTTCTTCCTTTTATTGTAAAGCCTATGACGGTTGTCCACCAGGCAGGTTTGCTCTTCCTTGAAGGGCTTGTTTTGGTCCTAACGGGTACTGCTGAGTCAATGCAGTTATACAGGTGCTTGTACAGGGCATTAGTGTAGAGCTCAACATAGTTACCGGTCTTTCTGAGGGGGGGGGGTGCAGTGAAGCTATTTATGCCATCCCATAAGAGGTTATAATCTGCTTTGAAGACGTTTTTTAGTCTAGTTCTTGCTGAGAGAGGGGGAGGAGTCAGGTGTGATAATTACTTCAAATGAGACTGATTTGTGGTCAGATCTCACCAGGGATGAGCTCACAGTGGGGGTGCTACATTGCTCTCCCATATTTGTAAGCAGAAGATGCAGGATGTTCGCACCAGCTCAGCTGGTCCAGGGTATTTGTAAGTAGCAGATGCAGGATGTTCGCACCAGCTCAGCTGGTCCAGGGTACTGGAGTTGACAAAGTCGAGGAACCTTTGGGCAGGTGAGTTTGAGCAGGAGTAGTTCACCCAGTCAATGCTAGGGTAGTTAAAGTCACCCAAAACCATAGTGTTTGGATGTATCTTGATAAACTCAAGTTGATCCAAACAGACAGTCGTTGTCCTGATTCATGGAGGGGGTTCTGTAGCTGGCAATGACTTGAATAGGTGTCCTACCAACAGTTAATTGCATCTGAAGTACCTCTAGTGCATCATACTGTGGGCATCATACTGTTTAACCAATCTGTAGGTGTACTCATCTTTGAATACTGATACACCACTTCCTTTAGTTTTCTTGCCTTTTGTTTGTGATCTGAACGTATGGAAGGAGGTGCAACCCAGTGTGGCTGAGGTGCTCTCCACAGCCTTGAACCAGGTCTCTGACTGCACAAATGTCTGTGTCCTCCAGGGTGAAGACTGCTTCCAGTGAGTGCAGTTTCATGTTAAGACTCCTAGCGTTTAGCGGCATGACCCTGAGGTTGCTTTTGGTTGGTATTTTTATGTTGGGAGTTTTGACCTTGTGACACTGCCTAAAAAAGGCACTATGGGCGTGGCAAGAGCCTTACTCAGTAGCCGAAATCCCAGGGGTGACAGGTGAAGACCATCTCTGGCAAAGCATCGATATCTGTCAATCATGTCATCCCAGGCTGAAAGATACTGGATCCCCTTAGAATGACACCAAAAACTAAGCCAATTATTAAAATCAATCATTTTCTGTTTATATTGAGATATCATTCTAGGTGAAGATAAAATGCTGCTTAAGACTAGGGACATACTTGCCAGAGTTACATAGTCCAAGAGCTCAGTCCATAGTCCAAGTCGTTCACACCAACATGGACCATGACAGAGTTATAACAGTAACTGCTGTTGTGAGACTTGAGTGCATGTGCGATACAGTGGATCCTGGCACCTGACAGACAGCTCCTTATCCAGCCTGGTGAGAGGGACATCTGTGTATCTCATGATAGAGTCACCTATAACTAATATAGTAAGTTTAATGTTTATGGGCTTGACAGGTGAGACACTGGCGCATAAGCTACTGTGTGTATTGTGTTCTACAGAGGAAGTATTAGGTGCTTGTGTTTGGGAGGTCTCTGGTGTTTAGGTAAGTTTCTGGTGAGGACCTCCGCATAATGTAGGTGTGTGTGATGTGGGTTTGGGTGGAGTAGGTGGGTGAGGGGCGTGTGCTGACCACCTGCTGTGTCAGATATACTGACTGGCATGTGAGAAAGCATGGATTCAAGGTTTTTAATATAGTTGCATCTTTCACATGTTAAGTTTGTGTGGAGTAGAAGTAGGGTGTTGTCTCTGTACATGAGGCAATGGCCACACTACCTCAGGATGCCCATGTCATCCAAGCTGGCTGGAGAAATTGTGAGAAGTTGTTCATCCATAGTGCTAGGTAAATTTATATGGTCAGAAACAGGAATATGGCAGGAAAAGGGGTCACACATAGGAATAACTAGTGGGCTAGGTGTGTTAGTACCTCAGAGGCTAGGCTTAGTGCTACACTAGTCAGTAAAGTAGGGCCTCAGAAAAACTCTTCAGGCTGTTATCACAATGGGTGCTTACACAGCTGCTCTAGTAATGCGCCTCGTTGCCCGAAAATGTACCAAAGATGAGGACTACACTAATGGGATACAGCTGTATCTTAGGGAAAAATGTCAAAATTACCTCTCTGGCTATGGCTCACAATTGTGCAGCAGTGCGAGATGCAGAGTGATGCACAGACCAGCAGAAACCCACTCAAAGGTGGGGCTTAAATACCAGAAGGTTAAAAACTACACACACTTTAAAAAAGCTCAAAAGAACCATTCAGGTAATTAAAACAAGCCCTAGACCAGCCAGCCATTACCAGCCAGGTACCAATCAGCACAATCCTCTCACTGGAGCGCAGAAGGGCCCTTTCCAATTCAAGATGGCCTGGAAAATGTGCTAAGAACAAACAGCTACTACAAACAGGCCCAGATGCAGCAAACCTGCATCTGGACTATACTACAGCTACTAGCTACACTATTTTAGGCTGAAAACACTAAAGAAATGTTTACCACAGCAGAAAAACAGCGGTGAGGCACTAAATAAATGCTTTCAACAGCAAACAAGAGCAAGGAGACTCTAAAGAATGCTTTTAACTGCAAACAATTCAGTCATATAACACACTCCTTGGGGAGAAATCAGAACAAATGCTGTACAAACATGGAAAATTTCCAGTAAATAGTTTACAGAAAAATAGCAAAAAGCCTTGCAACAGTGAAAACAGTAACAAAAAGCGATTTAACAGGCCCAGTAATGCAGACAATTGCAGTACAACACTGCAGATTCATTTACAGTAATAAAACACAGTAAAAAAGTAGGCAGTAGACAACAAAAAGTGCAATAACTAGCAAGAATAAGCAATACATTTTAATAATAATCAAGAAATCAAGAAAACAGACAACTTATGGTATTTAGGAAGCTCAAATGCCTTTAGTCATCTGGTATGAGCACAAAGTTCTGGCTGGTAGTCCTCAATTCAGCTCAGCATGAACAAGCAGAAACCCACTCAAGAATGGGGCTTAAATACCAGAAGGTTAAAACCTAAAAAAAAAAAAAAAAAAAAAAAATTTAAAAAAGCTTAAAAGAGCCAAGGAAGTACTTACTCCAAGCTCTGGACCAGCCAACCTTTACCAGCCAGGTACCGATCAGCATAATCCTCTCACTAGAGTGCAGAAGGGCCCTTTCCAATCCAAGACGGCCTGGAATATGTGCTCAAAACAAACAGCCACTACAAACAAATAGGCCTAGATGCAGCAAACCTGTATTTGGACTATGCTACAGCTACTAGCTACACTATTTTAGGCTGAAAACAATAAAGAAATGTTTGCCACAGCAGTGAGACACTAAATAAATGTTTTACACAGCAAAAAAGAGCAAGAAGACTCTAAAGAATGCTTTTAATTGAAAACAATTCAGTTATATAACACACTCCTTGGGGGGGGGGGGGGGTCAGAACAAACAGATGATTTACAAACAGAGAACAATTCCAGTGAATACTTTACAGTGAAAATAGCAAAAAGCTTTGCAAACAGTAAAAACTGTAACAATCATCATTTTTCAATATATTCTACCTAACAGTTTAGGAATATTTACAAAATATTAACTATATACACTATCATTAATGACCAAAAGGAGTTTAAGAATTGGGTATGTAAAGTAGAAAAGGCAAGGCATAAACAATACATGGGTGGTTAGTAGGAGGAGTCTGGAAAAGTTATTTTAGTTGGATGTAGTGGAGGATATAGGTTAAAAAACTATTGCAATTGCAGCATTTGCTGTTGTAATTTACTGGGGGAAAGTATTAGGTGAGAGGGGTTTCAATGCATGTTGGCATTTGAGAAACATTTACATACAACATTTTTAGACAGGAACTTGCTGAGTTGTACTCAAAATTTATGAAAGGGTTACCATTTCTTTCTGTGCTGATGGCAATGTTTCCCAAACTTGCTAGGCCATTACTGAAAAAACTATGAGGTACTGTGTGAATTATTTTTAGGGTGCACTTAAAAAGGGGTTGGGGATGATCATGGTTTAAGACTACTGATGGGCTCTCTGTGATGTCCCCACACTGGGCCAGTAATCAAGGAGCCTGAAACCTCACCACTGGCACTTGAGAGGGAAGTTCACTTGGAGCAAAAATGGATACACCTAGTATTTCCAGATGCAGTTCTCTGCATCAAGCACAATTTCCCTTAACAGCACACAGGGAACACACTCAGTCTGGGGTCTGGATTTCTCCGTCTCCCTCTAGGTCCCTAATAAGACTCCCCACTGTTACAGCTATGCAGCTGAGACCTCAGCCGACTGTCCAAGCAAAGTTCTCCAGCATCCTCTCTGTAAAACCAGTGCTTTGTGTTCCTGCTCTGAACAACTGACACATTCTGAGATTTGATTTTCACACACTTGGGAAAGGCTGGTACAGATTTACTAGCTGTGTCCCCTTCTGCCCAGATTATAGGGTAGTCACAGCACCACCACACACTCCAAAGCCAGCTACTCTAAGACTCTTGCAATGGTACTCAAGTATACTGAGTGAAATTAATATTAATACAAATGGTAGTTTGACCAACGTCAAGGCTTTCAAGAGCAGCCATACAGGTACTCTCAGAGATTAAAATATTCTCTAAAAGACCCGACACAATGAAAAGTTTAAATACATTTAATAATAAATAAGAAAAGAACATGAAAATACTAAATATTCATTTAAAGTAAACACCAGAGTTTTAATTATAGGAAATATTAAAACAACACAGACAAATAGATTCACACAGATACAGAAAAACAGTACTTCACTAATCTCACTATATTTTCCTGACTGATCTAAAGAATTGCTATTCCCTGATTTACTTACTAGAGCAAGGCAAGATGGAGTAGATGAGGGGTCCTTCTCAGTCAGGTTCTAGAAGCTAGAAGCTGCCAGTATTTAGCATGTGTGTGTCAATAATGCACACACAGAAAGCCTTGCTAAGATCTGCTGCAGCTCCTGGAAGTCATACAGCAATTTCAAAACTCCACCCTTCCAGAGTAGCAATTAGTTCACCCCAAAGACAATGGGGAAAGCTTCCTAGTACAGACTTTTTGTCTCTGGCTGCAGTGAGAACTGAAGATACAATGTTTATGGCCTAAGCCAGGTAATTTAATTTCAAACAATTTTCAAAGTTAGGTGGACTGAGATTAAACTCTTCCCTTCCAGTGTTCTGTTAAAACGGTTTACTATCGTATTTTCAAAACTGCATTGGTAGACTGATCACAATGTCGACCTAAAATGCCAAATACGGATCATCGATATGGCAGCCAATTTGAAACTAAATACATCGACACCCATACTTAAACGTATTCGACATAGCAGGAGGTGGCATCAGTCACCATGCTACACACCCGAGCATACCATTACACTCTACAGTGAATGGTACATTTACTTCACTATTTTGCAGGGGGGGCAAGCCCCCCTGCAAATTATATATATCAACTTTGAGATCGCACTACAGTGAGGAAATGGGTTCATTCCCTGTTCCTCACTGTACGGCGATCTCCACTCAGAATGCCGAACTCAGATAATCACAGTAGACTACCCATTCACTGTAGTGTATTCAATGCTACCTAGTTTGTCATTCTGCCTCCTGGAAAACTGCCTTTCGACTAACTCATGCTCGATCACCTACAGTTCGAAAATATGATAGTAAACTGTTAAAACTTATACATTTAAACAGTTACAATAATACATGTACATTTCTTTTTCTGTCCAGTAGGGCACACTGTTGGTACATTTTTAACACAAGCAGCTTTACAGATACATTTTTCAACACGAGGATCTGTACAAATCAGTTTGATATACAAATTACATACAATTCTTTACAAAATTCCAGCTAGCTGTGCTGGCATACGATACACATCCACTGCCCTACTTCTCCTGGCATAGCTGGCAATACCTCACATCGTCACACCTTCCATTTAGTAGGCCTGCCTGCTAAAAAGTTGAAGGTTTATAGGTTCATAAGTTTGTAAGTTAGGGATGCAAGCAGCAATGTACATATTTGCTTTTCTGATACCCACTTTACTTCTACAATGATGAAGGAGAAAAAGAGAGAAACTTATATGTTAATTATTCATTTAATGTCTTTTTTTTCTGTTTTATCCTAATTTGAGTAGTCTGAGTACAGAGATAGATTCTGGCTCCCTATAGATGTAAGGCAGGGATGCTAGTCCACTGCAGGCAACACACACACACACACACACACACACACACACACACACACACACACACACAAACAAAACTACCCACCTACCTCTAACTCAGGCACTTACCAATTCACCTGTTATGTCTTTTGGATGTGGGAGGAAATCAACCTACCTGGCAAAAAATACAAAGAAACTGGGAGAACGTGCAAACTCTACAAAGAAGGCAACCTAGTTAATAACTAGACAAGAGAATCAAGCATTGAGACAGCTAAAAGCTGTGATTAATTGCGATTTAATTCAGAAACTGATTATTTTCCATGGTAATCTAACCAGATAGTATACTCTCGGAATCTGTCATAACTACGTAAAATGACAGCTCTATCTTGAAAACAGACTGCCTAAAACTGATTCCACAAACACTGTAAAAAAATAATCGATCTTCAATGAGCTTGAGGGACAGTGCTGGGTTTCTTTTTCGCAGTCAATTAAGTAAAATAAAAAGTCACACGTACTGCTGCAGCTACGTCAGTCAATTCATATATCACTTATTCTCTCATACTCCCAACCTCTGAGCATTAAAAATCATAGGACTGGCTTTACAAATTACAGCAGATGGTCAGAAAGAACATTTTCCCCCCACAACAAAAAGGTTGTTCTATACTAGACCCTATATAATTTGTATAGGGTCTAGTATTGGGATTCTTTGCATGGGCATAGTTTATTTACAAAGCTATGTACGCACAAACAGATCTAACTTTACAATGAACATTAGTAAATTTAAAATAATTAAGGCTAAATTTAAAGGCCAAAATCATAACTCTATGCATATACTGCAGCAGCTGAGAGGTACGTATGCTATTTGAGGTCCAAGCCAGATGACAATTTGAGAAGGAAATACTGACACAGCAGGACAAACTGAAAGATGTGTTTGGGGGTAGTAGTGGTGGGGACTACAAATGGACTGTAACAGATTTTTCAGTAAATAAAGAGAAAATATGTCTGTATAACTAAAAGTAAATGCCCCAGAACTTCAGCAAGTCCCAAATTCTTCAGACGATGTCCACAACTGAAAAAAGATGCACTTGCAAAATAGCACACATTGAGATAGCTGTGTTGAAAAGAAGCTTACCTATATTTGGCTCCACACACACTGAAAAAAAATGAAATCAGAATATTCAATGGGCTGTGGTAGTGTTCTTCACTGTCTGTAAAATAAAATTGGTCTGAGCAAAAGTAAACTCCCCACTGCTGGAGCTGCAAAATGATTTAGTTTGTAAATCAATTTTTTTCAAGAACAGGGTATGCCAAGACAAGGCCTGAAAGACATTTTCAAAACAGCACAAACTTAAAACCAAGACAAGGAGACAAACTGAATGACAAGAAGAGTCTGCCCCAGCCACCATATCCAGTCTAGTCTTGTGTGCTCCGTTTCTTGTTTTGGAGTTAGATAATGAAAGCTACTAGCTGCCTTAGTCCAATATCTAACACACATTGCAGTACTCAGGAGTCTGCATAGTGTCTACTCTTTTCTTCACAACTAAAGCATATAATTTACCTGTCTGTATGATAATACAGTAACAAAACGCTAGATGAATGAAGCACAAACATATGAATGACGCATGAAAATTAAATGTCACTGTAGTACAACTGCAGAAGCTGGCATCTGTCTACTGCACCATGAGTGTGAAAACACTTGCCTTTGTCATTTGGGTAGCTGCAAACCCTTCCATACTTGCAGCAACAGGGATGAACAGCTTAAAACTAGTAAACACTCCACAGGAAACACGTGAGATGATAGAACATGTCATATATGTGTTTCTGTTCCTAGAAAACAGACTGGGAGATGAATGAACTGGTTCACAGAATGCCGGAAGCAACCTATGAGAAAAAGCATGGGTTCTTGATGATACTATTTTCTTGTTGAACACCAGATGACATGATTCCCTGCAAATAAGGTTATGAAGCTCCAAGACGTGATGTGTACAGGTAACACCCAACAATAACAGCATCTTCCAAAAAAGAACTTAAGGTGCCACCAAGATAACAGGCCCAAACAGTAAGGTGGGTAAGCGTTTCGACCACAGAATGGGTTCCTTAATGAAGGATAAAGACAAAACACTCCCATAAGGAATACCTAGTTGGTGTTAGGCTATAAGCTTGCCCTCCTCAAGGTTATGATGTGTAGAAATAGCAGACACATTCACCTTGACTGCAGAATAATCGAGGCCAGTACTATACAGGTGTCCAAGGTGAGTCAATCCCAACAGAATGGTGAAGTGGGGTGGGGTGGTACAAGGCATTTTTTGCTCAAACTGCAATGTCTTCTACCCAACTGCGTAAGCTTGCCAAACAGAAGATTTTCCAGTAGCCTCAAATACCCTAGAGATCACACCATCAAGTCTGGCAGAATGACAGGTCTACATCTGCAGCAGTCAGGACTATTGGTGAATATTGCTGCTACTGTCCCCCAGTCCTTTGGCCCTCATGGCCAAAGATGGAAAGTGCTTACAGTGGTCTTGCAGTTTGTACTGGACCCTTTTTGGTCTTCCTTTTGTACAGCTTGCAGTACTGGAATCAGTGGAAATGGCAGGATGGCATACAGGAACATGCCATGTCAGAGGAAAAAGAACAAATACACTATCTCTCCTTGCCCTGCTTTACCAACAAGAAGATGGGAAGAAATGTTCTCCCACATGGAAACAAGTCAAGCTGTGGAGTGCCTTACTTCTAATGGACATTTACCAGGTAGTGTGTTTTAATCCAGTGCTCCAGGAAAGGGCAGAGGCCTGGCTTAAATCAGATGTTAACTAGTTTACTTCACCTGGGTATGTGAACCCCTGACAGAATGATATCTGGCACTGAGCCATAGCCTGTGACAAGCAATGTTTCCCACAGAGTAGATATAAACTTGTGCTCCTTTACTTACTTAGAAACCACATTAAGCCGGACCACAGAAGCAGCTCAGTGGCATAAACAGATAAAGTCCTGATGGCAAGGCAGATACCCTGGGATCAACTAGTAATGTGTGTGCTGGAAAAGCCATCCAGAGACAGCATGAGGGAGACAGCTTGGTTTGCTAAAATGTTGAAGATTTGCAAAGACAAGATGCTGCAGAAGAATGACAGCAGAGGGGCTTGGTTGCTAGTCCACTGAGCAGCAGAGTTAAGACCATGTTTAGAAGCACATGTGTCAAGAGAACTGTACTGTGGAAATTATAGGTGTCAAAACTACCACTGGGAAATGGGCTACAACAGTAGGAAATACTGCGATGGTAACCTGGACAATAGATCCTAAACACTAAGTGAAATCATCAAGGAGAAAAGCTAATGGTCAGAAGGCCCTTAGCAGAGAAGTTTCTAACTACGAGCTGCTAATGAGTTTTATCTTGTAGCCTTTGTTTTAATTCCCTCAATATCCACTCAAAGATGCTGCAAGTCACCACTGCCATCTGCAATACCAGAATGAACACTTTTCTCCACGTCTGATATTGTTTCAGTAAAATGCTCTGCACTTTGTTCAGTCTCCATTGTCTCATCATCATCTTCCTTTTGAAGCACTTCACATACTGCAGGAGGAGCAGCTGCTTGTGCAATACCCACATCTTTACAAGGCACAGGAATTTCATTTTGCTCTATAAGCTGGTCACGGTCTACCTCCCATGGCTCTTTTTTGACACTTCAGAACAGACCACCTATTGTACTAACTTTCTGGGTACTTGTAATGTTATGGGAACTTCCTCTGAGGTCATAAGCAGATGTTTGTGTTTCATGCTCCTTCACAGATAACTCATCAGAAGTGGTTTGAGGAAGTTTTTCATGGACCTCAGGACAACCATCTCCTTCACTGAGTTAAAGGCTATATGCCAAAGTATCATTATCATCAGCTGCAGTCTGAGATTGCTCATAGTGGAGCATGCATCTGTGATGACACCTTTGTAAATTGCTCTAGTTCCCAGTACTCCATATTGCTCATGCTTCGGCTATAGAAGGTGTTCTCTCTGTACTGGCAGATGGAGTGTTAACAGGGGTTTTCCCTTCCACAACAGCTGATTCTGGAAACATAGATGAACCACCAGCCTGAGTTTGTGGTTCAGATATATCCACCTCACATGACTCAGTATCTGCTTGTAAATTACCATTTTCAGATTCTGCCTTAATATTAACATCTCCATGTGAAGGTCAACAGGATGAATTTGATCAGATTCTGAAAGGTAAAGTTCAGGTTCTACAGTCTGCAATTCTTCATAGGTGTGTACTAGGCTAATAGCCCTGGGGCCTTTACAAGCCTAGCCATAGGATTACCCTGGCATAGTGCCACCCGACCTTAGTTCCCAGTGCCTCTGTTGATTAGAGCCACTGGTGTTATCCCCGGGGTGAATTTTTTGATTCCCATCCACTCTCAAGATTTCTCTTGAAGAGGGTCAGAAGAGGTGCTCTGCATGACATGTATGGGAAGTCTGTTCCATAGCATGGGCAGTCTTCTGGGTTATGAACCTGTCCCTCCAGCATGTTCTGTTAACTTTGGTAATGAGGTTGAGGTCTCTGGAGTGTGTGGTGCGGAGGGATTGGGATTTAGATGTAGCATTTCTAACAGAGCTGGGTCAGAAGTGGCTTTGTAAGTCAAGCAGAGATCGCCTCTAAGTAGGCGATGAGACAGAGAATAGTTGGAGTTTTTTGAGTCTGTCCATATAGTGTTTAAGGCCTAGGATACTCTTTGTGAGGTACTTTTGCGGCCTCTCCAGATGCTGCAGGTGTCTAGTGAGGTACATGCCAAATGGGGCATTGTACTCGATGATTGGCCTAATGAGGGAAGAGTGGAGGCTTCTCTCTCTTTGACCTCTTTCTTCCTGGATGCAAAACCCTTAGTAATGAGATGTGCCACATAGGACTTTCTGACCAATGTGGTGATCAAAAGAGAGGTTGCTGTCAACCTGTGTTCCCAGATCACTTATAACATCTTGTGTGTTCAGTGGACTACCATCAATGTGGTAATTCATGGGAACTGGGTTTTTCCCAAAGGGGATGACAATACATTTTTTGGCATTGAGCTTAAGGCCATGGTTCTGACACCAGTCATTGGTCACAGTGAGGCCATTCTGTAGGATGTCAACATCACTTGGAGAGTTAATAATAGCTCCCAACTTGCAATCGTCTGCAAACCTTGTCAGCCAGAGTCCCTTTGTGTTGGCCTGGACTTCAGAGAAGTAGATACCAAACAGGAGAGGACCCAGAACTAAACCCTGTGGAACTCCACTCATGACTAATCGGCAGTCTGACTTTCACACTGTGGGTTCTACCTGTGAGCCAGTTTGCAACCCACCTAGTGATATCGGGGTTGATGCCAAGCTTAGTGAGTTTTTCTATGATTCCTGAGTGGGAAATGGTATCAAAAGCCTTGGCCAGATCAAGGTAGGCTGTATGAACCACCTTGCCTTCATCCACAGCTCTGGTGACTGACTCAAAGAAGTCGGCCAAGTTGAGCAGGCATGATCTACCCTTCACAAAACCAAACTGTGTGGGATCCAGAGTTCGGAGATTCCCTATATCCTTGTTTATTCGGTCCATGATGATGCGTTCCATAGCTTTGCATATCAGACTAATCAGTTTAATAGGGCGACAGTTCCCAGGGTCTGTAGTCGCTCCTCCTTTGTGGAGAGGGATAACTGTAGCAGTGTGCCATTCGGTAGGGACAAAGCCTGAGGTGAGGCTGTGATTGAACAGAGCACACAGGTGAGGTGCCAGTTCACTCTGTAGTTCATGTAGAACACAACCAAGGATATTGTCAGGTCCCATAGAAGCTATATTCTTGGCAGGACAGTGCTGTTTTAACTTGTGCAGCAGTAATACTGGATGCCTGGCAATCTACTGGTATTGTGAGTGGTCCTTTGGGGGGAGAAGGGGGTAAAGTTGGCAATGAATATGTCGGACAGTATACTGGAAATATCTGTTGGCTCAGTATAGGAGGTACCATTGTGCAGTAGCTCAGAGCAAATCTGGGTATTGCCGTGGAGATTCTTTACATAACTATAGAAGGCCTTGTGGTTGTCCTTACTATCTGCTGCAATTCTCTTTTCATACCTAGCTTTAGAGGATTTGATGAGGGATCTCAACTTTTTGTTGAGGCAGATAAGGGAGTTTTTCCAGTCTTGGGACTTCATCTTATTCCGTATCAGTTTCCTCCTCCTGCTGTAGAGTTTGTTTATGGCAGGGGACCACCAGACTGGCTTCCTTTTTTGGAGGAGAGTGTCTTGGTTCTATTGGGTATGGTGAGATCCATGCATTTGTGTACGTGTTCGTACAATGCATTGGTGTACGATTCTTCAGTCTTGCAACTATTCTCCATTTGCATGGGTACCGTGAAGTTAGCCACCTCTGTTTTTAGGATCCCAAAGTTAGCTTTGGAGAAGGGGTGGGAGGGATGTGGATTTCCAAGGTGATTAGTTTATTGTCGGATCTAACCAGGGAGGAGCTGACTATTGATGTAGAGCAACGGTCGCCCATGTTAGCAATGACCAGGTCAAGTATGTTGCTACCTCTAGTGGGGGTAAGAACGAGCTGGTC
The DNA here is from genome assembly GCF_019279795.1 of Protopterus annectens. Classification (NCBI taxonomy): domain Eukaryota; kingdom Metazoa; phylum Chordata; order Ceratodontiformes; family Protopteridae; genus Protopterus; species Protopterus annectens. The sequence continues at coordinate 1,817,928,491 of NC_056728.1, read as the reverse complement.
CAGGGCATAGGAATTAATGAACTCCAGGAAACGTTAGGCAAGTGTATTGGTACATGAGTAGTTTACCCAGTTTATGGAGGAGTAGTTGAAGTTGCCTCGTAAGAGAGTGTTAGGTTGGACCCTAATATTCTCCAGGGTGCTTAGGAATAGGAGTGCGAGTCTTGGGACATGGTTGGGGACCTATAACAGACTATGACCTGAATCGCTGTCTTACCCAATGTTAGCTGCACCTGAAGTATCTCTGATGCATTATGTTGGCCTACCAGTCTGGAGGTGTGCTCACCCTTTATGAATATGGAGACACCACTGCCTTTGGAGCTTTGGTCTAAGTTCTGGGGCCGAAAGGTGTGGAATGAGTTATAACTTGGTAGTGCAGGGGTGCTTTCTGCTGCCTTGAACCAGGTCTCTGTTACAGCACAATGTTGATGTTCTCCATTTTAAGGAGTGCCTCGAGTGAGTGCATTTTGAGATTTAGACTTCTAGCATTGAGCAACATCACCCTCAGACTGGATTTGTTTGTAGCTGTTACGGTGGTAATTTGGTCTTTGGAACACTGCCTAGAAAAAGCACTATAGGGGTGGCAAGAGCCCTGGCCAGTATCCGGAAGCCCAGGGGTGACAGATGCAGGCCATCTCTGGCAAAACATCGAGGTCTGTCAGTCAATCATGTCATCCCAAGCAGACAGATACTAGATACCCTTAGAATGACATCAGAAACTTATCCAATTGTTGAAATCAATCATTTTCTGCTTGTACTGTGGTATCATTCTAGTTGATGGTAACGTGCTACTCAGGGCTACATAATCTGAGAGTTCCTCCATGTCTCTTTTCATGTAGTCCAGGGTGGAATGTCTCAGGTCAATCTCACCCACATGTACAATGACAGAGTCATATTTGTACCCGTTGTTGAGTGACCTGAGTGCATGTGTTATATTGTCAGATCCTGGCACCTGACAGGCAGCTAACTGTTACTTTCTCCTTATTCAACCTAGAGTGTGGGACATCAGTGTGCCTCACTATCGAGTCACCTATGACTAGTGTGTTGGGCATGCTCTTTTGCCTTAGGGGCTTTGTTGAGTGGCACACTGTTTAGGAGATTTGTGTGTCTCGTGATTAGTATTGTGTTGTGGTGGTAGAGTGCATTTCTGCCTTGGAGGGCTCTGCTGCTTGGGTAGATTTTTACTGAGAGCCTCCATGAAGGTGGGTGTGTGGTTTGTGTTTTAAGTGAAGGCAGTGCTGGTATGTGTTCCAGAGGGCTGTGTGTTCCATGTGGTGTGGTGCAAGTGTTGAGCTTCTCCTCTTGACCAGCTATTCCGGTCTTGGCTGGGAGTGCGGCTTCCAATTTGGATATACAAGTGCATCACTTGCAAGTCTGAGTATTGGAAGGTAAAAGGAGAGGGTTGTCGGTGTACATGAGGCAGTTGCTACATTGCCTCAGGATGCCCAAGTTCACCAGGTTAATAGAAGAAAGCATAATGAACTGATCTTTAGACATGCCTGGCGGGGTGGGCATGGATAATAAGCACTAGATCTGTTTCCTTGTAGAACGTTTAGTGCTGGTAGCACTTGAGTGTTTCAATAATTGCTACAAGAAGTCTGGTAAAGTGCTGGACTAATAAGCTAGTATAAGTGCAGGAGAGGAGAGAACTAGTAGAACTAGATCTAAGGGAAAAATTGAAGAGCAGGCTCTGGCACCGCTCAGAAGCTTGCAAACAGTCCTGGATACAGCAAGTCTGTATCTGGACTAGACTAGTTACAGGAAGGGTGGGAAACAAGAGCAAACGCGGACTTTTAAACCGGAAAGTTGAGAGATGGAAAAACTGTCTAAACGGCCAATAAACTACAATTTCTGGGCAAGGAACCACTCCTCCTGTGGTAGATAGGCTGCTTAGTGCTTACCACTTCCACTGATAAGCTAGAAGGCTTCCCTCCAACAAAGAAAGGCTTGGGGGAGGGAGACTCAGGAGCTTACAAGTGCAAATGCAGGCTTTTAAATCAGAAAGTTGAGAGAGATGGAAAAACTGCCCAAACAGCCAATAACTATAATTTCTGGGCCCAGAAACCACACCTTATGTGGTAGACAGGTTACCTAGTGCTTAGCACTTAGATTCTACAAGATACAACTGAGGTTTATTACTGCCACCTACAGACTGTGTCTTTCCTGATCAATCTTCTCATCTCTGTTACCAGTTTCTGCTGTCCCACTGTCATCTGGTTCAGCCTTAGATGTGTCTAGCAAAAGCAACAGTTCTGGTACATGAGAGGGCTCTGCATTACTTTGTTGTATACTTTTGGAATTTGTAAGGTGGTCTTCAAGATTATGCTGTGCAGCGGCATCTTGCACATGCTCCATTTCCCTAACCAATACATGTCCATAGTGTCCGAGCTGCTGACAGCTGGCCCAGTGATCTCTTCAATATCCTGCTTCAAATGGTCAAGGTGAAAGCTGATCTGGCTAATGAAACCAAATCTGCAGGCTAAAATGAAGGTAAACTAGAGGAGGAAAAAGCAGGAGCAGCTGGTAACACAGAAATAATGGAGCAAGTAATGAAGGCAGATGTTCCACAGTCAAGTTTGTTTGTGTCTTTTGGCTTTTCCTGGTTAGGGGTGGTCACAGCGGAACTCTGGTCTGCTAATGACTGGCAGTGGATTTTTACAGTGCCGAGTTGCCAGGCCCACGTCCAACCTTCAAAGAAGGCACGCCTATTCACGCACGCACCTACCTACATGTCTTTAAATGTCACTCGACCGCAGAAAGGACATACAGACTCCACACAGAAGGATGTTCCACAGCCAAGCAAGACGGAACATATTGGTGTGCCAGGTGAATAGATTTCTGCGCGGGTTGATATGCCTGAAAAAGTAGAGCCTGCAGAGGTGTCACAAAGGATGAGATAATGGAGCACAGTGTAATGGAAAAGCCTGCTGAACAGTTGCAAGGTGGACCTGAAGCATATGAGCAGTCCACTGAAGCTTTGGCAAAGGAAATAGTGGAAGGAGACAGTCTTGCATCAAACATTGTTACTTATATTAGTGGCATACAGCCTCCTTCAGAACAGAAAAATGTAAAGACAGAGAGAGAGGATGGGAAGAGAAAAGTCATTGAAGTGAGTAGCCATGGAAGGAAGTGACCATCAACCAATCTACTTAATTAGGACTAGACTACATAATTTCAGCCAACCCATCCTCAGAGTTGCCCGTAATAAAAAGAACTTTGTACCCATTAACTTCATTAATGCACTAAAAAGTAGCAATTGGAACCCCCTAAAACTACTACCTCTAGATGAAGCCATACAATACTTCAACTCTACATTCTTAGATATCCTAAACCATCATGCTCCCACCCGTACCATAAGAGCAAAAACAAATTACGCCGCATGACTAACTAAAAATACTAAAACTACCATGAAAGAAAGGGACAAAGCTTGGATCCAGTTTCATAAAAACAAAACTGCTAGTACAAAGCAAATCTACCTTGAACTCTGCAACAAGGTCAAGAGACAGGTTAAACATGATAAAATTAACTACTATAAAACCATGCAAGAAAAACATGCCCATAACCCAAAAAAATTCTTTGCCACAATAAACAGTATAATGCACTCAGGAAAGGCCTCCACCCCAACCCCAGTGCTACCAAATGACCACAGCAACATTCCCACTCAACTTAAATTCTTTACCGAAGCAGTTCAAACCCTTGCTAAAGACCAAAATAGCACTAATAGCCGACAAACAGTAAGCCCCCTCCACCCCCAAATACAAGCCAAAATAACAACACCTCTAACTTTACCCTAAAAACAGTACCCACCAAAGTAATTTCTAGACTCCTAAACAAACTTGAACCTACCACACTAGCAGCTGATAATCTACCTGCAGATTTCCTTCAAATAGCAGCACAGGCAATAGCTTACCCAATGTCCATACTCAAATTGCAGAACATAAGGTTCCCTCCTTGTGGAAAATATCACACAGTATCCCTCTACACAAAGGAGGTAACTCCTTAGAACTCACCAATTATCGACCTATTGCAATCTTATCACCTTCATCCAAAATATTAGAAAGAGATGTTCATTCCCAACTACTCCAGTATCTCCTACAAAATAATCTACTTTCCAGAACCCAGCATGGCTTTAGACCCTCCCATTGTACCACCACAGCACTATTATCTTTCTCCAATACAGTCAACAACTATAGAAACAAGGGACTATTCGTATCTTCCATATTCTTAGACCTGTCAACAGCTTTTGATATGGTAAACCACAGTCTTCTTCTCAAAACTCTTTCACACCTAAACTTCTGCTCCTTCTTCAAATTTTGGTTCACAAGCTACTTATCAGACCGGCAACAAGCTGTTCTCTGGCAAGACCAACTGTCCCCACTACTACCAGTATCCATACGAGTGCCGCAAGGGTCTATCCTAGGTCCAATGCTCTTCTCGCTATTTACCAACCAAATCTCCTCTTATTCACTCAATGCCTCTGTAGTACAATATGCAGATGACACAACCCTTGTTTGTGCCATCCCTACCTTAAAAGAGCTACAAACCTTGACCCAGAACAACTTTATTCTAGCTGAAACCTGGTTCACTAACATCAAAATGATCCTTAGTCCCAAAAAAACAAAACTACTGTTTTTTAGCCCTGGTCAATCACGTCCCCTAAACAATGATTTCACCATTAACTCTAAGGATAACATCCAAATCACTCCCACTACTCACACAAAACTATTAGGTGTTGAAATAGACAATAACCTAAAATTTGATACCCACATAGCCCAAACCACCAAGAAGGTAAATAAAAAACTAGGACTCCTCTACAGGAATAAGCAATATATGACCAAGCAAACCAGAGCAACCACAGCGAGGACTCATCTCTTGCCCATCCTTCTCTATGCCTCCCCTGTCCTAACAAATCTACACCAAACAGACCTAAGCAAAATGGAATCTTGTTACAACAAGATTGTCAAATTTGCAGCTGAAGCCTCATACAGATCTCACCACTGTCTTGCCTTGATACAACTCAACTGGCTTGAGCTGCCTCATCTACTTCTACTCAACCAACTTTCAACAGCACACAAACTCTATTATCTTCCTGAAAACACCCCTGCCCTCCAGGGTCTAATTCAGCCCCACATTCCCACTAGACCTTTAAGGTCCAGTTGCCAGAATCTCGTACAAAGCATCAAACATAGAAATGACGCCAGGAAATCTCTGTTTGTCTGCACCATTGCTAGGACTTGGAACTCCCTACCAATCCAAATAACCTCCACTGTACCTACACCTTCTGAAAACCCACTACATAGATAACTGGCTGTGCCCAAGCTACTCCCCAGGTTAATTCCTGCTCCCGATCTGGCACAATACCATATATTAGGTTCCATAGCATAATTCTGCACAGAAATGACTACATCCCAACAAAATTACACTACAAAATATGTAACTCTTACCATCAACTTAGGTAAACTTCACTGCTCCCTTAAAATATCTAAATAAAATGGTCTATTCCATGCACATTGTCCACGATGTCATTGTTACTTGATATCTATAACTACTTATTTATCACATTACTATACAACTACGAGATGATTATAGGTGTTATTTGTAGATACTGAATATGTCTTGCATGCACAATTTTAATATTTTTTGATCTTTCTGTAATGTTATGGTAGGATTATAACCATTTAGTATAAATCCTTGCCTGGAATGTAAGGACTTTTGTTTTGGAGCTTTTCTCCCCGGGCCTCCGCTTGAAAATGGATCTGTGTCCAGTCGGACTTTCCCGGTCAACAAATGTAAAATAAAATAAGCATTCAGAAACAAGTGAACATCTGCCCAGTGTTAATTATAGTGAAAAAGAATTGACATAACATATGGAAGGAAAGGATAGCTTGCTCACCATTGTGTCAACTCAACATATTAAGGAAGAGGCTACTAGAGAACAAGAAATGTCTGAAGAAACTACCCATGATTCCATGCAATGCTAAATGCTACACTACCAAAATGTACAACTACTACACAGCTGTTTTAAAATTTTATATTTATATTCCTTAAAAAGATGAAACAAGCAGCATTAAAGGATTTAATTGTCTATTTATCTGATCACAATTTAAAAATTAACCTTCCTTTATTTAATATTTTATACATATTAACTAGAATAAAAGAAGCTGAAACAGGGTCCTATCCTGACTATATACGCTAGTGTTTAAGTGCTGCAGTGATAAAAACAAATCTGAATAGCAATTAGCACAGCTATGAATTTACAAAAGCTGCATAGAGTCAGACAAGGAATACAGTAAACTCTCAGTTAACCACAACTCAAGCAACCTGAAAAAAATTGAAGAAAAGTACAATTTTCATGTGTTGCACTTTCTGTCCCCCCCCAAAACATACCTTACATTTTGAGTTTTAGAGTTTTAAAAAGGAAGACCTAAATAAATTCCCTCTCTCTCCCCAACCCAAGAACAAGTCAAACCAAACAAATAGTATAGGATACAGTATAAGTCAGGCCTATTTTTAATAGTTAACTCTCAATCAACCACAAACTACAGATGTTAAGTTGTACAATCTCGCCTTTGTTCTTGCTGGATGGGTTCAGCTCGGCCACTTACTATAGCTCGAGAGCTCCTTGCTGGCTCGAGGCTACCCCTTATCCCAGAATGCCCAGCGTCAGCAACTCCGATCTCATTTTCCACTTTAGCTGCGAGGTTGTGATCAATACTGGCTCAGGCTTAGTATAATTTTTTGTCTCTTTTAAATTCAAATATTGTGCTTAAAATTTGATATAATTCTTCTTTAGTAGTATGTAAATTTCTTTTACTGTAAACCCCCTTATCTCGTCTTTGTGCTTTACTTTTGTGCTGTGTTGGCCATCGCCCCTTAGTCGCTAGGCCTTCTATTATTCCCTGAACTCGTTTAGAGAGTCCCCCCCCCTTAAGGACAGCCGCTTAAGTTAGAGGTTCTCCTTTAAGGTTTTTATTAATTTTTAGTTTTTCTATTGTAGTTTGACTTTTACTAAAAAGTCTAAGGAAGTTAAAACCTCTGGTTTTAAAAAGTGTGACTCATGCTGTCAGAAGATGTCTCTGACAGATGAGCACACTAGTTGTGTTTACTGCTTGGGGGCTCTGCACCTGCAGGACTCTTGTGCTATTTGTCATGCCTTTAGTCCAAGGGTCCTGCAGGAGTGGAAAAACAAGCTTATCCTCCATGGATTATTAAAACAGGATTCTCCGGCTAAAGCATCTTAGCCAGTGAAACCTTTGAAACCAGTCAAGCTGTCGGGCCCCATGTTTGGAACCGACCTGTGAGCTTGACAAACCAAGTGTGTCAGTGCCGGCTGACACCGACAAGACTACCCTCCATCGGCTCCAACTGTTACTTCAGAGCCATAAAACAGCTAGGTCTCCTTCTTTGGAGCCGATTCGCTCGCTGCCACAATCACCATTACTTCAAATTAAGTCCAGTCATCGCTCATCTTCCCACTCCTCTCGATCCTCAAGGTTATTGGATCAGGATGTGGAGAGAGTGGTCAGTAGGTTGCTTAAGTCACAGGCCCTTGCTAAAATGTTTTCGAGCCCACCTCAACAGGCATTGGCTCCATCTGCTTCGATTTCGATTCCTCTTCTGACAATGCTTAGTTCAGAGCCAGAGTCTATGGATGCTCCGATAGTGGTTCCTTCAGCTCCGATGACATCTTCATCTGCTCAGACGCTGGCTCCGATTACCTCGATTCTTCCTCCCATCGAGTTATCTGGGCGCTGAAGCTCTCTCACTGGCTCCGAGGGGGGAAGTGGCATCAGACCCTTGTCCGACCCCGCTCTCCCTCTCGGAGCATCGGCTCAGTTGAGCTTGGCTCCCACATCGGCCTCAGTGCAATCACCTTCGGCATAGGATGGTATTCCTCTCTCTTCGGAGCTGGAGCACTCATGTCGAGACCGTAACACCTTCGAGGTCATGCGGAGAGTGCTGTCTCCACAGACGCCTCCACTATCTGTTCCATTGGCTCCATCCCCCTTGGTGCCTGTGACAAGCTCTGCTCCTCCACCAGCCCTAAAGCGTAGAGAACCTATGCCCCAGGACACCCCATTGGGTGAACCCTCTTCCTCCAAAACCTCCCCAGAGCATTCTGGGCAGGCTTTAAGGAAGAAAAAGTGCAAGAGGAAGCACCTAGACTCCCCTGAGTCTGTCACCTCAGATACAGACCTGGATGAATCGGAGGGGTCCCCAAGGTCCCCCTCTAAAAAGGTTTCCTTTTCAGACATCCTTGAGATTCTCAGGCAGAGGCGTAGCTGGACTTCCCTAGCCCCCTCCGAGGACAAGTCTGTATACCTGGATGCACTTGGTTCCCAACCTTCCACTTCCTGGGTGTCTCCGCCTTTTGATCCACTCATGTCTGTAGTGTCTCGAAAGGCTTGGTCAGCTTAAGATTCCATGGAACCTCTCCCGAGGATACCCAATAAATTAATCACAGCTCCCCAAGATAAACAATTCTTAACTAAAGGTGTCCCAGTTGATGCCATGATGGCAGCAGCAGTCACAGAGAGAGTTAGCTGAAACCTCCTCATCTGTCCATCCACCGAATAAAGACTCTCGTATGATAGAACGATATGGGAAGCAAATGTTTTCATCAGCGACCTTCTCCCTTAGGTCCCTAAACTATCTTTCCCATTTTACTAGGCTTCAGAGGGATCTCCTAAAAGAGCTTGGAAATACCCTTCAAGATCCCACAGCTGAGGGAACTTCAGCCAAGGTAGTTACCCAGCTTGCGACTCTTAATTCAATAGTCAACTCATCCATGAGGCTTATTTCATACGCAGCCGATGGAGCGAGTAGAGCTGCAGGAACAGGAGTAGCTCTTAGGAGACATTCTTGGCTGTGGCTGTGTCAGTTTGTGGAACCTTTCAGAGCATCCTTCACCAATATCCCCCTTTGATGGCTCCTCTCTCTTTGGGCCTCAGGTGAAAGACATGCTTACCAGGTTCCAACAGGAAGGCAAGATGCTCTCTGATGTCGGGGTCTCTCTCCACTCCTTCCAGACCTTATCCAAAAGGTCAGAAGGGTGGAAAGATGCAGTTTCAAAAATCCCAGGGACTCTTGCCTGATGCACGTGGGGAATTTTCCCCCAGGGGCAGAGGGGCAAATAATAACAATGGCAGACGCCGCCCTCATGGCAGAGGGGGTCCGCAAAATCAGAGTGACAGAGATACGTTCTCTTCCAAACCCTATCAACATCCCTGAAGGGATGCCCGACTACTCAACTCTGGAGGCAGTCGGGGGAAGGCTTTCATTGTACCCAACCGCCTGGCAAAATATTACAAAAGACAAATGGGTACTAGCCATTATATCCGGATGTTACAAGATTCTCCTTCATCAACCCTTTATTGTTTCAAAGAAATCCATCCCAGATGTTCCACCCAATCTAAGGGATCAGGTAGTCACAGAAGTTTCAAGACTGCTAGAAAAAAAGAGCCATCCAGGAAGCCCCCACAGACCAAGTAGGATCCGGAACTTACTCAAGACTCTCTTTAGTGCCCAAAAAGACATGGGACTGGAGACCAATTCTGGACCACAGCAGGTTAAATAAATCTGTACAAAAAGAAAAGTTCCAGATGGTAACACTGCAGTCCATTCTCCCTTTTCTGGGTCAGGACAATTGGATGTGCTCCACAGATCTTCAGAACGCATACTATCATATAAAAATGGACAGACGGGTTCCAGGAGATTTCTACACTTCCAGCTAGGGGCAGTCATTACCAATTCAGAGCTCTGCCCTTTGGTCTCACCACAGCCCCCAGGGTGTTCACCAAATGCATGGCAGTAGTCACGGCTCACCTGAGACGTCTAGGATTCCAGGTGTTTCCTTATTTGGACGACTGGCTCCTCACTGCTACCACCAGGCAACAACTTATAGAGGCACGAGATTATACCATCACATCCTGTGCTCAACTAGGCATCACAATAAACTTAGAAAAATCTGCCTTGTTGCCCTGTCAATCTATTACATACATAGGAGCAGAGCTAAACACAAGAAAAATGATTGTAAAATTGCCTCAGGAAAGAGTTTCCATTATTCAAAAACAGGTGTCACTTCTCCTGAGGAGCAAAAAAGTCAAATATGTTCTTCAAGCTCTAGGGTCCATGGCAGCTGCCATTCTTCTAGTTCCCTTAGCACGCTTTCACATGAGAATCCTTCAGTGGCTTCTTTTCACACAATAGTAGTTCCAGGAATTCCCCATGTCTCACAACAGGCTAATTACGGAATCTTGCAAAAGACACCTTTCCTGGTGGACGGTCTCCTCACTAGTTACTCAGGGCAGACCTTTCATGGAACCCCATCCGGTCGCCACAGTGACCACGGACGCTTCTCTGATAGGGTGTGGGGGGGCGCATTACCTAGGGGAAGACAGTCCAAGGCACTTGGCAGCCTCACGAGTACCCACTTGTACATCAATGTCCTGGAGATGAGAGTGGTGCTCCTAGTGTTGCAAGCTCTTCAAGACTCTCTCCCTGCCGGGACTATTGCAATACAGACGGACAATATGTCAGTGGTTTGGTACATCAACAAACAGGGCAGAACCAGGTCTTACCCCTTGTGCTGCAAGGCCCTCAAACTGTGGCAATGGGCGATTTCCTCCAAACGTTTTCTGACAGCAATGCATATCCCTGGGACATCCAACGTAGTAGCGGCCAGGCTCAGCAGGGTGATCCTCATGCCTCACGAGTGGTCCCTGAAACGGGAAATTGTGGATCTTATTTTCTGCAAATGGGGCTAGCCTTGCTGCGATCTCTTTGGCTCTCCCCTCAACAACAAATGCAGCAGCTACTTCTCCCTTGTTCCTCCTCCAGGTCAGACACCCAGGGACTCCTTTATGCATTTCCCCCCTTTCTCCCAATTCAAAACGTCATTCAGAAAGCAAAATCGTTGGGTTGCAAAATGATCCTCATTGCCCCGTATTGGCCTCACCAGATATGGTTTCCATTCCTTCACCCCCACCTGCTAGCCCAGCCTTGGGTTCTGGACCCAGTACAGGACCCCCTGATTCATCAATCAGGTGGGCTACACAAATCCCTCCAATTTCTCAAGCTCACAGCTTGGTTACTCCACTTCCAATCCTAGCCAGGCTCCCCAATATTTCCCCAGCAGCTTGTGATATTATTTGTTTCCTCCCTTAAGACAAATACAAGGAAAGTCTATGCGAGCAAATGGAAAAGATTGTCTTACTGGGCAGAATCCAGAAATTTAGATCCTTTTACAGCTCCTATACACGAGATTTTGGATTTCTTAGCAGAACGGTTTCATACTGGTGCAGCGGCTGCTACTATCAGAGTACAATTAGCTGCCATTTCAAATTTTCATGTCGGAGTTTCTAACTCCAGCATAATGTCTCACAAACTCTAAGGCCTTCATGAGGAGGTACATCTCTACTTAGACCCCCAGTAAAAGAGCCCCTTCCACCCTGGGATCTCAATTTGGTTCTGGCTTCCTTGATACTGCCACCCTTTGAACCAGCAGCATCATGTTCCTTGAAATTTCTCTCTTGGAAAACTCTTTTCTTAGTTGCTATTACTTCTGCCAGACATGTTTCAGAACTTCATGCACTGTGTGTTCGCCCTCCATACCAAGTTTTTCACAAAGACAGAGTTTCTCTGAGAACCAACCCATCTTTTCTACCTAAAGTTTGTTCAGAACACAATTTGAATCAATCCATTGACCTTCCTGTCTTTTTCCCTAATCATTCCAACAAGGCAGAAAACAGATTACACCAATTGGATGTGCATAGACAACTGCGTTTCTATCTCCATTGAACTAAAGATGAGAAAATCAGATCAGTTGTTCCCTTTCATTTGCTAACAAAGAAAGGCCTTCCAGTTTCTAAAGTAACATTGTCAAAATGGTTATCAGACACCATTGCCCATACCTACCATTTGCGACAAAAAGATCTCCCAACAATTCAACCAGGTCAGTAGCTACTTCGGTAGCATTTCAATCTAGATTGTCCATAGATTCAATTTGTGCAGCAGCTACTTGGGCAGATCTTCATGCATTCATTTCTCATTACAAAGTAGATGTGGTCTCCCGGGGTAGGGCTCCTCCCTTTGGTTTCACTGTGCTGAAGAGTCTGTTCCAATGAGCCTCCCAGGATTGAGGTGCTAGGGACGCTGTCCCATCCATCAAGAATGAAGGTGAGATTGGACAACTTAACATAAAGAAGTTATGTACCTACCATAACGTTCCATGTTAGTTGTCCTTCATCTCGCCTTCCTTCTTGTGTCCCTCCCTCTGTCCCCCTTCCTCGAGGATTGAGAGGAGTTTCTCAGTGGTTTCACTGGCTGTTTTATTAGTTGCTTCCCAACCAAACCATGACAATTAACTGTATATCCAGTTCTATTAATGGATTATTTCCTATAATTATGTCTAGTGTGAGCTATCTCAAACGAGATCTGGGTAGCTGATGCTGGGCATTCTGGGATAAGGGGTAGCCTCGAGCCAGTAGAGAGTTCGAGCTATAGTAAGTGGCCGAGTCGGAGCCGCGGATCGGCTTCGAACCCATCCAGCAAGAAGGAAGGGGAGATGAAAGACAACTAACATGGAACGTTATGGTAGGTACATTAACTTCTTTTTATCTGGCATCTACCAATCCACGTAGGTGCCGGTTAACAGAGTTTACTGTACATCATAGGTTCCATGATGCCATAAGGAGAATATCACTATAACATACTGTTGAACTACAACAATACCACTTGCTCCAATCTGGCTTTATGGTACATAACGATAAAGCCATGACTTCTTAATGAACAAGCAAAAGTTCCATTAGTGAATCACAGTGCTGCTCAAACCAGACGTAGGAATGCCAGTGCAGTGAGCAGGACTGTCCATTTAGTGGAGGGGGAATCATTTAAGCCTCACGGTTCTGTAACACATACCAGAACACAGGAATATTAAGAGTCAGCTGTCAAGACAATATACAATTCCCTTCATGGGCACTGATGTTACAAGCAGGTCTGTGGAAGCATAGAGCAATCTCTAGTTCTGTAGGGTTTGCTTTAGCAGGGTGCATGCTGTCTGGCCAGAAGATGATGGGATTATGTAGCACACATACATGATCCACAACGCAGTGACAAAGATGACACTGTGATGAAGTCGTTCTATAGTTTTCTGACCCGCAGACAATTAAGATTTCACTCCTTCTGGCTTGTCACTCTGGGGCAGCCCAACAGCCAGAGGTAAGATGAATTTTCACACTGTTAAAAAGAGGATTTACTTAGCAAGTCCTATGGTCACAGTGACACTGGAGACAGTTATAAAAAGGAAGAAAAAATAACCACATTGTCTCTACTAATCTTATTAAATTTTCAGAAGGTCACCATAAGCCAAATGAGTGACAAAAGGAGTGCAGATTTTGTATAATTTAATAATGTTCTGTCATTTTTAGACTGCTTAATTGTTTTTGTTAAAGGATGCTGCAGAAAATGGGCCTTTTGAGCTAGCTAACTAAAATAAATTCTTCTGTTACTATAATTAACATTATGTTACCACATGTTTAGCTATGATGAAGCAAATGTCTACTCATGGTCAAACTTGTAACAATACACAACACGTATTACAAATATGCCTGCTCTGTGCCTGCGTGAAGTAAAAAAAAAAATTATTAAAAGTTATCTTTTGTATATTACTAACTGCCTTTCTGATCCTCGGAATATTGGGGGGGGGGTTTGACATGCTTACAGAATTTTCAGAGTGTTCTGATTGAGCAAAAAAAAAAAAAAAAATCTCACTGAAAGCCAGTATTAGCGAACCTCTAAGGTCTTTTTTGAAGGGGGTACCATCTTCAAACCTTAATGACTAATATAACCTACTCCAGGCCTGAACAACAGCTGGGTGATGAACAATTCATTAATGCTGAAGGTGTCTTTCAGTGAGTTTGTTTCACAAGATCTATACTCACTGAAAAAGAGTACTCCATCAAATGACATGCTTCCCAATCCTCTTCTCAATCCCCCCCCGTGCTTCAATAAATTCTACCATCAACACTGAAAGGGACAGTCGTTTGTTTTTATCTATATTCATCTATCTTCTTTATCTATATATTTGTTAACCAGTTGGGTGTGTTGGGTTAGTCTACAGACCCTTTTCAGCCATATCACAAATGAAAAAGGCAAGACAGAAGCAAAGTTTATACAGTATAGAGCACTAAGAAGTACCACAACATATTAAGGCAATCTAACAGCATACAGATAACCAAACAACTGCTGTACATTTCAGAGTAAAGTGTTCGGTATTTACAAAGTTTATCCAATGCACCAGTGTGCTGCAGGACCCAGAGGATAGTTGTAATACTAAAGTGTATTTCAGTGACTTTTAAGATATGAACTGTATAGATAGTACAACCATATTTATAAATTCCATGTATGTTAGATGCAGCAGTCTAGTTAAACTGCTAAAGATTAAAAACATGACTGGCAACCTTAAGAAATGTAATGTTAAAATGTGCTCTCTGTGCAGATTCAAGACATCATACAAGGAAAGGCACGTTAAACGTAATTCAGTGTTATGCTTTCTTATGGCAGTACCACCAATGTTTTTACTCTCTACTGTGTATTTTAGTTATTACAGGTTCAGTAAAGTACATTTTCTTTCTAAATGGACCCTATTAACAATACTCATTATAAATTGCTGGTCCAATGGTAACCTGAAAGAGCTGTTTTGGATTCTTGTGTAGCATAAATTGAGCAGGCAAAGGGAACTGTGAAATTGGTATATGTTCACTCGACTGTATACTACACTACCTCTACGTGGAAAGGAATACTATAAATTATCACATACCTAAGAATCTGATTATCTGCTCCCACAACTCAAATACTGTAATCGAGGGAAGGGAAACAAGACATGAGTGTTACCTTATTTACTCCTTGTTCGTATAAAAAAAAATAAAAAAAAGAAACTTTAGCTTGGATAAAAAGGTGTTATGTGTAAGGGGCAATATACTATCGGATGCAGGACTGGTCAATTGAGCGAGATGATGGAACAGCACAGAGTTAAAGACTACTGAGATACTGTATCTGTCCTTATTCACAATTATTCCTTACACAAAAGACAATTATTGATTATGCGAATTGTACTTTGTTTTCCAATCCCTCCACCGCAGATGTACAAATTATACAGAAGCACGTACTTCAGGGTCCACTGGAGAAGTCAAGTACAATCATTGAATTTGTGCCACAGCAGGCAGTCAAACAGTGTGACCCAATATTAGTTGGGAAGTATACAAGCAGTCATCTAATAAGTGTTCATCTGGCCACACAGATTTTCAATGACTAGGATGGAAGCAAGAACAATACAAGACAACAAACAACAACCCAAAAATGCCCATGCAAAATGCTAAGCTGAAAAGTAAAGTAAAGGAACCTAAAAAACTACAATGAAGGCAACTTACATTCCTGCAGATATATCACATCACACAGACAAACAGCAAGAAACAGCCAGGAAGAACATTAGGTTTCTTTGCAATACAGATTTAGCTAATGTTGACGCAGTAATGGTGGAAGAAAATACCTCACTGCTGACAAACCACATGTGAGAAAGTTACATTTTCATGTGGACCTGACCCTACAACACAACCTTAGAGGCAAAGTTTTCTTAATGGATACTGCAGTCCATCAAATCAATCTTGGTGTTAAACAGTGGCGGCTGGTGACTTTAAATTAAAGGGGGGCTGCAGGAGACAGCTGAATGGGTGGGGCCAATGGGAAGGGGTGTGACCAACTACAAAGGGGTGGAGCTATGCTCAAACCCACAACTGGAACTTTAATTAAATATGCTGCCCTGGGTGCCAAACCGTCATTACGAGAGTACAATCAAGACAAAATGAAGTGCAGAAGAAAAAATATTTCAATGCATTGGTTACATGACAACTTACTTAATATCTAGATGGAAACACAAAAGGTTGTGAGGCATGAAAAAATAAATTACTTTTTAAATACATTACTGGAATGCCAGTCAAAATCAAGTATAAAAAAAAACAAGCAGTACTCAACTCAAACCACTTCTCCATGCACTGCAGTTCTAATTATAATTTATATTCAGCTTTATAAAATTACCAAGTAACATACTGAAAGTAGCAATCTCTGTGATACCCCCACTTGTAAAAATGTTTCTTATCCAAAAAAGACCTGCTGCCTGGCAACAACTATCTACTTGTTTCATGGGGAACACATGATCAAAGTAAAAAATGAACAGCGAACAAGAAACAAGCTCAAGATTAATTGCTTAAAGGATTACTGCACAAGTTATGAACCACACATGATAGATTGGCATTCTGTTTAGTTTAAGGGTAAAGCCTGCAAAGATAACTGCAAGTCTCCAACAAATGTAATGAGCTTCTGAAAATACTGTAATCCTGTCCTTTATTACAAATACTGTCATATGCATTTCAATACCTAAGGCTTATACGTTATCTAGTTATGTAAATATTCTCTGCATGGCAACAATGAAAAGGCTTTCAATGTTGGTAATTCTTTAACAGTATGCTTACTGAAGCTTACTTGCATCTTACAATCTCCGACAAGCTTACCTGATGGTCAATACAGCATTGCTACTTTAATACAGAGCAACAGGGCACTGCAACAGCATGCATTTTCTGAATAATAAGAAGCATAAATCAACAGTATAAAAATATGACAGAAAACCAGAACATTCTGCAAAATCAAGGAAAGATGAAAAGCCACGGCTGTACTTGTGGTCTACCTTGGATGGGGGAATACTCTGCACACTTACACTGCATAACTGCTCCTTGCCTTGCTTGGAAACATCCACAGCCACTACATGGGGGAGTGGGGTGCAATAAGTATGTCACAATTTGAAATGTTTCTGGCTGACTGTGATGGCTCTGACACTCATATCTCTCAACCTCAGAGCAAGAAATCTGGACAAAGCCATACATAGAAGTGGGACGCAGGCCCAAAAATAAAGACAATGTTTAAATATTGCTCTTATAAACTTAGAAAGATAATAGAATAGTAGCAGGTCTTGCATTAGTATGAATTTTTGAAGGTATGAAATCTGAAACTCAAATGTCTGTCATTATTTTCTAACTTCAGTCCTTAATGATTTGCTACTAATTTGCCAGAAAAACATAATTTTATGAAAAACAGACCAAAAATGTTATGCAAAAATATAAAATTGCCACACAATACAGCTGAGAACCTGTCAAAGAAGGGACACCTTTATAAAATTAGTACTGTTAACTTGAGCAGCTAACAAAATAGGATCATCTACATGCATTTCTAAAATAAAAGTAATCTATAACTCTGATCATTACAGTTATTTATAATTGTAAACCCTCCACGTTTTCTTCCAAAATTGCCCTTTTGCAGAGGGATTATTAGGGGGAGAGCAACATTTTGAGCCAAAATTGGGGACAGTTGAGAGGTTTGGATATTCCTAATTCTATAAACATATTTATTTGCACATACCTCTCAACCTCAATGCAGGAAATCTGGACAAGGCCAAATATATTGGGGTAACATGCAAACAGTACTAAAAATTGTTCTTGTATAAACTTAAGACAGTTGATAGAATAACAGGTCTTGCTTTAACATGCATTTTTCTGAAGGTTATGATGTCTGAAACTCAATGTCTGTCATTATTTAGTGGCTTCATTCCTGAATGATTTAGCAGAAAATCACAAATTTTATGAGGAACAAACCAAAAATAAGAAGCAAAAATCTATTCATCCTGCAAAATTCTGGACAGTTGAGAGGTATAGTTTAGCCAGGGCTGTCTGAGTTTGCTGCCCCCCCCCTCACAAAATCATGGTCGAATGGAGCGTCCCCCCTGCAGCCATTCCAATGTCCCATTCCTTGGTTATTTCGCCCCATTTGCCATAAACACTGTAATGTGCATACTGCTTTACTTCTGCGATGATATGGATTTCATTTGAAAGTTTTATTTTATATTTTACAGCATAAACCCTAATAGATATCTGCTAAACAAAGCAATGTGGTCACAATGAAAATAGACTTAGCATTAAAACATCTCTGCCCTTGAAACTCACATTCATTGAAACAGCATTGAAACCCACATTCAAAGAAAATACAGTTTGCCAGTGGCAGATAGATTAATTTTGGGCTGTTTTCAAATCATAGGCCCCTTGAACATGAAACATGCACATGTTCTTTGATACACCTTCCTGACTGTATTAAATTATATTCCTTGTACAATACAGTACAGTTAACTGCCCAATTCAGAACATTTCCATCATAAAAGTCTACTCGGACTTTAACAGTCCACCAGTATCAGTAAATATGCACGATCTCTGAAGTAGTAAAAGCCATCTAAATAATTCCACATTAAAGAAATCTGTTAGCTAATGAAGAGGTTACTGCTAGCAAACACCTTTATATGTCATTGTTTTATCTACAAATAAAGTACCTGTTGCCCTTGAAGAATAAATTGCTTATGTTGCATTAAAAAAATTATAATGCTAGTAATATCGCAATAAGGAATGGATGGCAAACTGACAACAGGTTCATAGTTACTAGGTATCTTTGCCAAAGAGGACTACAGCATCCATCCCCTTTACAACACAGTACAGTATCAGAAATGGATCTACCTACTGTGGAAGTAGAACCCACAGCCTTCTGCATCAAAAGCAAGGATATTACCTGTTGTGCTATTTACAATACAAGCAGACTTGCCATAAGCAGCATTAAACTTTTGTTTTCCTGTAGCTCTCAGCTCCTTGTAAAATCTACTTGACACTCAGCTGTATCTCTGAACTTTGCAGCACAAGAAATATGGACAAAGCCAAAATTTATTTGGGGGGGGGACAAAAGCCCAAAAACAAGGGACACATTTTAAACATTGCTTGTATAATGTTGGAAAGTTGCTAGAATAAAATGCTATATTACCACCATACATTTCACTGCCAAGTATTGAACCCAGGTCCCTGTGCAAAACAGCCAGAGCAACATACCACTATGCCAAATCATCTATTTTTATGAAAGAAAGGAAGACTGAAACTTAAATGGCTACCATTTAGTGAATTCAGTTCTCACCATAGCTGTCAACATCTTAACACAAAACACCTGAACAAAGCCAATAATGAGAGAATACAGCCCCCAAACATATTCAGTGAGTTCAGTTATCACCATAGCTCTCAACCTTGGCACAAAAAAACTACACAAAGCCAATAATGGGGGAATACAGTCCAGAAATTAGGGACAAATATCCACTGAGGACACCAAAGCAAACCCACACAAACACAGGGAGAACATGCAGACTCCACACAGAAGGCACCCCAGCCAAGAATCAAACCAGACAACCCATAGCTGGCAGGCAACACTGCTACCACTGCACCACTGTCTGTTTTAAGTAAGAAAAATACAGAAACCACAGATTTTATGAGGAACAGAACAAATATGAGGCAAAAATCTGCAAATGTTTTAGAAATGGTGGTGGGTAGGTAATTCAGTCTTTTGTCACTTGGACCCAAGGTACAGGGTTCAAGCCTTATTCTCTACCCACCACCATGAAGCAACTGGGGCATTTTACACATACATACACACGCACATAAAAATTCTTATAGACAGTCTCATATAAATAACTAAAAAGCAAAAGCTATTTTTTTGACTGGTGCTCTGAAAGATAGTCGTCGAGAGATGATAGATAGTGATTGAGAGATTTATCAGGCATCTAATCCTGTGTCTGGCATTGTCATATAGTGATCAAGGTAATGAAATGCAAGCAGCTCTGTCATGCATGAGTGCAAGATACTTGTCAAAGCAAGACTCATTAAGTGTTGCTTTGATGCAACCAGCACATAAATTCCACTTTTCCTGACAGGAATACTACTTAATCACTCATTACAGCACTGGGTCACCCACACAAGCTCCTGCAAAATATTTAGCAACACACGAAAACGTACAGAGAGGGAGAGGGAAAGAGAGGTAGGTGGACAAATAAATGAACAGATACATAGACTTAAACTACTTCACAGTTGGCAAAGAAAAAAACATGAAAAGCCAGGTCAAATACTTCCTTTGTAGTAAACAAAGATTATTATATCTCACTCCTTTTACAGTACTGGAACTGCAAGAAGGTAGACTAGTTTAGAAATATAATCAATTGTTGATTTCTCAGCCAATAAAACTTATTTTTTATGTAATTATGTTAGAAAGCCATCGTCTATCCCACCACTTAATATATTAATTAGAATGTTGACATTACCAGTCAGATTGACAGTAGAAGAGTCTGATAGGAGGCCTTAATTTGCCTCGCAGCACAAGGGTAAGTCATCCATTCAACAATTATATAGTGGATGATGTCCTTACATGGATATATAGTTTGATGCACTGGGTACTACGGTAACTGAGTAAACTGACAATATACATACCACCAAAGTTAAAGAAGAAAAGAAAGTACTTCTTTCAGCCAGCGAACGCCAAGCAATAAAAAAATCCAGCACTTAGTCAAATAAATCCTCAAGGCTCAAGTCCACAACCAAAACTGGCTGCAACTGTTTGCTTCTCGCTATTTTCCCAGCACATAAAGCCCGGGAAGACAGCGAGAACCAATCAGCAGCAATTTAGCCCATCCACGTCATGTACGTGCCTGCGGATGTGGCAGTCCGAACCCCTTCCAATTCTATGCAGTTTGGAACCACATAGACTGCTGGGCATCACCCTAATTCCTTAACTGGCTCTCCGGACTGCAGCTCCAAGTAGAGAGAGAAAAAAAATGTATTTTTTAAAACTGCCGCAACCCGGAATTCGACAGTGTGCATGCTCGTCAGTTGGCGTATGCAAGCAGCCGGCTGACAGAGATGAAAGACAGACAATAAAAATAAAAAAAAATACTTTTTTTTCTTTTTTCCTTTTCTTGTTGAGGGGGCTGCAGTCCGGCAGTCCGATGGCACGAGCCGCCCCTGGTGTTAAATCACTAGTGAGAAAGTAAAATTTTCTTGTAGTCTTGGTCTATAGGCAAAGCCTTCTAAGAACTATTCCTGCAATCATGTAGACATGGTCTAGAGGCAAAGCTTTTTAAGAGCTATTCCTAAAATCCGATCAAACTGTTTGCTTAAACCAACACCAATGTCTTTTAAGCAAGAAAATATTCTTTTAAATTGCATTTTACTGTTTATTTTTCCAAATGATATTCAACATTTCTAACCAGGGAGACCAACCTCCACTGAGAATAAAGTTCCCACTCAGACAGTAAACATAGTCACTGAGAGACAGCCAAAAAGGAATTACCACTATGATTAGACCAATGACAAAGGCCTAAACTAGGACCAGCAACACGGAACCATCACCTCAAATCATCAATCACCATGGAACTATCCATGTCAAATAGGACAAGGAAACACACTATACCAACCTGCAAGACAAACAAAAACAACCCAAAACTTTTTTGGTCATCACTAAATAAACTACTCCACCCTGACAAGGTCACTACTCCCTCTCCTAAAAGAGACAATATGACAGACTCTATCCCCACACAGTTTAATCCCTACTTTATACAATCAATCTCCCTTAGAGACACCAATACATCTGTCCCCCCTCTCTCTACCCCTGTCCAACCAAAACCACCCACAGCTCTTCAGTTTTAGTCCAGTACCCACCTCACTCATAATGGAGTTGTTCCTTAAACTAAAAACTACCTCAGCAGCTGTACACCAACTATCATCAGACTATTTAAAAATGGCCACAGAAGTTATAGCCTTCCTTGTGTCTATACTGATTAATAGATCCATAGCATAAAAATATGTCCCATCACTGTGGAAGAAATCCTACATAATACCACTGCACAAAGGCAGTACATCTACAGAGTATAATAACTACAGACCAATAGCGATTCTCTTCCCCTTTCCAAAATATTACAGAAAAGCATCCATATGCAGCTGATGCAATACCCAACCATAAAATAACCTGCTCTCAGAAACGCAACATGGCTTTAGGTCACAGCACAGAACCACTACTCTCTTCATTTTCCCACTGTAATAAACCAACAAAGAAACAATGGTCTGCTTGTGTCCACTATATTCTTAGACTTGTCAAAAACGTTTACTACTGTCTAGCAGTATCAACTGCTCAATCAACTGTCCTCAATAGGACTTTCACAATCCTGCTTGTTGTGGTTCATTAGTTACCTATCTGGAAGGCAACAAGCTGTAAAATGGCAACAAACATACTCATCTTTTCAACCAGTTACTACAGGTGTCCCTCGGGGCTCTATCCTGGGTCCTCTACTATTTAATATATTTATTAATGACCTAAAAAAAAAAAATCAAACCTCCTCCTCAACCCCAAGAAAACTAAGTTAATACTTTTTACCTCAAAAAAAGTTGCCAAAATCAAAAGCAATCTTTTACCATAAAGTCAGCAAATACTGTCATTGAAACTGTAACTCACAGTAAACTAATAGGTGTTATAATAGATGACAGTCTCAAATATGACCAGCATATACTGCACGCCATTAAATCTACACACCAGAAATTAGGCTCCCTTTATAGGATTGGTCGATTCCTTACAGATACTGCACGAAAAACTCTAGCCACCACCTTCTTACTGCCAACTCTCTTATACGCCGTTCCTATCCTAACAAATTTAAGCAATACTCAAAGAAAGAAACTTGACTCTTGCTAGAATAAAATAGCTAAATTTGGCAAATATCTCCCTCATAGGAACCACCACTGTTATAGCTTAAAGCAATTAAACAGACTTGAATTGCACAGCTACCTAACATATGCACAACTAACTACATCACACAAACTCATTTAGCATCCAGAAAAATGCCCTACACTATATAACTTATTACTGTCTACTATCCAGCAAGGGAACTCAGTTCTAGTAACAAATTCTTACTACTCACAAATAAGTCAAATAATACTGCAGGAAACTCTCTCTCTACTCCCAATACACTACTAAACTCTGGAATAGTATCCCTACACACAAAACAAACTCTGAAAAACTCAATAGTTTTAAATCACTGCTTAAACAACATCTTCACCAGTCCTGGTCTTGCACATGATCAACACCAAATGATGATTTTGTGTTCTTTGTACGATACTCTCCAAATATTCTTAAATAGAATACTCTCAACCTCCCACTGAAATGACTAAACAATTTTTATACATAACTGCTTGCCTGTACAATCCACTAAGGTGCACGGGGGCTTTTTCTTTAGTAACTTCTACCTCTGTAAAATTTTAGAATGTATAAATGTAGCTACTGTATGTGTATAAATGTAAATAGAATTTAACTACTCTATGTTTAACTAGAACTAAGAATAATGGGTACTTGCGTATTATTGCAACCAGATTTCTGACCTGGTATGATTCCTAATGTTACCATGAAACGAGTTTATCTGTTCTGCCGTTCGGACTGTAATCCTTAGTGATTCATGGAAAATACATTTAATGTACTTTTTCCATCTTCATTATGTTAATGTTGCAATGGAAGGCCACAACCCCCAACCCATGTCAGATCATCGCATAGCATGGGGAAATTCCCTTTTCCCTGATAACAGGTTACAGTGATGCAAGCAAGTCATGGCAGAAGAATAACTGCCTAAACGAACCAGCACCCCTCACATTTATGCTGAGCTCCACAAAGTATGAAGGCAAAATAAATAAATAAATAAGAGTACTATCAATCGTCAGACCTCACACTCACAGTGCAACAAGTCCAAGTAGGATTATGTGGCATCCAACTGCACCTACAGGCTGACTACTCATTGTTACAAACAGAAAAGAAACGGCAGAGTCATAAAATGTGCGTCAGCTTACGAGAATACAGCATGTACTACACAAATTAAAAGCCACTAAAAAGTTAAAATATCACTTTCCTCAGCCAGTATAAAATGTTCTAACGACATAGTAATGGCAGTGAATGTCTGCGGCATAAGCACAACTGCAGACTGACTCGTTTAGAATCTGGTTGCGATAATATGCAAGTACCGAATAATGCAATGTAAACAAACAGAGCTTATCTCCCCTGGCCTCTGCTGAAAATTAGTATTACTCAGTCAGACTTTTCTGGTAAAGAAGAACAAACAAATAAGTAAATAAATCCCCCAAAAAGAGATTAGGAAAACAGACAGCGATAGTGAACTATAAAAATAAGCAGAAAGAACATCTTAAAGAAGATAAATATAAGTGTTTTCAGGATAATGGTTAATTCGGTGCTTTGTGCATATCCTGTTCCCATTGTTATAAACAAAGCAGCCCTTTAATGATCTAGTCACTGCTTCATGTATGCTCTCCATCTTAATTCTATGAACATAGCAAACATATACATTTGATTATTCATTGTTTACAGTTTTTTGCAGCTGTAAAATATTGTACATTTGTAATTTTACTAGTTGTCTTGATATACATTTTTTGCAATGGTGTATTACTGATTTGTTTTCACTACTGTTCTACTTTACATTTGTAGTCTTGTATTATTGTACACTACCCTGCACCAATGTTTCTTTTATGCCTTCATGCTCTTACTCATATGACCGTGTCATAGCTGAAAGGGGTCAAAGGAGCAGCCCACCTACCCAGTTAATAAATATCAAGATTAAATCAGAAGCAGACATTCACTTTGGACTATGCTTCAAACTGATACAATAGTAACCCTGTAAAAAACAACTTCTCTTGATAAAATAAAGCAACTGCCTGCATAACTAAAATCCTATATGTATACGATTAAATCAAAGTCCAAAAACCTGGCTACTTATTTAATACAAAAAATGTAAAAATGTGATAATTTTCCAAATAATGTACTACAATAATTTTAGTATGAAACACATAACATTTGCGAAATATTAAGACTTAGCTGCAGCTCTTACAGTTAATATTTTGTACATAACATTCCCTTTTCTGTCACTAAATCCTTCACCTTGCAATCAAATTCTGAATAATGAAAAGCTTAGTCAGATAAAGCAGTGTTGTTTCGTTTTCCAAAACTTTAGGACTCATGTTTCCAGATAACAGGGTGTTGTTATTTCCTTGTGGTCTCCAAAGGTTATCAGCAAGGAAGAATGCAATTTTAATCCCAGAGCTGGCTCAGTTTGATAAGTACCACATGTTGACGTGGAACCGTCCTCATTCTATTGTTATAAGTCGCACTTCATCATTAAAAAGACGCAGATGGCAATGGGGACCAGCCAGGCAACTAAGTGGATTAATACACCATTTCTAGTTTCTGCATTGCTATTATGTCAACAGCAACTAGCTCTATAAATTTCACAATGGCTGCACATTTAAACCAAATGGCATAAAATGCTTTAGCTACACATAATGCCCTCAACATTTCAACACTGCACTACAATTTAGCAAAACTGTGATATATATGCTCTGCCATGCAGGTAAAATGGTTGAACAATAAAAATAGAGTTCATCTCCAGTTCTGGAGTAATATGGCATTATCAAAGTTTTAAACCTGCTATATCGTTTGCTCTCTCTCTCTCACACACAAATGCGCACACACACAAAAAAAAAAAAATTTTTGAGGGAAAATAGATAGGAAGTAAATAGGCCTTGAAAATGTCCTACTGATGGGACAGTGATAAGATTACTGACACAGGAATCAATACAGATGAGATGGAGAAACTGGAGGAAGGGAAAGGGAAGGGACTGATAGTTATAGGTTCGGCAGCTGTAGTACAGTTCAGAGGACTGTGTGGAGGAACAGGTTAAGGGACTGAGTTTGCATTGCAATCAGGAGGCTGTCAGGATTCAAAAACACTCATGCATCCTACGCTGAAAGCACTATGTGGAAGTCACAGACAGAGGGTGGGTAGGGATTTCCCTGATTATTATCATGGATCTTAGCACGATCCCTGGTACCTCACCCTTTCCCCAATGGAAATTAATTGGTTAGTGGGCTCTCATCCTCAGGGGAACAAACAGGTTATACAGGGTGGACAAAGGGAGGCCTGATGACAAGCATAGCAGTCACTGGCCAAAAGGCTAAGCACAGTTACTGTAAGAACAGATAACAGTCTGCAAGTTTAGTACAGATAATTACCACCTTGAAATGTGAAGCAACTCCAATCTGGTAAGAGTTACTGCAAGTATCATTTCAATGCACTGTTGCATTAGTGCTCAACAAAGGCTTTATTTTCACCAGTAGATTATATTTTATCAGCTACATGTTGTTTGGCTTAAGCCACAGGTTATTCTTATTACTCAATGGTGACTCAAGGATTTTTATAGGGATGCGGAGATGTAACTGTAATGCACCTTTGCAAAAGATGTTGACAATATACTTTCTGTGAGGAACCAGTGGCACAGATTGGGTTTGAATCCCACCTGCCCAACGAAACATGTGAGGAACAGCAGTATTCACTGCCACCAAATATGAAGAAGAAGTCCTGTCTGGCTCCAGAAGTTGGTTCTTGAGTCCCCCCACTGATAATCCAGATGGTAAAAATAAAGGAAAGCGCACACAAGCCTAACTCAATAATCAATTTGTAAAATGCAACGTGCCTCAAGGTTATAAAGAGAATACATACGGTTGTCCTAGGTATGAGATTTCAACATTTCCCCCTAGATTAGACTGCAAGCAGGCCACCTTTAGGGCAGAATCTATGAATGAGAGTGGTGGGAAAGGGGCCTGGGGTGCTATCTGTGAACCACATTACCTTCCAGTAATTCTACCTGCACTAATTAACTAGTTCCCTTTCACACAAGTTTTTATTTTCTAACAGAAACATAACAGCTGGCAGACTTGTCCAATTTCCCACAGTGTTCTACCTGACATAGTAGTACAGTCATCACCCTGGTTTGCCAGGAAACTCTAGTTACCTGCTGCTCTTGATTAAGTCAATTAAAAAATCATACCCGCTACTATTTTCTATTTGTAGTAGGCCTAAGCAATCTAGCTAATTGGAGACGGGAATCCACAGCCTGTGAACTTACCACAAGAAATAATTCTCCTCTCAGCAAACAATCAGTAACAAGAGCTTAACTGTGAATAAATAAATGTAAACAATAAAGCAGACAGTGCAGTTACAGATTAAATATAATGAGGAAGGAGAAAGTGCACATGAAAGAATAAAAACATTTAGTTAAACAGGAACATTTAAACAAAACGTCTGTCTAAAAATAAAGTGGACTACTACTATTTTAAGAGCGATGAATCCTCACTATTATAAGTTCCGAGAATATAAGAGGAAAAACCTGCAGATAAATTTACAGGGATGTGGTCTACTCAATATTTTCCATGCAAAGAGCAGTCACAAATATTTATACACAAATGTTCAGATCTGTTAAGAAACCATAACATGATTTCTACATACAAGGAAGGCATTATATTGGACTACATTAAAACAAGATATTCCACTTGAACCCCCACATGCAATGGAGTAGCTCCTCAGAAGCAAGCCTCCCACAACAAAATTAAGTAATCCAACACTTGTAACTAAGTTTCTCAGAAACCATGTTTTTACATATATTATGTAAACTAATGTAGGACATCATTTGAAGGTGCACTTTAATTACATTACATGACTCTCTGCTTTTCCTGTCTCCATCCTTTTGAGGCTTAGTGAAATGGAGGCACTTGTACTGCAAAAACATTTCATGCCTTTGCATGTCTTATTTTTTTAATATACAACAGAAAAGATCACACTTTCCCAGACTCTAGAAATACACATTTTGTAGACCAAATGTACTGCTAGTAGAAATTAAGGTACTTGCGTATTATCGCAACCAGCTTTCTAACCGATAATATCCAAGTACCAAGTTTTCATATGGAGTTCAGGTGTCAAGAAAAGTATTTCACTTTATTGTGTCAATCGCAAACTATAAATATTTGCACTGTACCCAGATTTTTAGCAAGTTGTCGTCCTGTTATTTTACGTTTCCGTCACATTACATGCAGCACCATATTGAGATGAATGTGTCTCAGCGTGACTTAACTGGCAAAGGTTCCCTTCAGTTAAGGCTGAAAGGAGAATGTAAAAGGCAAAATTGGCATGTCCGTTTTCAGTTTGTGACGTGTAGCGATGATATTCCCAGAGTAATGAATTAAACAGTCTGTTCCACAGAACTGCTGTCTTTCTTCCGACTGCGAATGATTGCTCTAGTATAAAGATTTCACACTTGTGTGTCACTGGCATTTCACCTATACACACCTGAAAACTGTCCAGCTTTGTGACACACATTATCGGTATAGCCCTCATAAAATGTGTGAATGCGTACCAAGTCACCGGGAAGATCGGAGGATGGAAGTCAGTAACTAATGAAATACATATGCCTTATGTGTAGTGGCAGCCAGCTTATTTTTACATTCACTTACAGGGTAAAGGACGTTACAGGGAAGGAAGAATATGGCCATTATTCCTGTCCCTTTCACAAAGCCGAAGTGATACAAGTAATTTGGACTTTACACACCCCTTGCCAGTGCAGGATATACTACATTCCCTGTAACGTAAGGAATTAGAGCGACCTCGCAATCTAGTTGCGATAATACGCAAGTACCGAAATTAAGAAAGAGAAAAATATATGTATCATCTTTAAATCAGTTTTCCTTAAAATGGCATAAACCATGGCACCAAAAGTCTCCCCTTAAGAGCCTCAAAGACCTCAAGCAAGTCTTCTGGAGGTATCCTCTCAGGAAATGAGACTGGCAACAAGTGTGCATATCTTTGATGCATTACCCCATTTTTTTCTAGCCAGACCACCTGTATTCCCATTAGCAGTACCATGTTTGTGTTGAACAGTCATAAGACTACAAGGCTAAACTCCAGTTAAGAAGCTTTTCATCCTACCCACTTGAACTGTGTAGCCATTTTAAAGGGTCATGGTCTGTAACCACGGCAATCTTTCTGCCATATAGGTAAGAATGTGACTTTTGCAAAAATTCAGACTATGCTCAGATACTCCTGCAATATGGCTGCATAAGATTCCTCAACAGGTTGAAGTCTGCAGCTTAAGTACATAACAGGATGCTCATCTCCCTCTGAGGAAAACTGGCTAAGGTCAATAGCAGTTAGATACTCAACCCTGCTCAACTTCTATAAGGCTTCATTTGCCCTGGCCATGGGGTAAGCATTTGACTCTCTATGACTTCAGTTGCTTGTAGTCCATGCAGAACCCAGTGCCACTGGTGAAGCACAAGGACTGTTGGACTCCTTAATAATCCCTAGTTCTAACATGCCTTACAGTTCCCTCTCTGAGTTTTCTTAACTTTTTTGGTACCCAGTAAGGGACTTTATTTGATGGGCTGCTGATGTCATGTGTTTACATTGTGCTCACCAGAAAAGTACACCCTGGCTTACCAGTAAACACATGCTGTAATTCCTGTAATACTGTATGGATCTCTTGAACCTGGCTAGGAATTAGCTGATGATACAGGGCTAACAATTCTAACAAGTTATCAGATCAAGCCTCTCCCAGGAGACACAATTCCAACATGCACAGTAGTAGAAAGTAAGATGGGACATGGCAATTCTGACTCGTATCAGGATGCAGCACAACTGATCAGTTGTTTGCAGTGAGACGGATAGCAGAGATAAAGTTAGAGATGAGGAAAGGGTCCAGCTGGACATTGCTAGATTTGGAGAAAGCATATTGACAAGATCCCAAGAAAGCCGATTTGGGCAGTCCTGCAATTATTCAAAGTCCTAGAAACATATGTGGAATTAATGCAGGCTATCCATAAAGACTCAACAACAAATATGAATTTGGACTCACAGAGGGGCTCCCAGTGGGCATGGGTGCGCATCAGTGTTCAGCTCTGAACCCACTGCTGTTCACATTGGTGATGCAGTACATTAGCAAACAAGGCAGCTCAATAAAGCTGCTGTATGCAGACAGTGAGACATTACAAGCTGGTTCTGAACAGAAATTTCGGCAAATGACAGGGGAACAGAATTCAAAAGTGAAATCACATTAGACTTGTTTTCAAGTAGTCAAGATCTCAACTAATATCTCAATGATAAGTTGTTTAAGACTGAGATGCAAAGAATTTGTGATATGTTATTGGAGAGGGGTTATCCCCAAGATTTATTGGATGAGGTGTATACTGAGGTGGCTAGGGACAGAGACGTGAAACACACTCCTCTCTCAGGCAACTATATACCTGTTAAAGAATGTAAGAGTTATGCAGCTACTTCGAAGTATGAACATTCTGTCGATTTTACACAATGACAATACACCATTAACAAAAAAGACCATTAGAAATAAACTGGTCAATTTTCAAGGGAGATGAGGATATTTTTGGTATAGTGGGTGACTTCCCAGATTTTATTTCTAAAATAGACAAAAACAAAGAGAATTTTAGAAAGAAATAAAACCAAAGCAACGATTATAAATGGAAGGAGATACAATAATGGAATACAAAATATGGGAAATGTAAACAATGCCATTTTATTATTGATAAAGATTTTATTATATTAAATTTTCACTCCAAACTAACTTTTTTAAAGGGCAACAGTGATACAAGAGGAATAGTTTACACAGTGATATGCAATAAATGCCAATAGTTTTACACTGACAAAACAGAAAGGAGTTTGAGGAAGAGAATGTATCAGCATTTGCACGATATTAGGAAGGGGACTAAAACAATGCCCTTTATAAGCACTATTTGGAATATGAGGGTTTTATGATATTTGAGTTTGGAATTTTGGAGAAAATCCATTTGGATATTAGAGATGGGCAATGGGAAACAGAATACAGAGATTTAGCATGGCAACTTAGATTGAATACTTCCACACCCCCAGGTCTTAATGACCAAATTTCAATACACCCAGTTTTAAAGATGAGAGCAGCAAAATTACGAGTAAGACTTTACGGATATTATATATGGTTTACTACTTTTAACTTGAATTACTTAGAAAATTGTCTATTTTTTTTTTACTAGTTTGGGGTTTTGAATGTACTATTATTTTAAACTCAAAAGTTTTAATGGATTAATTATTGTCCACCTGTATCTATTTCCTGTTTAAGTCTGTTGTGTTCATTCTGTTCTGAAGAAGTCATGCGTTGTGGGGACGAAAAGCACTAAACTTATTGTCTTTGTTCTGTTTTAAACCTTTTCAACTGGTTTCCCTTGTCTGCGTGGACTTTCTGGACATTGGCTGCCTTTATTGAGATATTAATTATTTGAAAATATGCCCGAGTTTTTTTTCTCAATTTTGGAATCAGCTTTTGCCTAAGACAATTCGTAGTTTTTGCTTAGAGTTGCATGGCAACACACCAGTACAAGGCTGTTGAGCAACATTGTCATACACGGTCTTAGATTTCTTGTGTACTACAATTGCTATAATTTAGTATGCTTTTATTTACTACAAGCACTGAAATATCAAGGTATGTATTGCACTAGTACATCTGAAGCTTGCTATTTTCTGCCTTTGCCCTGGATCATAGTCGCAAAGGGACTTTGGCTTTTATCTATGGCTTAATAGATGTGTTAGTAAGACGTAAAAGTGTAGAAGCCACATTGTGCCACTTTGGAGAAAACATGGTGCTGTGAATAAGGAAGGCTGTTTTTATCTGGATAACCCTGCTTCCTTAGATTTTAAAGTGCAGATCTAGAAGCATTATGGGATGTCATGCCTACACCCCTTCAGTGCAGCTGTTCCTAAATTAATTATTGCAGCCATTTTCTAAAAGTGTGAGAAACTGACAGAAATGTAATAAGGAAATACTGATGAAGGCAATTCATGACCTGAGGTTATGATAAAGTCCCCCTAACCTTGCACAAACTGATACAGTTTTCAACCATTTATTTCCTTTGTTTAGAGTAAATGGCCTAAAGTTACAAAATTATTTTGTTGCTATGGATATTTTAGAGAAGAATGAGGCATCATTAGTAGGGAGATAGTCAACAGTGCATGAAAGTTTAGTTTACCAAAATGTGTAGCAAAAACTTCTGCTACTTGCTTTGGATCAAACATTGCCAGGTTATTCACACACACAGATATCAGAGTTAGGGTTTTGTCTGCCAGACAGACTATGTCAGTGGGGTAGAGTTTGCCAAATACAGCTGATTTCTGCTCTCAGAAAATCCACCTTTGCTATGTTAGCAGTCTTCTTTGCATTCATTACTTGTATCACAGTAGCTACCAATAGCAAGTTGGCTGTTCACAGGATCATAGGAAATTCAAGGCAACTGAGTCTTGCAACTATTTACTCCTCGCTTGTATGTACCCTTAGACTGTAATCCCTTGTCTAGAAGAGGCCAGTCAAGCCCATGGAGAATTTTTGAGTACCCATCCAATCATTTAAGTCTTTGCAAAAAGATGGCCACACTGCTTAAATTTCTGGGGAGTGTCTGTTCCAGGGGAAGGGGGTGCTGCATGATGAACTTTTCTCGCCATCTTGTTTCATTTATCTGTTGGTGAAGATTTAGATCCTTGGTATGCAATGTTATTTGATTTGTGGAAATACAAAAGACCCAGGCCTTCTGGGTCTCTAATGGCATGGAAGACAAGGCCAAGGTCATCTCTAAGTCATCTATAAGACAATGGACAGACAGAGATTGCCTTTTCAATCTTTCCTGGTGGGTTAGGAGTCTTAGGCTTGCAATCTTCTTAGTACGGAACTACTGGGGTCCTCCTAACATGTCTACTGAGGTACAACCTGAAGGGATTTATACTCAATAACTGGCTTGCTTAATGCTAAATATAAGGGGACAAGGATCTCTTTAGATGTGGATGATTTTCACTTGGCAGTTAGCTGCTCTAAACAGAAAAACTTTCTGACTACTGCAGTCACATGATGATCAAATGACTGGGAATTTTTAAACTGTGACCCAAGGTTTCAAAAACACTCATATTAAACTAGCACTTTGCCTATGCTGAATGTTAAGGGAAGAAGGGGGCTGTCTAACAAAAATAAGAGAATGCTGTACTTTTCAGCATTTAATTTGTGTTCATTTTAGTACACCAGGTATTTAAGAATGTAAGCTCCTGATGAAGGGTTTGGATGCTAGGAGACTTGGCAGTGACTCCCAGTCTGCAATCATTTCTGAACATAAATCAGCCCAAGGTTTTGGTTAATAGTCTGAAGATCAGAAAATTAAATGCTGAACAGGGAGAGTTTATCTCGGAGCACTGGGAGACACCAATAACGTCATACTCTGATGAGACACGTGCCAACCACATTGCGTGGGTTCTGTCTTTTAGCCAGTTTGTTAACCACCTTACCATACAGGGGTCTATTTAAAATGCATTAAGTTTATCAACTATGCTAGCATGTGGGAAGGTATCAAATGCTCTTACTGGAACTGCCAGGCTTTTTACTGGATAAAAAGGCTCATTTAAGCTCAGTTGCCATCTTCTATGTTGCAAAGGCTAGAAGACATGCTGAAAAGAAAGAATATTAAAAAATATCCAAGTGCAGTGTTACAGACAGTAATGTGTCACAATGCAAATCATAAAGGTGCAGAAAGCAGGGAAAACAATGGACTACATTTATGAAGGAACAATGTGCTACTGTAGACTCTGGAACCTTAGGTTTCTTTGCAAAAAATAATACAATATGCAGTGATAACTGAATGCTGGTATGCCCTATAGCTGCACTTAAAAAGTATGGCCTGATAGTGATGACACAATCCAGAGTTAAATGTTTAATAGCCATTAGGTTACGTTGCTGATTTTCTTCTTGGTGAGAAAGTTTGAACTTGTTTTTTCCAAGTTTAACTGTAAATACTTTTAGCAGTCACCAGTCAGTCTCTTGTTACTACTAAATAAAAACAGAGAATGAAGATTTTCTGCATTATCATCATCTCACAGTAACAACCTGATACAATTATATGGAAATATAAGCATATTATCACTCAATTTTTAGAGTTTGTGTTTTTGAGCAAGACTCTGAACTGAACATAATTTCATGGATACTATTCCTAATTCTGGCTCAAACATTTGCACCATTCCTTTCTACAATAGGGCATTTTTGAGACGGTCTAATTTGTAGTACCAATACTTAAAACTCATCCATAATTACTTTTTGCTTTGTCCCTAATTCTGGGAGTAAAAGACTGAGAGGTACATTTTCAAGTTGCACCCAAAAAGCTTACTGGAAGTGGGAGGGGTTATATGCTGTTTTTATGTTAATAAGTTGTGCATTTTTTGGGGCTGGATGTCCCTACCTTTCAAGAGCTTTTGTTCTTATTTTTGTTATCTGCAGGTGAAGAGATGAGCACAGAAACCATGTGCTCAGTAAAAGATCTTACACTTGGCTTATGCTGACCTGACCTTCCACTACCTACAGTAAATCAAACATAATACAGCCACCATACCACAGCAGTGGGGACAATCTAAAACATTACTAAGGTTACAACTGAACCAAGCCACACAATGCAACCTGACAGCTTCTAAAGAATCCTAGTAGCTGATGACTCCACTGTATAATACATGCCTGCCTGGGGATAAAACAGAATCTCATCTGTCTTAAAAAGGTTGTAATTATGATATGGTTACCACTCATGATGTAGTGAAATGTCTATAAAGGACTTTCCCTTCTGGATATGTAACAGGATATGGTCGGATTACAAAACATTCTGGCAAGCATGGGAAAACCACAGCTAAAGCTCCCCATCACCTCATATGGCACCTGAATACCATAACAAAATTAGTGCCTAATGACATGTTGGCATAGGCAGGGGATTCAGTGCCTGTCAGCTTTGAGTGAAACATGGAACCAGTTACGACTGTTTTGCATCTGATGGGTTTTTATACACATCCCCAGGGAGTACAATTACTGAACAAGAAATATTCTGTCACTACAGTGTTTTTTAAGCCTCAACACATTCCAAGACAAATGGCTGTATTATAATATTATACAAGAACTGCAAACAGTACCATGAAATTATTTCCAAATATGCATAACTTTTGCTTTTGTGACTTTGTTGCAACCAATAAAAAATCTTTTGAAAAAATGATGCACAATATAAAAAAGTGATGATAAATTTGCTAAATACTACAAGTCTAGTGTCAGCAATAAATATGGTAACTTAAATGCCTTCCTCTTCTTGGAAGATGTTGATATTTGTGCCACTACTAAACATGTCTTACATATCCAAAAAGCATACCAACATTTCTGGGGTAAACCTTCTTTTGTTGATAAAGATCAGGCAGGATAAGTGATAATATTTAAATCATAATTATGTATAAAAAGAGACAATAAAACATCTCAGTACTAGATAATGTCCACAAGGTGATATGTGCATATTAAATATACATTTGATGGAATTTACTGTACACTAATGTCACCTGCAGATCATGAGGATTTCCTGACTAAACCCCAACATGCAAGAATCAATGAGAATACAACCCTTATTTTTTTACCTACCCAAGCAGTGAGCAATAGCCACATCAAGTAAACATACCAAAATATAAAATTACTGTGCAAATCAACAATTTTATAACAAGCAGCACTGAAATCCAACCAAGACTGCAATATCATACTGATAAAATCAAGGATCTTTTTGCTTTTCACCTACGCTTATATCCTTTGTCATTAACATACATCATGATACACACCATCATCTTTAAGTACAAAATCAAACTCTGTCTTAAATAAATCATCCTTCCTAGATTTCACCAATGGAAACTAATATGCAATAAATCAAATACTCAGACTTGTTAGTATATTCATAAATACTACAAATTAAAAAAATGAATCTCACTACTGTCACACTGTGCACTTTTGAACACGAGGCAAAGCTATCAGGTAAGTTTTCTGCACAATGGCTCTGGTACCATTCACATTATCTTATTCCACTCTTCTAAGAACCCCTCAGTACATGCCATACAGTACTTTGATGCATTCCTGCTTTCAGAGTCATTATCGGGCATATTTATAGTCTCACGATGCAAGGATTAGTTTTGGCAGATGGATAGTATTGAGGCCTACATGCAAATATAGTATCTTTCCAGTTACACTGATACGCATACTTTCTTCAGTGTACACAGTACAGCCACTTTAAAATTAATGGTGTAAATGAAGACCTTCCATCGCACGTCTCTAACCTGAGCAGTGATATTAAACAGACAAACTTTCACTAATTAGTCATGCAGTGGGAAGTGAAGGGGGACAGCAGCATTCCAAGCCTACATTCTTCTCGGCAATCATGTCAAGCAAAAATTCATAAATGTTTTGGCTGCATTGCCATGGCTGTTTGGATGGGGTCATTACCACAATATGTAAATGTAAGGATTCACTCCTACTATGGATTCTATAGACTGCAGGTCTTTGTGCAATATGGGAGTGGCACATTACAGTGTGGCTGTCACAATCATTTGCTGAGATCAATGCACCATCTGAAATGGCTTTAATGTTTACTTTTCACTGATTATGCTGCTGAAAGCATGTCTGTTTGACACTGATGTTCAGCTATGATGTGGAGTGCAGAACACAACATAAAGGATACAGGGACATCATGTGCGACGCTTTGCTTTTCCTTGCAGCTAGTCAGCACCTGGACCTTTCCAAATCCTGGTAGTACTTCCATACTGTGAAGGTCCATGCTAATGCATACAATAAGAGTAGATGTTCAAATAGATCACAGCTGCAGTAATGTTGACCAATCGGAAGCATCTTGCTTAGGATACCATATATTCCACCAGTATACCAAAGCTCAGATGCCCAACCTTCAAGCACTGTATTGTCAGAACTTAGACGTAGGCATAAGGGCTGCTTGCTGGTACAAAAGGAATGTATGCTCCCCACACTCCTTACAGCTTTCCTGCCCCAGGACATTACTGAGACAGGATATAAAGACGACAGACTCAGGATATACAGAGAAGAGAGGGAGAATGGTATACAAACAGAGGTTCCACCTTGGCCAAAGAGAAAAGGAGTTTGAAGGGAGGGTGCATATACTGTTACAGTGATCTGTTCAAACATATATAGTTACGATAAGTTCTTAGACAACTGTTCTATGTTCATTATATCAGTGCAGTGGTAATGCTGACCAATGGCATGATTCCCAACATTTTTTATACAAAATGGAGGGAGGAAGAAGGCACTGAACTAGAGTCGAGCAAATCTTGGAGTACAGTTCTGGAAAAAAATCAGTTTTGTAAAGATATGAATAGAGGATAAAGTAGCTGCTTCTAACATGGACTTGGAAGTCTAGGTCTATGAAAAGGGACCCAGAATATGCCACCTCTCTTGTAAAATGAGCTTTAATGTTACTTGAGAGAGATGTACTATGAAATTAATATCAAAAGGAGATGGCAAAGTATAGACATCTGGAAATTATTTATTTGGATACTAGAAAATAACTGATCAGATTTTCTAATGCCCTTTGTTTTGTGCAAACTCTCAATTATGTACATCAAGCAAGCATAGAATATTTTCGACTTGTTTTTGAGGATTAGAAAAAAAAAAGGTGAATAGACTGGTTCAGACATTTCTGCGACTACCTTAGACATAAATGATGGATTGGTTCATAGGTTCTAAGGAAAATTCTGTCATTATGGAAAACCAGAAAAGGAGGGAGAGGCATCAAGGCCTATAATTCAGAAACTTTTGTAGCAGAGGTTAGAGCAACAAGGAGAACAAGGTCTTGTGTTTGGCTAGGTTTAAAATGGCCTGCAAGGGCAGCTAGCCTAGCACTTACCTATAAATCTATGTAAAAAACTTTAAAAAAGCTGAAACATCTGTCTCAAAAGGTGGTAGTGCCAATTTCTCAGCTATAAATTTCACATCTCATGAAGGAATCAGTGGCGGATCTAGGAATTTGTAGAATGGGGGTCGCAGTCTGCAATGTAGGCCAGTGGAGGAGGGGATGCTGGGGGTAAGAGGTTGCTGAACGATCATCTTGAGATGCTCTGACAGCATGTGTGGAAAGGACAGGTTGTATTGAGATAGACTTGTGTGCCCTTTCTTGCCATTACTTTATCCATAGCTGACAGTGCTGGGCTTCATACCCCATCAGTGATGGCCCTTTTAATGTCACAGCTGGTGGCATCCCACCATCTCAAGATCACATTGTGGGCAGTGGTGTCATACCTCCCATCAAACTAGTGTCAGTGATGCTATCCTTCCATCACTATGACCATGTGCACTCAAACCCTTCACACTACACCTCCTACCTGGATTATATACTTTTGGCGCAGTTGCATATGGTAGAATCATACCTCTTAACTGTCCCTGATTTTGACTAAAATTTTAGCTCTGTCCCTCTTAATCCCTCCTACAACTGTTGACTTTTGAAGAAAAAGTGGTGATTTACACTTCAGAAATAATGGCAATAATTAAGAGTTTTAGATTTCTGGACATTAATTCATATTTGCTTTTTCTGTCAATGTCTGTAGTTAATAGTACTAATATTTTACAAGTGTCCCTGATATTTCTGGATTTTTCCACAATTCTGTTGAGATTTGCCCCTGACTGGTTGAGAGCTATGGGCAGAATTATAGTGAGAAACTCCATTCTTCCAAAAATACAAACCAGCAACTGCTGTTTATTTAATTTCTCTTCAGATTGCAACCTAATGCCCAGCAACGTAATCTAATCTGGGTCAGTGGCACTGCAGAAAACAGTATACAGAAGCTGCACAGTAGCTTCATTAGACTGCAAGTCCCCCCCCCCCCACCCACCCACACACACACTATTTTGGAAGCCCTGATGTCCTGGAATTAACTGCCTGGATTAACCAACCTTCCTTTTTGAAGTGAATGATTGAATTACTAAGTGCCAGAGGCTGAATGTGCAGTGTGGATTTTCTCTGCCCCTTATACCCCCATGAGTTAAGTGCCAAATGATGCATAATGCATCTGCTTGAGACTATAGAGAGATGGGCACTGTAGATGTTCACTTTAGTTGCTAAGTTGTTGTGTCTTTCGGCTTTTCCCGGTTAGAGGTCGCCACAGCGGAACTCTGATCCGCTAATGAGTGGCAGTAGATTTTTACGTGCCGAGTTGCCGGCCCTGATGCACAACCTTCAACGAAGGTATGCCCATTCACGCACGTCTCCACACAGAAGACGCTCTAGCTGAGAATCGAACAGCTAAAAAGCCACTCAGCAAACCGTAGAAACTGGTTAGAACAGATAATTCTAACTGAGATTCGAACAGGACAACGTCTTACTGTGAGGCGACAATGCTACCGCAGCACTACCACCGCAGTAATAATTATGCACATGGAATTATGCTGTGTATCCAAGAAATTTACAGTAATGATAAAAAATATATGCCAGACCTCAATCTAAATGTAGTACAGTGGATCACAGACTGTTATCCTGACGGATTGAAATTCCAGTTCTTTAGCAAATAAAAGGATGTGGAAAATGGATACACACACACAAATTCTCCAACCTTTTATGGGCCTGTGATCATACTATGTTTATTCTTCCCAGCCACCACAATTAGGTGCATTGATAGCACAACTCTTTCAAGGCTAGCCTTTGTTTTTACAGTTGCTGCTGGTAGAGTTGAATGTGATGAAGTGCCAGAGGCTGAATGTGCAGTGTGGATTTTCTCTGCTCTTGTACCCCTGAATCAAGTGCCAAAAACATCTCTTTCAACTGTACAGATTTTTGTAGAATGCCCAGATTTTTGCCTCATATTTTTGGTCCGTTTTTCATAAAATTATGGTTTTCTGGAAATTAGTGGAAATCATTAAAGACTGAAGTTAGAAAATAATGACAGGCATTTGAATTTCAGACTTCATAGAATAACAGGTTGTGTATTAGCATTAATTTTCTGAAGGGTATGAAGTTTCTAAGTTTGTAAGAGCAATATGTAAAAATTGTCCCTATTTTTGGGCCTTTGGTCCACTTTTATTTATGGCTTTGTCCAGATTTCTTGCTCTAAGAGGTTGAGAGGTATGAACATGTCTGCATAATGCATCTACTTGAGACTGTAGAGAGATAGACACTGCAGGTGTTCACTTCAGTATGCCATTACTTGCTCCACTTGATAAAAACTAATATGTGAATATAAATTCCCTTGAACATGGGGGCACTTTCATTGTACATTTCATGTTTGACATAAACAGCCGCTTCAGTGTTCTAACTGCACTGTACTAACTTGCTAACATCTTTACTTCCCTTATTTGCTTGTCCTCTATATCCTTCATTTGACTGTTTCTCCACTTGCCATTTCTTATATGGCAAAGTTCACCAAATGCAAAACATTGTGAAGCCTCACATACATGTATCTCGACCAATAACTGTATCACACTGGAATCTATTTTGAATTTGTGCATAGTGCATTCATGCACAACAGCAGGATATATTTTGATTATCCTCTCAGTCTGCACTAACACTAATCAAAACCATTATTGCTATGACCCATTACTATTTCACATTGCTTTTTTTGCACTACGGTTCTACATACAAGTATGTTTCACACACTGCAGATCTGTTACTGTCCCCTAATTCCTAAAGGTCACTGAGGCAGTCTTTAGCAACCTTAGTGCACTGTACAGTGTAGTCAGGTAACACAGTCAAGTGAAGTCTTTGCTGTATGTATTCATCTTTATATTACATGAGGAACCTCTGCTGATCAAATAAATTGATTGAAATACCAAACAAATAGCATTTGGGAATTCTTTTTCTTAGGCAAACATACAGAAAATGATCTAAAATACAAATTAAATCAATTCAAGCATCACTTACATTAACACAACAAATCCTCAAATAAATTATGTATAATAAAAATATTTTTTCTATATTTATTGAACATTTGTTTACCCGGAAAGTCTGACTGACACAGAGCCTATTTTCAGCACAGGCCCAGGGAGAAATGCATGTCTTTGGAAAATTAATGGCATACAGCAAACATTGTAGAAGTACAAATCTGAATAATTAAAATACACCTAAAAATGACTCTCTGAAAACAGACCTTACCTAGCATTTCCAATTAAACCTAAGTTATTCCATTACCCATGTGATATTATAGGAAATTAATTTCCTATGATACATTTGAAAATGATACCACAAGCAATTAAAAAGACTATGCAACACTTTGTGTATAAGTAGGGAGTATTCTCAGGCAAACAGCTGTGGAAAAGGTACAGAAATGCCTGAGCGGCTTCAGCTGGGAATAGACGCGACTATACTTGATGCAAATAACTGCGTGGTGAAAATGGTAAAGGAAATAGCGCTACTGCATTTGAAAATATGGAAAGAAAAAAAGTGGGACTTCAATAGCTATAAATGCATTTTTAGATGCCAAGAGTAACACTTAAGTTTACATAAATGCTAACAGTGTAGAAAAGTGTGTTAAAAAGCCATGAACGGTCCACTCCACGTACGAAAACACTAATAAAAACTCAAACGACAACACATAAAAACATATTTAGCACTTTCATCTCTTCATAAGGAGACTTCATCAGAATACATTTCACACCATTAATAACACCTTTATATAAGACATAACCAAGTAACATCATCATTTGAATGCACCAATCCATTTTATTTGTGCTTAATTGAATCAATTAATGTTAAAGAAATATTCATAGTTTTTCACGTATCACATTGAAACTAAAATTAAAATTCTTGTTGTTTGAATGAACAGAAATATTGTTCACTTTAAAACAACCATAATTATACTTTCAAATATCATTAAATAAAATCTTGAAATATTTTAAAATGTGATGAATGTAAATATATATAATACAACACTAAACCTATTTGAGCATTGGAATTAGCTCTCTCTATTAGCATAGGGGTAAAAATAAATAAAAATAATACTTTAATAATACAGGCTCGCAAGGAGCAGCTGTTAATACGCTTCAAACAGCTAACTGACAGTTGAAAGCAGTTCAAAATTAAACGCATTGGTTTCAAAGCAGTTCAGTTTCAACAGAAATGGTAATAACACGGACACTGTGAGATTACATTATTACGACAACCAGTTTGGGCCTTTGAAAGACTTCATATATTTTTTGGAAAAAATACTTTAAGTTAAAAACAACGCAAATGGACATTGCTTATATTAATGAATGACTAGTGTTGAAAATTGTCCCTCAGGGACTTAGAATGTACAAATTTCCTTTTGGTATACTATATGACAATGCAGTTATAGCAGATTTTATTTCTTTTTGATCACATTGGATTTGAATTGTTAAAGAAAACTTGTTTTTTATTATGAAAAACAAGAGGGTTGTTTGGCTGAAGAGGTTGCTAGTTTAGACAGGAAAATTAAAGATTTGTTGTTTTCACATAATATTTTTCAAAAGAAAAAACGGAAATTTGAACGTGTTGTGAAACAGTATAATAATAAACAAGTTAATCCTATCCCATACACTGTTAATGCTGCTAACCAGGGTAATGAAGGGAAAGAAATTGACCCAGAGATATAGTGAGGTAGTTAGGGGGAATAATGGCAATGTTGAACATATGGAAAGCGTAGAAGATGGGAGGCAGGATTTTCCCATAGTAAGATGCTCGGAAAGATTAGCACAGAGGCATGAAGAGAAAGGGAAAAACAATATGAATTTTTTTGCAGAGGAAAAATTACAATTAGGGGAACAGATACAGGAGCTAAA
Source organism: Protopterus annectens (assembly GCF_019279795.1). NCBI lineage: Eukaryota > Metazoa > Chordata > Ceratodontiformes > Protopteridae > Protopterus > Protopterus annectens. The sequence goes on along the minus strand of NC_056728.1, from coordinate 1,817,886,060 downwards.
TGACAAAATTCTCAACCAAAATGGATGTACCATATACAATTATACTGAAAGGGTGGTTACAGATGAATAGTTTCAATTATTATCCAAGGGAATAAAGTTTATTCCTGAAGGCAAAAATAATTTAGTAGAAAACGTGTTGGCTTTAAAATTATACACTAGGAAATTGAATTTGGAATTGCAATTAGGTGGGAATAATGATATGGTTGAAAGTAATTTAATTAGTATAAGTAGGTATAGAAAGAAAAGTATATATATCCCACCCTTAAACCCATTGATAGCCACTTTTGAACAATTGGCTTTGGAGGATATATATAAGGTTACATATGAGTGACCAAAGGATTCCTTGGAATTCAACTAAAGATGAACACTATTTACTTATGGATTTGAGAAGAGATAGAACAGTGCAAATAATGACCCCAGACAAAGGGGGGGGGGGTAGTACTATATAGGAATGAGGACTATATCAATGAAATGCAGTCTTTATTATTCAAGGAAACAACATATACCCGTGTCCAAAATCAAATTAATGTATCATACGCAAGAACAGATTCTTATTTGGATGAATATTTAGTTGATAATAGAATTAACAATGAGGTATATGATTTTTTGTTCAAGAAGTATCAAACTATACCGGTATTTTTCAGAATACCGAAAATACAAAAAAAATTCAAAAACCTCCCTTTAGACCAATTGTGGCTGCAAGGGGGTCTAAAACACACCCCTTAGTAGTATATATATTGACCAGAGAGTCCAGCACATTATAGAAACAACACCACATCTCGTTAAAGATTCATGGGATTTTTTGGGGTTGCTAATACCACAATTATGGTGGAGGGAATTTATATTTTTAACCATTGATATAAAAAGACCTCTTTACTGTCATCCTCCAAAGATATAGGATTGGAGTTTTTTGAAGAAACATTATTTCAATACTATGACTTGACGCATGATCAGGTAACTTTGATTTGTGAACTCATGGTCTTAGTGTTAGAAAATAATTTTATTTGGTTTAAAGGACAATTTTATCAACAAATTCAAGGGGTAGCCATGGGGGCAGCCTGTGCACCTGTACATGCAAATCTTGTTCTTTTAGATTGGGAAAGTAGGTTTATTCTGGGCTGCCCCCATTGGAATAAAATAAAACTTTATTCTCGATTTTTGGATGATATTTTTATTTTATGGCAAGGCACGGCCGCTGAAATAGATTAATTCATTGGTTATCTAAGTGGTATTACATTTTTAAATTTCACATACAGCTTTGGTTTGGATAGCATCAATTATTTGGACATGTTTATTATGCATGATAACAATGGTATTAGATCTAAAGTGTATAGGAAGGTGACCTTCTGCAATGCGTATTTGCACTTTGACAGTAATCACCCTCTCAAACAAAAAAAAGTGTATTATTAAAGGGCAGGCAATAAGAATAGCCAGGATGACCTCACATTTTGAGGATGTCCATACTGAACTAGAAGTGATTGTTGATATGCTTCTAAATACGAGTTACCCCAGATCCTTAATTGAGGAGATAATTGGTGAAGTGTACAGTAAGTGGGGTACCCAATATCAGTCACTTCTGGGAATTGATTTAAACAAAGAAACTAATTCTGGGGTAAATAAAAATTATAACAGAGCTTGTGTGTTACAATATAATCATTCTAGTAACTATATCCAAAGGGTTTTTAGAACTGCACAAATATTATCAATTGGAACTCTGGCTTGGAAGGTTGCAGAAGTAGACTGGGATCTTGGACAATGAGCCTTAATCTTGAATGGAAAAGTTTTTCCATTGGAAGAATAAATGAAAGAAATACAGGTTGAAATCCAATTCGAAAGGGTCACCTGGAGACTGCGAGACCTAATATGGAGTCAGAGAATGATACAAACAATTGGTCTGACTTCCTTAGTCCTGTGAAGATAGGACTGTAATTGTCTGTGAATATCCAACTGATGAAATTTGTATTATGCTGCGTTGGAATGGTTAGGGAAAAACACCGGCACCTCTACAGTTGCTTGCTTGTGATAAGTCCTTGTGCAAAATCTCTGTAGTTGGTAGTTGTGAGGGGAGGTATTGGAAAAATTGGGAAGTAAACCTTATTTTGTAACTAAGACTGCACCAAGTTTTAAAAGTTTATTGGAGCACAAGCTCTATACATTTGATGGTACGGTTCAGGCTACTAAGCCTTGTGGGAATTGTAGCCAGTGTGTGTGTGTATGTATATATATATATATATATACATATATATATATATATATATATATATATATATATATATATATATATATATATATATATATATATATATATATATATATATATATATAATGAAAGAATCCTTTTTGGTTTTGAAAAATTCTTTAAAGAGCGAAGTTTTTTTCAAGAAAGGGAATTGTAATACTAGTAAGGTTGTATATTTAGCAACCTGTGAGATATGCTCACATTTGTATGTGGGTAAGACTGAGAGGAGTCTAAAAACTAGAATATATGAACATACTAATGACATTAAAAACAAAAAGTTGAGCAATGCTCTGTATAAACATTCCTTTACTTGTTCCTCTTTTGTTAAATTCACATTTGGTATTCTAGAGAAGATTAGTATTAACCCTAGAGGGGGGACTGGAAAAAGTTTTAAAGAAAAGAGAAACAGAATGGCAATTTAGGTTGGCAGCTATGTTCCTCCCTGGGTTAAATGAATTTGTATCCATTACCCCTATGCTAATAGAGAGAGCTAGTATGCTGAAAAAGATTTAGAGTTGTATTATATATATTTATTTACATTCATCACATTTAAAAATTTTTGAAGATTTTATTTAATGATATTTTAAAGTATAATTATGGTTGTTTTAAAGTGAACAATATTTCTATTCATTCAAACAAGAATTTTAATTTTAGTTCCAATGTGATACGTGAAGAACTATTAATATTTCTTTAACATTAATTGATTCAATTAAGCGCAACTGAAACGGATAGGTGCATTCAAATGATGATGTTACTTGGTTATATCTTATATAAAAGTGTTATTAATGGTGTGAAATGTATTCTGATGAAGTCTCCTTCTGAAGAGATGAAAGCGCTAAATATGTTTTTATGTATTGTTGTTTGAGTTTTTATTAAAGTGTTTTCGTACGTGAAGTGGACCGTTCATGACTTTTTATCAGTATACATATTTTTCATACGTTTTTACTAGAAAAGTGTGTTAGCCTGTGATTGTCCTTAAAGTTCATTTTACAGATTTTTTTTTCTTGATGCCCGTCCTTACTGAAATAAGCTCCTCCTGGTCTACTTCTTGAGCGATTTCTCAGTCACACTAGGAGAAACAGTTAGAGGAGACGTTCTCACTCTTAGGATGTTCAGGTCACCTGACCGATCTCTACAATTGCATTTCCCATTGGGATTTGAGAAACAAAAATAAATTAATTAATTAAAGCGTATATATGTTGAAATGGCAAAATGTACTTCCAAGTGAGGTACTGTTTCAAATGACTACTGCTTTAGTAGTACATTTTCCGATTTCAAGTGAAACAGATAAAAAGCTTTTTTTTTTCTCCAGGTTGCACAGCATGTTATTAAGAAGGGGGAGGGCACACGCCCCTGCACCAAGGCCTAAATCCACTACTGGAATGCTTTTCTAGATGGCTGGATGTCTAGCAGACTTTTTAGGAATTGCTTGACATCTGATGGAAAGAACACATACTAAGAATTGCTTGACCTCTAAACATGAAGAAAGGAAGGCAGGCTAATATGGCTGGCAGACGTACCTTGATGGAGGTGTAAGACGGTCCTAAAATGAACAGCTTGCATAGGTATTATAGGATATATATATATATACATATATATATATATATATATATATATATATATATATATATATATATATATATACATATATATATATATATATATATATACATATATATATATATATATACATATATATATATATATATATATATATACATACATATATATATATATATATATATATACATATATATATATACACACACACACACACACACACACACACACACACACACACACACACACACACACACACACACACGGTTTTCTAGTAACAGGTTTCTTAACTTCTTTTCTTGCTTGTAGCATGTCCACAGAATACTCGTATACAAATGGAATAAATATTCTATAAACCAAATCATGAGGCTGATAGTCTTCATGTTGGGATGAGTGAGAGACCTATTTTATTGTGTGAGCAATTCCATCTTGTGTGGTAATAATTGCGGATTGTCCTGACCAGAAGGAAAAAAAAGGGAGAACCAATATTATTTGAGCCAAAAGGATGTCACTAAGAGAATTCTGGAGTTGTCCCTCTGAATTTAAGAGAACCTTTTATAAAGGAGGAAAGGCATAGAGGGGTTTCCATGCCAAGTGATGGAGAAGGCATACATTGCTGAGCTTTCCTTACAAAGAGTAGTGGTAGTGGAAAAAAAATATGTTGAGCCAATGGCTCAGACTGGAGGCAAATAAATCTATGTGTAGGCTAGCCTACTGGTATACAATCTGATGAAACATCTCATTCAAAAACCATTCATGGTGGCCTTTCCTTGATCTGCTCAGGTGATCTGTCAAGCTGCTCTGTTCTGATGGAATGTACAATGCTTTGGAGAAAGCTGTTATGATGAATAGCACTCTCCCAAGTCAACAGTACAAATCTACATGAGGGAAAGATGTTGTGAGCCCTCCTCCCCCTTTGCACACTCAAAGAAGCAAACAAAAATTTGATTTTTTCAAATTCAGTCCACCTTTCTCTTCTTTATTCTACATAATCCTCCTTTTTACTGAGCTCTGTCTAGAGCCTCATATAATACTAAAAATAATCTAGAACAGTCTTTTCCATTTCTCCTGGGAATGCAACTACTGAACCTACATACTCTAGCATACCCTAAATCACTATTAACTAAATACATTTAAAAATAAGTAAATGTGGAAACTATTTAAGCTATCTCTTGGATTTTATTTAACAAATGCTGCCACTGCTTTCTGAATGTATCAATCACAAAAAAAAGAAGTCATGTACTCACCATAACGTTCCATGTTTGTAGTCCATCTCGCCCTTCATTCTACATATGGTTCAGAGCCGATCCTCTGCTCCAACTCGGCCAATTACAAAGCTCAAAATCTTGTTGTTGGCTCGTGGCTAGGTAGGTATCCCATTGTGCACCAGTGCAATCCCCAGATCTTGTTTGCTGCTAAACTATAGACAGACGCACCTAAAAATATCCAGAAGGAACAACAATGATGAAAAGTCTCCACCTTATTATGGAAAATTATCCTGTCTCCAGATCCTTCCAGGATGGGGGTAGGTCTGTAAGAATGAAGGGTGAGATGGACTACAAACATGGAACATTATGGTGAGTACATAACTTCTTTATGCTCTGTAGTCCTATCTCGCCTTCATTCTTACATATGGGACAGTGTCCCTAGCACCTTATTCTTGGGTGGCTCACAGAAAAATACTCCTGAGTACCATGGAACCAAAAAGAGGCTCTACCCCTAGAAGTCAGGTCCAATTGTAATGCGTAATGAAGGTATGAGGGGTAGCCCAGGTTGCTGCTGCACAAATATTGTCAATTGGAACTCTGGCTTGGAAGGCTGCAGAAGTAGACTGGGATCATGGAGAATGAGCCTTAATCTTGAATGGTAAAGGTTTTCCATTGGAAGAATAAATGAAAGAAATACAGGTTGAAATCCAATTCGAAAGGGTCACCAGGAGACTGCGAGACCTAATATCAGAGAATGATACGAACAACTGGTCTGACTTCCTTAGTCCTGTGAAGATAGGACTGTAATTGTCTGTGAATATCCAACTGATGAAATTTATATTCTGCTGCGTTGGAATGGTTAGGGAAAAACACCAGCACCTCTATAGTTGCTTGCTTGTGATAAGTCCTTGTGCAGAATCTCTGTAGTTGGTAGTTGTGAGAGGAGGCAAATAGGTCTATGTCCGGGCATCCCCAGGTCCTCGTTAACATGTTGAAGACTTGTGGATCCAATTTCCACTCGTGAGGCTCCATTAGGTTTCTGCTTAGTTCGTCTACAAGAGTATTTGTCCTTCCTGGCAGGAACTGCGCTTGCAGATGTACTTTCTAAGTCAATGCTGTGTCCCACAAGTTCATGGCTAGCCTGCAGAGGGGGTAGGAATGTGTGCCTCCCTCCTTGTTTATGTACCACATGACTGTAGTATTGTCCGTCTTTATCAGTAGTCGTCCTGGATGAAGTAGATCCTTGAAGGCTGTCAAGGCATTCAGAACAGCTAGCATCTCTTTTTGATTGATATGTAGATGCATTTGACTTGCGGACCATGTGCCCTGAATACATCTTCCTGCCATATAGGCTCCCCAAGCATAATCTGATGCATCTGTTGTCAATGTCTGCCTGGCTGTGGGTAAGGTGAATGGCTGCCCCATGTTGTGGTGACAGGCTTTTGCCCACCATTGAAACTCTTGTTGCAGGCAGGGAATGAGGGTAATTATTGTTTCCAGGCTGAGGCAATGTTGAGTCCAAACACTTTTTAGATACCATTGAAGTTTCCTCATATGCAGTCTTGCATATGGAATTAGCAGAATGCAGGATGCCATGAAACCCAAGGCCTGCAGAATTTTTCTTGCAGATAACTGGGTCTTTGTTGCCAACATTTTGAAATAAGTAGTCAGTTGTCTGTTTGTCTGGCGTGAGATAAGCCATTTGGGCAGTTGTATTTAAGCTTGCACCCAGGAATATTATCTCTTGAGAGGGTATGAGTTTTGATTGCTTTTCGTTTACTGAGTACCCTAGACCTGTTAGTAATCTTTTTACAAATGCCAGATGCTGTAGTAGAATGTCTTTGTTCTCTGCTTGAATATGGCAGTCGTCCAAATAAGGATATATTTGTATTCCTCTTTGTCTGCAAAATGCAATTACTGGTGCCAGGCATTTTGTGAAGACCCTGGGCGCAGTAGATAAGCCAAAGGGCAGTGCAGAGAATTGGTAGTTCATTGAGCCAGCTATAAATCTGAGGTATCTTCTGCATGATTGTCTGATTGGGACATGCAAGTATGCCTCAAGTCTAAAGTCACAAGCCAAGCCTTCTTGCCCAGCATGGGCAGAAGCTGCTGCAGAGTTAACATTTTGAATTTTGGAATATCCAGGAATGTGTTTAGGATAGACTGGTCCAGTACTGGTCTCCAGGCTTTGTCCTTTCTGGGAACCAAGAATAGCCTTAAGTAGAATCCTAGTCCTTGATCTTGCTGAATGGCTCTCATGTCCATGAGGGATGAAACTTGTTTTTGTGCTTCTGCCCATTGATTGCGTGGCAGGTCTGGCATACCGTTTGGCCGTGGCAGGGTGTGAAAGTGGAACCTGTAGCCTTGTGATACGATATTTAAGACCCATTTGTCCTGGGTGATCATGTGCCAATATTGTGAAAAAAGTGCTAGTTTTTCCCCCAAAGGGGCTGCCAGAAGATAAGTGCTTGGTGCTGGCAGGAGAAAGTTATTGAGACTGTTTCCTGTATGGCTGAGATTTTTCCTCTCCGCTTTTGTAGGTAGAAGCACCCCATTGTTTAGGCCTGTATGAGCCTTGGGGTTGTGATCTGCCTCTGGGGTGTCTGTATCTGCCTCTTTGTGGCCTGTCTGACAATGGAAAGGACCAATTTTTTGTAGGCCAGTTCCAGCTAAATTTGGGAGGCTGTACCTGCAAGAAATCCTTGACTGTTTGCATAGACTTAGCTTTGTCCTCCATTTTCTTCAACACATCTTTTGCTTTAACACCAAACAATGTATCATGCTGTAATGGAGCATCTAATAGTTTTGCATTAACATGATCAGGCAGATTCTGTTCTTTTAACCAAGCATGCCTCCTAATGACAGAACCTGCAACAGCGGCCCTGCAGGAGGCCTCTAGCGAATCAAAACCACATTGCAAAGTATGCTTTCCCACTTGTTCAGCTGCATGCAATAAATCCTGCATTTCTTTGTTTTCTGCACATTCTGAATTTGTCAACATTTTCGGTTTAAGCAGTGACATAAGATATTGCTGATATTTAAGCATACGAAACTGGCAATTTACAGCTCTTACAGCCAAGGTAGCAGAAGTATAAATCTTTTTCCCCCATCTGTCCAGGGCCCTTGAATCCCTATCAGAGGGGATAGGGTTTTTTGCAGTGGAAGCATTGACCCCTTTGGGACCTGGAGAGATAGTTTCTCGATCAGCAGAAGGGCTTTTATAAAGAAATTTATGTGAATCAGGAACCCTGTAGTATCTGTCTGGCTTAAAAGAAGCTGGTGGTAAAGAGTCAGGAGACAGGCCTAACTCTGAAAATACATCATCTACAATGTCTAAAACAGGAGGGATAGCAAGGGGCCTGTGCTGAGGTAATAAAAGGAAGTCTCTGAGCCTTTTCTTGGATTCTGAGTAATCTTGGCTCTCCCAGTGGAAATGCTCCCTCATAGTATGCAGGGTCTCCTCAAAAGAATAATCCCCAGGAGGAGAGGCTGAAGAGCTAGATTCTTCAGCATCAGAATCCTCATAGGGAGGAAGAGACTATTCCTGTTCAGAAGAGGAATCAGAGGAAATGGAAACCTGATCTGAAGATTCATATTCTATCTCTTGCCTAGGCCTCTTATCAGGAGGGGGATGGGAACCCCTGATCAAAGTAATTAGGTCTTCGGCCATTTTAAGCATTTGTTTTTTAGGCATGGTGGCCTGTCCAGGAGAAGGCTGTACTTGTTTCTTTGTCTTTAGAGCAGCTTTAGTCTTTGCCTTTGAAGTTTAAGTTGGTTTCACATATAACTGTGTAGGCCTGAAAACACCCTCAGAAGCCGATGCCTGCTCAGCGGCTCCGGACCCATCTGAGGGAATAGTTTCCGAGTGTCCAATACCTTGAGTTTCCAGCGGCCTAGTCAGCTCCACATGGGAGTCGGAAGAGGCTTGTGGCTCTGAGGTAGCGGGCGTCAGGGGCTGCGAAAGTGCCTCACTGAGAACCGGTGATAGGCCTAGCGGAAGCCTCGTCGTCGGTTTTGGACCTCGGATGCCTGTCCTTTTCTTTTTCATTGCACTTTTTATAAACTCCGGTAGTCGGCTGTTCTGACGGCATTATACAATTGAATCTTCTGCCAAAGTAATGAAATGCAAAATCAAACCGACACTTAAAAGTGCGTTGGTTAAATCTAGCACAAAACCGACAACTAGCAACGTCGTGTTCAGGGCCTAAGCAAGGAATACAGTAAGAATGAAAACCCTTATGAGGTATTTGCTTCCCACAAGAAATGCAATTATTAACTTTTTCTGACATCGGTCTGGAGCAAGAAAAAAAGTTTCCCCAACGGGGTACTTAGCATTAATATAGACTCTGGATCTGAAATTCGAATTTGAAAATCTCAGGAGTCGGCCGACCGGCACTTGCAAACTGCTTTTGCTTTGGGCACCGCACGGCAAGAAAGACTGAAGAAAATGGCATTGGCTGCATCTTTTATACCCCTGGTGCACTGATGTCAGGGAGGAGGCGAAAGCAACCGACGCCGGACCTAGACTTTGGAACTCGGGCTGACTGCGGGTAGCCTGCCAGCAGGATAACCCAATTGTAATGACTGCAACAGTGAAACACAATGAACATCTTCAGTGGACACGAATAAACAGGTTCAAAGGTTGGAGAGGTTATTTTGGACAGAATGAAGTTTACATCCCAGGAAGCTATCAGTTCCTGAAAAGGAGGTCTCAGCAAAGTAGGTCCTTTAAGGAAAGTTTTACACAATCTGTGTGACATCAGGTTAGACTCATGTTGACCCAAATGGAAATTAGATATCGCTGCCAACTGAGCCCTAATAGTGGCAGCAGCAGATCCCTGGTGGAAAAGTTCAGACAAAAATTCTAAAACTACTGGGATGGAAGCGGTGTAAAGGTCAACATTCCTTTCTTCAGCCCAGATAGACAACCTTCTCCATTTGCTAGTGTATAACTTTCTAGTGGAAGGTTTATGCGGAAGGTTTATGCGACTATGTGAGAATGTGGGTCACAGCAGGTGAAAAACATGAAGCCTGAATAGGGATGGAATTGGAGCAGCTACGCTGTCAAGTTGAGGGTGTGGAGGTTGGGATGAAGGCAGCCTGACATGTGTAACGTGCAAAAGTGTCCCCCTGCGCGTAGGGAGCTGCCCGGCTCTCCGTGAATCAACCAAAAAGAAAAAATAAGCCAGCAGCACGTAGACTGTATTAAAGCAAAAAGTAGTTTAATAAAAACTACTCAAACAGCATTGTAGCATCCTAACACAAACCGGTTTCGGCCTGGGTTTTGAACCTAGCCTTCTTCAGTGTACAGCAAGGAGGCTTGTCAAAGTTGCTGAATTTAAACAAGTAAAGCCATCCCGATTGGTTAAAAAATAATAGACATGTGCTGATAAATAATCAGCAAAAATTAATAAAAATTAATACATTCAAATACATTAAGGACCAGAACACTTTCAATTATACAAAAAATAACTATATATATATGTATATTAATAAATTAATAAATTATTTACTAAATAAAGGTCCATCTTTCATTCCTGGCTTTTTTGTTCCAGAAGATTTATTCACTAATGATTTATTTGCATTTTGCAGACTCATTAACCTCAAATTATTTTTTCAGGACCGAGGTGATCCAGAACATTCACAAATGGAATCCTTCAAATATCACACTTCCAAGTTTACTCCTCCTATGCATCCAACTGTTAACCTCTTTTTGCGAAGTGTACTTAATGAGTTACATTTTCAGCACAGCCATGATATACCTATGTCCAATAACATGACTGATGGTGAAAAATCTTGTCTAGAGGAACTTGTACGTAATAAAGATTTGGTAATCATCAACGCAGATAAAGGAGGGGCAGTGGTAGTGTTAGACTGGAGCGACTATGATATTGAAGCACACAAACAACTTAATGATGCTAAGTATTATACAAAAATGCCACTGGACCCCACCTTAGTATTTAAAAAGGATATTGATGATTTTCTGAATTCTGCTGTTGACAATGGCATTATCACTAAAAAAACACTTTATCATTTAACTATTACTGATCCCACTAGACAATACATTTATTTTCTACCGAAAATACATAAGGATCTTTTACATCCACCAGGTAGGCCCATTGTGTCAGGTATGGGGTCTATTACTGAACCTCTTTCTGAATTTCTAACAATGCACTTAAAGCCTTTATTGATATATGTTAGATCACGAATACAAGACACTACTCAATTTTTGAGTATTGTAAATGACATGCAGTTAGATTCAGATTGGTGGCTTTGTACCTTGGACGTATGTTCATTATACACTAACATTCCACATTGGGCAGGACTTGATGCAATTGAATTTTGGCTCAATAAATCCAATATATATCAACCAGGATTCAATACGCTTTTGTTAAATTTGACTGAGCATGTTTTGACTAAAAATGTCTTTTTCTACAACCAGGAATGTTACCTACAGATCAGAGGTACAGCTATGGGGGCATCTTTTGCCCCCATATATGCAGATCTGTTTATGGCATATATCGAACAAATTATGATCTATGACGACACTCATAATTTGTTTTTGCCAGAAATTGATATCTGGCGAAGATACTTGGTGATTGCTGGATGGTGTGGAAATCGGATGTTTCATATCTCCAGGAATTCATGGAATATCTGAATGATAATAAATGGGGAATACAATTCACAATTACCTATGACCAAAAATCAATTACATTTTGGATGTTTTGGTAACCAGAAACAATGATAACACCTTAACAACTGAAACTTATAGAAAATTCCCTCAGTATAATACTATTCTCCACGCATCCAGCTTTCATCCAAAACACATCGCAAAGAACATTCCCAAATCACAATTTATCAGGATAAGGCGTAACTGTTCTGATAATAATACTTTTGTCAATCATGCTCAGGATTTGCACAATAGATTTATGGACAGGGGCTATAATTCAGGATATGTGACTATGGCTCAGAATTATGCCTCTGGTCTACACAGATCTAACCTGTTGACATATAAAAAGAAGCCCATCAAGTCTAATAAATTAAGATTTACTACCACATTTGGTAGAAACACTAACAACTTCATTAAGACTATCAGGGACAATTGGAATATACTGGAGGCTGATGTTAGAATCAAAAACATTATTCCTGACAAATGTTTATTTTCTTTTCGAAAAGGCAAGAATTTGGCTGGTCATTTCAACCATTACAAACACCATTTTGAATCCACTTTACCGCAGGTGTATCAAACTACTATTTTGGGGGACAAGTTGATAGGTTCCTTTCCATGTGGCCACTGTGTCAATTGTAAGCACATGTTGAAAATCAAGGAGTTCACTAGTAGGAATACCAACACAGTTTTTGACATTACATTTTTTGCCAATTGTAACATGGACTGGGCCATCTATTTGGCTTGTTGTACCTGCCACTCATTTTATGTTGGGCAGACATCTCGACCAGTCAAATTACGTGTCTCGGAACATCTTAGTGACATCAGATGCAGAAAAACAACCAATGCACTATATAAACATACTCTTACACATGGTACTGCACAATTTCATTTTACCATCATTGATAAAATTATTGGTGATAGAACCAACAAGAGCGGTTGGCATAAAAAACTTGATTTAAAAGAGAAGAAATGGATAACCAAATTGGGTGCATTATTTAATCCAGGGTTAAATGAATGTTTATAAATAAACATTTTTATATAGGATACATCCTTGTTGTATATTTGGTGTTTAAATATCTAGATATATATAATAAAATACATATACATGTATAAATATACATATATATATAGTTATTTTTTGTATAATTGAAAGTGTTCTGGTCCTTAATGTATTTGAATGTATTAATTTTTATTAATTTTTGCTGATTATTTATCAGCACATGTCTATTATTTTTTAACCAATCGGGATGGCTTTACTTGTTTAAATTCAGCAACTTTGACAAGCCTCCTTGCTGTACACTGAAGAAGGCTAGGTTCAAAACCCAGGCCGAAACCGGTTTGTGTTAGGATGCTACAATGCTGTTTGAGTAGTTTTTATTAAACTACTTTTTGCTTTAATACAGTCTACGTGCTGCTGGCTTATTTTTTCTTTTTAGCCTGACATGTGTGTCAAGAGGTCTGGCAATGGGTCCAGAGTCCATGGATGGTCTAGTAGGTGAGGCCCGAGGAAGGAAAACCAAATCTGATGAGGCCAATAAGGAGTGATGAGAATCAATTTGCTTTCCAAAAGCTTCGCTTTCTGAATCACCTTGGATATGAGAGGAAAAGGAGGGATGGCATAAAGAAGACCCAGAGGCCAATCGTGAACAAGTGCGTCTCTCGGTGACTCACCCGGAGAGTGAATAAGGGAAAAGTAGCTGCTGCATTTGGAGTTGATCGGACTGGCAAAAAGATCACAGCAAGGCCGTCCCCATTTGTGGAAAATCTGTTCCGCTATTTTCTGCTTCAGAGACCACTCATGAGGCATCAAGATTGCCCGGCTGAGCTTGTCTGCTCTCACATGGGTTATCCCTGGGATGTGCGTTGCCACTAGAAAGTGTTGGGAAGATATCGCCCACTTTCAAACATGAATTGCCTCCTGATAAAGGGGGTAGGATCTGGTTCCACCTTGCCTGTTGAGATACCATACCACAGCCATGTCTGATTGGATTGCTATCATCCCAAGAGGAAGAAAGTCGTGAAGTGCTTGCATCGCTAGAAGCACCGCCCTCATCTCTAGGACACTGATATGCAGGTGAGCCTCGTGATCTTGCCATGTGCCTTGGACAGTCCTGCCTAGACAATTCCCCCCACCACCCTGTGAGGCATCTGTTGTCACAGTAGCAACGGGTTGGCGAGGAAGGAATGGGGTGCCCATCGTTAGATTGGTCTGGTTGAATCCACCAACGGAGGTCCTTTTTGCATGACTCTGTTAGAATGATGTGGTGGGATAGAGGCAGTTGTTGAAAGGACCACTAGGATGATAGAAGCCAGTGAAGAATTTGCATATGTAACCTGGCCAGAGGGACTAGCATTATGGTGGAGGCCATGGTCCCCAAGAGTTTTAGCACTGACTTTGCCTTGACTTTTTGAAGAGGAAGTAAACGGAGAACTTGTATGAGGTTCTGTGCCCTTTCTGCAGTTAGACAAGCTAACATGGCGACTATGTCTATTTCTGCACCTATAAAAGTCACAAATTGAGAGGGCGATAAGGCAGACTATTCCCAATTTACAGTAATCCCCAAGTGGGCGCAAAGTTGGATAGTAGAATCTCTGGTTTGAAGGAGTAGATGCCTGGTGGAGGTAGTGAGGAGCCAGTTGTCCAGGTATGGAAACACATCTCAGGTGAGCTGTCACTACTGCCATACCTTTGGTAAACACCCTGGGGGCTGTGGTGATACCAATGGGCAGAGTATGAAACTGGTAGTGACTGGCTCCCAGCTGGAAGCGTAAGTGACTCCTCGACGCTCTGTACATTTTTATATAGTAGCACGCATCTTGGAGGTCTATTGAGCACATCCAATTGTCCTTCCCTAACAGAGGGAGTATAGACTGCAGTGTTACCATCCGGAACTTGTCCTTCTTTACGGATTCATTTAATTTGTTGAGGTCCAAGATGGGTCTCCAGGCTCCTGTAAGTTTTGGCACTAAAAAGAATCTGGAGTAAGTTCCGAATCCTACCTGGTCTGCAGGGACGGTTTGGATGACTCTGTTTGCAAGCAACTTTTTCACCTCTACAGTTGCTTAATCCCTGTGATTGGGTGGAACATCCAGGATCTTCTTGGGAACATTAGGTGGCAGAGAAAAGGGTATGGAATAACCTCTGGTGATAATTCTTTGTACCCATTTGTCTTGGGTGATGCTTAGCCAGGCTTCTGGATACAAAGAAATGTGACCCCCGACTGGCTCCAGAGAAGCACAGCTGGGCCCCACATCAAGAGCACTGATAGGGACGACCTCAAAACGAACCACGGCCTCCCTGCTTTTGCGGACCGCCCCTGCCTCTAGGCCATCTGCCATTTGCTCCTCCTCCTCTGCCTCTGAAGGAGGAGTCACCCTGTGCATCCAGGAAAAATCTCTGGGACTTCTTGAACCATATCTTACCACCTCTCTGACCCTTGGGATATGGTCTAGAGGGGACGGTAAAACGTACTCCCACGGCAGGCAGCATTTTCACTTCTTGCTCGCACCTGGTGAATGTGTCTTTTACCTTAGGTCCAAGCAACAAAGAACCATCAAAGGGGGTGTTGGTAAAAGTAGACTTGAACGGCTCTGAAAAATTACACAAGCGCATCCAGGAGTGTCTCCCAAGGGAAACTCCTGAACCCACTGCCCTGCTTGCTCCATCGGCTGCATAAGAAATCAGCCTCATGAAGGAGTTAAAAATGGAATTCAAGGTGGACAACTCAGCACACACCTTATCAGGGACTCCATCAGTACATGTACCTTGTAGAACATCTCCCAACTCCTTAAGGAGATCTCTCTGAAGCCTAGTAAAATGTGTTAGATAGTTCAGCGATCTGAGTGTGAATGCCACTGATGAAAAGATATGCTTCCCGTATCTATCCATCGTTCGAGAATCCTTGTTTGGCGGATGGACAGATGAAGTCTCCGCTAGTTCTTTCTTAGTGGCCGCCGCCACCACCATGGCATCTACAGGCACACCCTTGGATACAAATTCCTTCTCTTTGGGAGCAGACAGAAATTTTTTGGGTCTCCTGGGAACTGAGTCTCCCACACCTTCTGAATAACAAGGTCTAACAGTTCATCAAAAGGTGGAGACACCCAAGAGGCTGAAGGTTGAGACCTGAAAGCCTTCAGGTACACTGACTCCTCATCAGAAGGGGTCTAACAGTGGGCCAGCTGTCCACTGCTTAAGGATCTCCAAAATGTCTACAAAGGAGACATCATCAGAGGATGACTTGGGGGACCCTTCTGACTCCTCAAGGTCAGTGTCGGAGGTAAGGGACTCACCCTGGGAGTCTACATGCTTCCACTTGCATGTCCTTTTCAGAGGGGGCTCCTCAGAAGGATATTTTGGAGAGGTCTCGAAAG
Source organism: Protopterus annectens (assembly GCF_019279795.1). Lineage (NCBI taxonomy): Eukaryota > Metazoa > Chordata > Ceratodontiformes > Protopteridae > Protopterus > Protopterus annectens. Next base: position 1,817,870,009 of record NC_056728.1, on the reverse strand, counting down.
AGTGGGGACTACCAACTGGGGGTTCCTGAGGCTGCGGGTCTCTGCTGTTGAGAAAGAGAGTAGGTGCTGAGACTGAGGTCGGTGCCAGAGGGGGAAGAGTTTCGGTACCCTTGGGGGGAGCTGATGAGCGGGACAGCACACCTCTCCAGGTCCAAAGACATCCTCGGCTCCGAGGAGACAGAGGAAGTCATCGGCTCCGAGACAGATGTAGGATCCGAGCTCACCCTAGCCGACACACAGAGAGGGAGACTTGGAACCGAAGAAGTCCCTGTAGGGGCCAACTAGTGAACTTCGGCTCCTAGACACCACGGACGGCACTGATGGTGCCAGAGCAGAACTCTGCTCCAAGACATCCTGGAGGGGAACTGGAACTGTGGGTTCCAAAACCAGTGGTACCAAACACTCCGGCTTTGAAAGCCCAGCACGGCTCGGAGGAAGAGCCAGAACAGGGGAAATGGGCTCCAGTGGCTCTGAGACCGACTGGGTCAGAGCCAAAAGCATTTTTGGCAAGGCAGATGACTTCAGGAGTCTAAGCACTACTCCCTACACATCTTCCTCTGATAGGCTCCTGGAAGACAGCGTGGGTGATCTGGACCTCTACAAGACTGGGGACCTTAAGGTTGGGGAGACCGGCAAGGGATCTCTGGACTGGCTCTGATGTAGTCTCTCAGTATTCGGCTTCGAAATGCATGGGGCTGAAACTGAAGTCTCAGTATCAACAACCCCGATTGGCTCTGAGGCCAGTGGAGCTGAGGAGGTAGAGGTCTTATCAGGCTTAGGAAGTTTAGAAGGTGGTTCCGAAGCACTGGACGGTGCCGGGGAATGCCTCTTGGTAGGCTTCATCTTCTCTATTTCTGAGAAATGAGATTTAGAGGAAGATGAAAAACTGGCCAAATCTTCATCGAGGGAAGGCTTGAGGAGACCTTTCAAAATTATCTTGTTCTTCCGCTCCTGAAGAATTCTGGAGCTGAAGAAATGGCAAAACAAACAGGTTTCCTGCAGATGAATGGCTCCAGGATAGTAAACAATTACTATGGCCATCCGTAATCAACATCTTCTGAGAGCACATTACACATATTTTAAAACCTGAAGGTTTATGGTCTTTTGTCTCTTTAGACATAACTAGTGAAGCAGAAACACACAAGCACAACCAGGACTAGGTCCTCTAACTTAAACAGGCCTAGCCCTTACCACACACACCATGAGGACTAGGTCCTCTAACTCAAACAGGCCTAGCCCTGGGAAGACAGAAAAACAGAAAACTAAGTCTTCTAACTTAAACGGACCTAGGTAGAAAGTATAAGACTAGAAGGTCAGAAAACTATCAGCTAGACTGCACACACACAAATTTAAAGTATTGAATATCAAAACTGTCTCAGAAAAGAATCTACGCTCAAAGAGAATCGTAGAGGCAAAAGGGTTGGAACTATCAACAGGACCCTACACACAAACTGAATCGCTAAATATCTAAGTAAATAACTATTTAAATAGCAAACTCTCTAATACTAATAAACACTGCACACAAAAAAGGCAAAATAAGCACAAGTGCGCACGTTAACCTGAAGCACTAATATCCAAGTAAGAAACTATGTAAATAGCAATCTCTCTAATAAGAACACTGTACACAAATTAGCAAATAAGCTGGAACGCACCATTAATTAGAAGAGGACTGGCACACAGGATACCAAACGAGAACAAGGCCAACGGCAAACCAGTTCTCAACAACTAAGTAATTTAAAGTCAAGAAAAACATTTCAACATGTCTGAAACTACTCTAACATTAATAAACTCTATTTAGAGCAATATAAATCGCTAAAGTTAACGGTAATGTAGTAATAATTGAAAAAATCTTAAGCTTAGCCACGGCCAAGCAAGAAGCACATCTGAACTCGAAGACATGGCAAACGAGATCTGGGGATTGCACTGGTGCACTATGGGATACCTACCTAGCCACAAGCTAACTAGAAGACTTTGAGCTTTGTAACTGGCCGACTAACCATATGTAAGAATGAAGGCGAGATAGGACTACAGAACATCAACTCTTAATACTTCTATTTCCTTTTTACGAAAATAAATCCCCACTGTTTTAACACTTCACCCAAAACCTTTTTATTTTTCTTTTCATTTATAATTAAACCTACACAACTTAACCATTCTTCTGTTTTTAGTTATTTTCATCAGCCAGTTTAGATTAACTATTATGACCACATCATCAGTTTACATCACCAGTAAAGGCACCTCTACTAGTCTTTCATATTTACCCATCTAATCCCTTCATATTTCCCATTACTACATTCATTACTAGATCACTCCCTTCTCAGTTCTCATCTTAACTTTCACCCATTCAGTCACTAAAACTAACTATTAGTCTCAAAGGCTAAATTTCCCCAATCTGTCACTCAATACTATACTGTTCCAAAATTTCCTGTAATTGTCTTCTGATATTATCATATGCCTTTTCTACATTACATCCTAACCTTCTCCGCTCTGCCTTCTAGTTTATTATTATGTTTTTAATTATCAACATTTCTCTAATCTGGCTTCCTTCAATGTCATGCACATCGCCATTCCATATTTTAAATAATTTTTTTTCTAACAATCTATATTATTCTCAAATGTTATAATCTCAGTTCATTAATGTAACTGGCCTTCAGTTCTTGAAATCATCCTTATTCCCCTTATTTTAGATTAATGCTCTTACATTTTACTAAATACTTTCCCCTCAGTAAAAACTTTTCTCTCCCACATATTCAAATTTGTAATATCTTTTTGATATTCTTCCATTCTCTTACATCTATAATCAATTACATCAATTCCTGAAACTGTACTTTTGTCTTTTTTTTAAAAAAATTCCCTAATTCCTCCAATGTAATATCTTTCTTTAATTTATCATTTCTTCCCTTGATAACTTAGCTACACACCATTTAATAACAATATTTTGTCTATTCTCCTTATATCTTTCTTCTATAAATCTTATGACTTCCTCTTTGAGCTCCTCTTATTTTTTTCAAGAAGGTCTCACAGCAACAAATGACTGGTTTCAAAGTCGTGGCCTTAAGTTAAATGAAAAAAAATGTATTACCATACCATTCAGCAAAAACACAACCCCTACTGATTACCACATTAGTGGCAACCCCCTAAGCACACAACCTGTGGTGACAGACCTGGGTACACAAGTTGACAACAATCTCACATGTAGTGGCAGTAGTCAGAAAAGCTTTTTACTTGGTTCATCTCATAAGTAAAGGGATATGTAGTACCTTTCTGTACTCCTCCTTCATTAGGCCAATAATTAAGTAAAACACCATGTTTGGTATGTGTGTCTCCAAACACCTGCACCAACTGGTAAGGCCACAGAAATACCGACATGGCCTCCAACATCTGTCCTATGTGGAAAGGCTCAAATCCCTATCACTCTACTCTGTATCATACAGATTGCTCAAAGGTGACCTGTGTCTTGCCTACAAGGCAATCTCAGACCCTGCTCTACTAGAGATGCTCTATATCCGTAAATCTAACTCCTTGCATAGTAGCCAATCAAAAGGCTTAAATATATGTGACATTAACAAAACCTGCTGGAGAGACAGGTTGGTCTCCCAGAGGCTGCTCCATCTCTGGAATAGACTCCCCATATACGTTAAGCAAAGTACATCGCTGACCCTCTAAATGCAACCTTGATGAGTGGATGGGCAACCACAAATGTGTCCCAGGGGTTCCACCTGTGTCCCTCATTGACAGGGGCAACAGGTGCTGATTGTGGTTTCTTTTCTAGGGATAAACTCTTGGCTAGGCTTATAAGGGCCCCAGAGCCATTAGCCTAGTAATCTCCTATGATCCTATGAACTTTATTTCTTGTCATATTGCTTTGCCTCTAATAAACCTTGCATTAATTTTCTCATTTTGACCATACATTTCTTTTTCGTTCTTAATCTATTCTTCATTTTCTTCCAACAATTCTGTCACTTTTTTCCATCATTATTATTGCTCATTTCTATTTATAGTTCATTCCACCTCTGTATACACTTTTTTAAATGTCTTTTTGTATACCATCAGCCACTCAAGTCCAATTTACACATAAATCTCATGGTTTCATGCTGCTTTTGTAAGTTTTTTCATTTTTCAAAATTTTTCATCACATGTACCCTTCAGCTTCTTTAATCATTCTCCTTGAATATTCATTTCTCTATCTGTCCCTATTTTTGCCCAGATCCTCTCATGACCTGTAAAGTCAACTTTTATTCTCCTCCTTTGTTTTTTAAACAATCAACTTCTGTGTTTGCCTTTGTTCATATACAAGTAAATGTTCTTTCCCAATTTTAATTCACCCCATTCTCAACACATCTCTCAGTTTCTGAACATCTTTAGCAATCTTTCACTTCAGTCTTCTCAAATTACAGTTAAAATCTCCCAGCAAAATTATTTTCATAGTTATTATTACGTATGGCTTTATTTGTTCAAATAACTGTTTTTTTTCATTATTCAGCACACACTACTATAATTTTCACTGGAACATCTGTATTTCTTCTCTCCACCACTCACTGATATTCTCCCTGCTTTTACTACAATATGATCTAGAATTCATTCTAATATTCTCATTTTTACATAATACTGCAATACCAGAGCCTCTCTCCACCCACAAATTCCACACAATTTTTTTCTTCCACAGACCTTCAAATTGCTCCCTTTTCTTTTTAAGAGATCTAACCAATATTTACTAAACATACTGCATCTGTTTCTTACTTTAATACACAACTGAAATATAATAAATTGTCTTATGTTACTCAAACTATTTACATTCACAGAAAGAAATTTATGTTATCCATTTCCCCTTTCTTTCTTTTAAATCTTTAATTTTATTTTCTGCTTCTTAGCAGTTTTCCTATTGAAAATTTTCCTACCATCCCCCTATTCATGGTCTTCACTTCTTTGACTTCCTCCATTTTTTTAAGTTATAAAACAGAATAATTACATTTGGTACTAACCCAGTCAATAAAAGGATAGCTAAAAAAAACTAAAATAAAATAAAGTGATTATAATTCACTAATCTAGAATTGGTTTCCAAGTTACCATCCTTCCATGGGACCAGGAAATGTCTGAAAGAGAAACATTTTCTTCTTTGATTTAAAGGAACTGATTCCATTACTCCCTGGAGCAAAATTTAGAATAAAACTGAACTGCTACTTGTTTTGAGGAACTGAGTGTTAAAAAGGAAGACATTTTCATTGTATATCATAAACTTCCTGTATGAATCACAACAGGCACCTCGAGTTTTGAGATCTTTTTACAAAGAGGAAAACTAAAAAAAAAGTTTGGAAGAACAATTCAGAAGTTGGAAGTTTTGTCCTGGAAAGGGCCCTGTGATCCTTTGACATCAGTTTTGGGCTTATATTGACATCTACTTTCAGAGGTTTTGCCCTTTTATTGAGCATATTTTATATGACAGAAAGAGCCTGACTTGGAGGGGTAATTTGTTTGAAATTTTGGAACAGGAGAAAGAGTTGTTTAAACCCCTGCATAATTTTGCACTTTTCTTCAAATTATTTTTAAAATATTTCTGCAGGATGGGGTTAAAATAAGAATTCCTTGAACCAGGAGTGGCTGGAGTAGAAGGATGCAGGTTTTTCTTTTTTAGGAGGATCCAAAGAAACTACATGGGTGGGATCCAACCCTGGACATACTTCCAATCGGATAACCAGGGATGTCCTCACAAACTAAAAACTGAAATCACTAGCCTGGGTTCCCCCTTTGAGACTGCCAGACTGGTTGGACGGGATATATCTGTAGGGTTTTCTAGGTCAGTCACCAGTGAGGTTGCGACACAGGGAACCAGGCAAGAGGTCAGCCAATCTGCAGGCTTTTCAACTGTCACAACAGCACTTCTGACTCTGACCAGGTAAAGGCAGCTAAAGTAGTACTGTCTTCCTTCAGTTTCTTGATTTTTGTCAGCTGTAAGAGGACGTCTGAGGTCGGAACTTTGGTGGACACGGGGACTCACTCTACAGTCTTTAGCCATTTATTCTCCAAATAAATATTTAAAAAGAAAAGATGGCTCTGCAAGGTTTGTGGAATGAAACCTGACAAATGGTACTATTCCTAACATTATGTTCAGGCCCTAACAAAATAAGACACTGTGAATGCCTATCATTATAGGGAATTTGTTTATATCAGACGAGGCATTTGTCTATCTTTAAGGCTATTAATGAATTTCGAGTATAAACATTAACATTAGAAACTAAAAATATATCTCCCCACTGCTAAGGTGAAGCTGCTGAACTGAAGAACAACAAAAACAACGACAGAGATAACACCATGGCTAATGCTACCAGCTGAATGTTTGTAGAGATAAAGCTGAAAAACACTATCCACAAAGATGAATCAGAGCTCCATTTAAAATTGATTTTAATGTCTCCAAAATTAAAAATAAAAAGATAAAAGTCCCTGTTTATTCACAAACGATAAGCGCTTTCAAAAGAGTCTTCATCAGATCGTTAACATTAGAAAGGGTCTACAACAAGGTACTTAGCTTTTCCTGGCAGTGGCAATCTGGATCCTTTTGAATGGTTGACAGAAAAAGGAAATGAAGACATCTTGCTTCCAGGTTAGGTGGCAAAAAAGGTCTGATGATTCTGATGTCTGTAGGTCCCTTATGTACCAGCATGCAGCCCTCATGCTAGGTTTAAGGTCAGATGTATACCGCACAATGAACAAGCGCCAGAGATTTGGCATACTGGCCAGAAGTACAGTATCCTTAGCAGGAAAAATCCTATTGATCAGCACTATTGCAACAGTGACCTCATGATGAGCATCTCTGTTTACATATCTAACAAGTTACTGAATACCTGGATGTGTCCAGGTGGAAAGCATGCAGTGATGCAACATAAAACTTCTGGCAAGCAGGACAAGTTTCTGAACTGTGCAGGGCTGCGTTATGTGTCTTTTACCATAGGTTCATATGTAGGTACTAGGCTATTGTCCTTAAGGTCTATATAAGCCTAGCCAAGAGGGTAACCTGGCTTTCGCCACCCAAGAAAATTATTTTCCTGTGCCCCTGTCGAGCAGAGCCACAGAGGTGATCCCCAGGGTGAATTTCCTATTTCCCATCCAATCATCAAGATTTTTCTTGAAGAGTGCTAATGAGGAGCTTTGTTTGATATAGATAGGTAGTTTGTTCCAGAGAATGGGAAGTCTCTGGGACAGGAATCTATCCCTCCAGTATGTTCCATTTATTGTGGTGACAAGGTTTAGGTCTCTAGAGCGTGTAGCTTGCAGGGATTGGGATTTCTTTAAGTGGAGCATATCCAAAAGCTCTGGGTTTGACATAGCTTTGTATGTTAGGCAGGGATCGCCTCTGAGTAGACGATATGTGACTGAGTAAAGCTGGAGTTTTTTGAGACAGTCTGCATAGGGCATCTGTTTGAGGCCAGTAATCCTCTTTGTGAGGTATTTCTGCGGCCTTTCCAGTTGTTGGCGATGTCTTGTGAGGTGCATACCAAAAGGGGTGTTGTACTCTATAATGAGCCTAATAAGTGATGAGCAGAGGGGAACAATGACCTCTTTTTTTCCAGGATAAGAAACCTTTTGTGAAGAGGTGTGCCATGTAGAAGGATTTCCTGACTACTGTGGCGATGTGATTATCAAAGGAGAGACTACTGTTCACCTGTGTCCCAAGGTCTCATCACACTTTCGGTGTTAAGTAGACTACCACCTATGTGGTAGCTCATGGGTAGAGTTCTTCCCAAAGGGGATGACAATGCACTTTCTGGCATTGAGCTTGAGGCCATGGTTTTGACACCAGGCATCTGTCTCAATGAGGCCCTTTTGCAGGATGTCCACATCATTAGGAGTTTCGATTATGCCTCCTAGTTTGCAGACATCTGCAAACTTCATTAGCAAAAGACCTTCTATGTTAGCCTGTACTTCAGAAAAGTAGATACCAAACAGGAGAGGACCCATTACTGAACCCTGTGTTACTCCACTTGTCACTGGTTTGAAGTCAGATTTGGAGTCTGCTACTTTTACAGTGTGGGTTCTGTCAGTGAACCAGTTGGCAACCCATCTTGTAACATAGGGATTTATACCCAGTTTAGTGAGTTTATCTATAATTCCAGAGTGGGGGATGGTGTCAAAAGCCTTGGCAAGATCTAGATAGGCTGTGTGAACCACCTTATCCTTGTCTACAGCTTTGGTGACTGCTTCAAAGAAGTCTATCAGGTTTAGGAGACATGATCTGCCTTTTACAAACCTGAACTGGGTGGGGTCCAGAGTTTGGAGATTACCAATGTCTTTGTTTATAAATTCAATGATGATACGTTCCATGGTCTTGCAGACCAGGCTCATTAGGCTAATGGGGCAGTAGTTCCTGGGGTCTGTGGTGGTTCCCCCTTTGTGGAGTGGGATAAGCGTCGCTGTGCACCATTCAGTGGGCATGAGGTGAGGCTATGACTGAACATGGTGCTTAGGTGGGATGGCAGTTCACTCTGTAGTTCATGTAGAACGCAGCCTGGAATGTTGTCAGGTCGCACGATTGCTGTGTTCTTGGCTTTGGAGAGTGTGGTTTTTACCTGTGCAGCCATGATTACAGGAACTTTGCATTCTTCTTGTATAAGAGATGGGCCCTTTAGGGGGTGAGGGGGGGTAAAGTTAGCACTGAATCTATCTGCCAGGATGTTGGCAATCTCAGTTGTTTCTGCATATTTAGTGCCATTGTGCTGCAACTCAGAGCAGTTCTGTGTTGGCAATCAAATGCTTGATATAACTATAGAATGCTTTGTGGCTGTCTTTAGAATCAGTGGCGATTTTGCTTTCGTAACTAGCTTTGGTGGAGTTTATGAGGGATCTCAGCTTCTTACTGAGGCTGACCAAGGAGTTCCTCCAATCATGGGATTTTACTCTTTTTTGTAACAGTTTCTTCCTTCTGTTGTAGAGTTTGTTTATGGCAGGGGTCCACCAGAATGGCTTCCTTTTTTTACAAGACCTATGCAACCATGGACATTGTTTACAGATCCCAGCCTAACACACCATCTTGAATGATTCGAACCACATCGGGATATAACCAATGAGTTTTGTAAAAATTATTAGTTCCTGCACTCATGAACAGACACAAGATAAAAATAAACAAATAAATTCAATAGCGATGTTGGTGAAATCACAAAATGAACAAGTAAAACAACAGAAAGAGATACTACTCATCTTTCAACAACTACACAAATAAAGAAAACAAATCTAAACTACATGAAATACAGAAATTATTTTATAAACAGATCATTCATATCCACCTATAAACTCAGCTTAGTCTCAAATGTTGAAAGCACTAATAAGGTATTATTTAACTGCATCAGAAAAAGTACAGTTTTGTACCTATCATAAATATAGATATTCGAGTGTTCACACTGCTGCAGTCATCACACTTGGGTTATCTGCCGTCAGGCGGTTCCGCAGTCGGCCCGAGTTCCAAAGTCTTGGTCCGGCGTCGGTTGCTGTCGCTTCCTCCCTGACGCCAGGGCGACAGGGGTATAAAAGAGGCAGCCGACACCATTTTCTTCAGTTTTACTTGCCCCAGATGTCAGGTGCCCCCAAATAGGAAGGCAATACATAATCCTAAGTAAGTTACATAAGTAGAAAACAATAGCTACAGCTTGTAAGCAAATACACCATATAGAAATACATCTTAGAGATTGTATAAACAGGGAGCTATAGATAAAATCCAGGTAAGAAGAGGGGAAGGTGGGAGGGTAATCTGGACTGCAGCAGTGTGAACACTCGAACATCTACATTTATGGTAGGTACAAAACTGTACTATGTTCGTGTTACATTGCTGCAGTCATCACACTTGGGTTTAATCCCAAAGCTAAGGCTGGATGGTTGGTACTAAACAGTGTTTGGAGAAGCTATTAGGCCCTGCAAAACTGCAGTGGCAAAGCCAGCTCTGGTTTTTGAGTATAGAGGTAAGTGGTAGTGCTTGGTGAAGGTGTGCACTGAACTCGAGTTGCAGCTTCCAAAATATCCTTGGTTGGTACCCCTCTGAGGAAGGCTGCTGATGTTGCCGTAGCCCTGGTGGAATGAGGCCTAATGTTACCAGGTACAGGTTTCCCATGGTGTGTGTAGCAGAAACGGATACAATGTCCTATCCATTTTGAAATGGTCTGTTTTGAAATAGGCTTTCCTTGAGATCCTGCAGCATAGGATACAAAGAGCTGATCAGATTTTCTGAAAACCTTTGTTTTATCCAAGTAGAAACGTAATTGCCTGTGAATGTCCAAAGAGTGTAGGAGCCTTTCCCCTTTATTCTGGGAGTTTGGATAAAAGGTGGGTAAATGAATGGTTTGGTTTAGAGCCACACTGGATACTACCTTTGGCATAAAGGAAGGGTTAGTTCGTAAAGAGACTCTGTCTTAATGAAAAATGATGAAAGGCTCCACTGCCATTAGGGCCTGTAGCTCAGACTCTTCGTGCTGAAGTTAGGGCTAGCAGCAGGGCAGTTTTCCATGATAAAAATTGTAAATCAGCTGAAAAAGCTGGCTCGAAGGGTGGTAGTGTAAGTTTTTCCAAAACAAAATAGAGGTCCCAAGCTGGTGTTGGTGCTCTTCGGGGCAGTCTTATGTTCTTAGCCCCTCTGAGGTACTGTATTAATAATGGCTGTGAAAAAATAAAGGGGAGGAAAATCCGGGGGTTTTTTTT
>NC_056728.1:1817643430-1817858832 GCF_019279795.1 Protopterus annectens | reverse complement strand
ATTCGACTACATAGTACAATGGTCCAAATGCAGAAGTGCTTCCACCCTGTTCCCCAGGAAGGGCTGACACAGACAAATGACTTGTGTCAGAACCACGGACTATAACTAAATGCCAAGAAATGCATAATAGTACTCTATGGAAGTCTTCCACCCCTGGTAGCTATTATATTGACAACACACCACTAAGAGTTAACCTAGTAGTCGGGGATTTGAGGGCACACAGACAGTAATCTAGCCTTTTACCATCACTTGTCTACAGTACTGAGGATATCATTCTATGCTGCGCAACTCATAAACAAAGATATGGCATCTAGGTCCAAGAAAGTCATTGTTTCACTGTATTTGGCATTCATCAGACCTATCATTGAGTACAATGCCCCCTTTGGTATGTACCTAAGGTTTCACTTCAGTATCTCAAAACACTGAAACACCAAAACCGTAATCGCAGAGACCAGAACGCCAAAGTTTCAGTATTCTGAAATACTGAAGTACTACATTAAAAAAAAAAAAAAACCTACATACAACATTATACCAACTCCAAGATCTCACTACAGTGGAGGAAAGGGAAATCTCACATTCCGCCATATGCGGAAGCACAGAACGGGAGATTTACCATGTCTCCACTATCGTGCAATCACAGGGCAGTATACTTAAGTGAGGGGGGTGCAGGGGGCTTGCCCCCCTGCAGCAACAGTACTTTAATTTTGTTTTGAGCGCCGCTTCAGTATTTCGAAATACTGAAACTTCGGTGTTCTGGTCTCGGCCATTAGAGCTTCGGTGTTTCAGTATTTCGAGATACTAAAGTGAAACTGTACATGCATATCCAACAAATGGAACATTCACAGAGGTTTCTCACTAAAAGAATACAGTATGGAAGTAAAATGTCCTATGCATATGGCCTCAAGGCCAAATCCCTGTATTCTGTCTCCTGCCTGACATACAGGGCATTGTCAGACCTCACTATGATGGACCTCCTGCATATCCACAAAACAAAAATCACCAGAATTACCCATTCTAAAGACTTAAACATTGCCTGTGATATAAACAGGACCTGATGGAGAGGCAAATAGGTATCCCAGAGACTACACCATCTCTGGAACAGGCAACCCATCCATGTGAAGCAGAGTTTCTCTATAACCCAATTCAAGTGAAACTTAGACAACTGGATGGGGAACAGGAAATTCATCCATGGTTCTACACCTATGTCTCTAATGGACACAGGCAACCTCTAAATGGTTCATCTCTCAGGACCCTGCTTGTAAATGTTTCATCGCCAAGCCCCTGCTTACAATTATCAAGGGTACCAGAACTTGTCAGAGATTTGGGATACATAGCTAGGCTTAAAAAGGCCCTTGTGGTCATAGGTTCATAGGTTCATACTAGGCTATCTGCACGAGGGCATTTACAAGCCTAGCCCATAGTTTTGTGGCTTACGCCACCCCTTTAGTATGGGGAACTATACCCATTATTTTGCTGTGCCTCTGTTGAGCAGTGACACTGAGGTAATCCCTGGGGTATATCTGCGATCTCCCATCCATTGGTCAAGATTTCTCTTGAACAAGGCCAGCGAGGTGCTCTGCCTCACATATACCGGGATTTTATTCCACAGCATAGGGAGTCTTTGGGTGATGAATCTATCCCTCCAGCACGTCCTATTAATAGCAGCGTCGAGGTTTAAGTCTCCGCCCTTGTGGCTCTGACGGATCTAGGTTTTTGAGGTGAAGCATATTCATCAAATCTGGGTTTGACATGGCCTTGTATGTTAGGCAAAGGTCACCTCTGAGCAAGCGGTAAGCGACTGAATAGAGCTGGAGTTCTTTCAGTCGGGCAGCATAGGACAGATGTTTGAGACCCTTTATCCTTTTGGTGAGGAACTTGTGGCCTCTCCAGCTGCTGCAAGTGTCGGGTCAGATACATTCCGAATGGGGCATTGTACTCAATCATTGGTCTGATGAGTGATGAGTATTAGGAGACTATGACCTCCTTGATCTAGATGAGAATCCCTTCATGATAAGGTGGGCAATGTAGAAGGTCTTCCTATCTACTTTAGCTACATGGGTGTCGAATGACAGACTACTATCAACCTGGGTCCCCAGGTCCCTGATAACTTCTTCTGTACTCAGTGGATTGCCACCTATTTGGTAGCTAGGGTAACCTTGTTTTTCCCGAAGCGTATGAGTATGCATATTTGGCATTTAACTTTAGGCCATGGCTCTGGCACCAGTTATCCGTTTCTGTGAGACCCTTCTGAAGGATATCTGTGTCAGATGTGTTTTCTACTATGGCCCAGTTTGCAGTCATCTGCAAACTTTGTCAGCCATAACCCTCCTGTGTTTGCTTGTACTTGGAAAAGTAGATGCCAAACAAGAGTGGGCCCAGGACTGAGCCCTGTGGTACACCACTTGTGACAGGCTTTGAGTCTGACATGGCGCCAGCAACTCTGACCCTGTGGGTTCTGTCACTCAGCCAGTTTGCAACCCATCTTGTGATGTATGGGTTAACATTTAAGCTGATGAGTTTTCAATGATACCCGAGTGGGGTATTGTATCAAAGGCCTTCGCCAGATCGAGGTAGGCTGTATGGACTGCCTTTCCCTCATCAATGGCTTTGGTGACCGTTTGAAAAAGTCAACCAAGTTTAGAAGGCATGATCTGCCTTTGACAAAGCCAAACTGGGATGGATCCAAAGTCTGCAAATTCCCTATGTCTTTATTTATGAGGTCCATTATGATCCTCTCCATGGCTTTGCAGATAAGGCTTGTCAAGCTAATGGGCGGTAATTTCCAGGGTCGGTGGAGGCACCGCCTTTGTGAAGTGGGACCACAGTTGCAGTGCGCCACTCCTGGGTGCGTATCCAGAGGTAAGACTATGATTAAACAGCTGTCCTAGCTGTGGGTTTAATTCCTCGTTGAGTTAAGTGGAGCACACAGCCGGGGACACCATCAGGTCCCATGGATGCTGTGTTTTTGCTTTGGAGAGAGCAGTTCTCACTTGGGCGTTGGAGATGTTTGGGGGCTGCAATCGCTTGGTATAGATATCTCTCCTTTTGGGGGAGGGTGAAGTTTGTACTGAACCTGTCAGCCAGTATGTTGGCAATGTCTGTAGGATCAGTAATCTTCACATCATTTTGAACTAGTTCTGAGCATATCTGGGAGTTTCCTCCCAGGTTTCTAACATAGCTAAAGAAGGCCTTATGATTGTCTTTTGAGTCTTTAGCTATTTTTCTCTCAAAATTTGCTTTGGATGATTTTATGAGAGCTCTTAGTTTTTACTTATAGTGATCAAGGGTGTCTTACCTTTTAAGGATTTTGCTCTATCTTGTAGTAGCTTCCTCCTTTTGTTGTAGAGTTTGTTTATGGCTGGGGTCCACCAGAGTGGGCGCTTGCCTTTGGTACAAAGAGTCTTTGTTTTGCTTGGGATTGCCTTATCCATGCAGTCCTGCAGGTGCTGGTAGAAGGCATTTGTAAGTGATTCAGCGGCTTGAGTACTGTTTTCCGTCGGCTCGGGGCCTTAAAGGAGACCACACTAGTCTTTAGAAGTGTGAAGTCGGCTTTGAGAAGTTCTTTACTGTGGTCTTTTTATTTCAGGTGGGGTGGGATGAGGACCTCCAGCGAGATTAGTTGTGATCTGATCTCACCAGTGAGGGGTATACTTCGGTGTTGAACATTGTGCTCCCATGTTCGTGATGATGAGATCAAGTATGTTTTCTCCTCTTGTGGGGATGGTGACTAGTTGTTCCATGGCATTTGAGTTTATGAATTCCAGGAACTTTTGGGCTAGGGTGTTTGGGCTTGAGTAGTGTTCCCAGTCTATATTAGGGTAATTGAAGTCACCTAGTATGATGGTGTTTGGTGATACATTTATCCTCTAGTGTTTTCAGGAAGGCCATGTGAGGTTCCTGAGTTTGTGAGGGTGGCCTGTAACATGCTACAATTTGCAGAGCAGTCTTGCCTATGGTTAATTGCACCTGGATGGTCTCCGATGCATCGTCGTTGCCACCAGTCTTGAGGTGTGGGTGTCTTTGATGAATATGGATACCCCCTCCTTTCTTGGTATTGTCCGGATTTTGGGGCTGGAACGCATGATAAGAGGTAAAACCTGATAGTGCTGGGGTGCTCTCAGGAGCCTTGAACCAGGTTTCTGTCACTGCACAGACATCGATGTTCTCCATACTGAGAAGGGCCTCGAGTCGTGCATTTTGAGATTTAGACTTCTGGCATTGAGCAGCATTACCCTTAGTTTTTCCTTTTTGTGTTCTAGGGTGGTAGGTTTAGAATTTGAGCCTTGCCTAAAAAGGCACTATGGGGTGGCAAGAGCCTTTGCCAATATCCGAATCCCAGGGTGACAGGTGCAAGCCGTCCCTTGAAGCAGCGTGGCTTGTCCAGCATGTCATCCCAGGCAGACAGACATTGGATCCCCTTTGAATGACACCAGAGTTTAAGCCAATTGTTAAAGCTGATCATCTTATCTCTGTATTGTGGCATCATTCTTGGTGAAGGTAGGATACTGCTCAAGGTCAGGGTCATACCTGCCTGGGCTACATAATCAGAGAGCTCCTCAATGTCTCTTTTCATGTAGTCCAAGGAGGTATGTCTCAGGTCGTTTACACCAGCGTGGACAATGACTGAGTCATATTTGTACCTGCTGTTGAGAGACCTGAGTGCTTGCGTTATGTGGCGGATTCTAGTGCCCGACAGGCAGCTTACTGTGACCTTCTCCTTACTCAGTCTGGTGAGCGGGACATCAGTGTGTCTGACTATGGAGTCACCAATGACTAGTGTGTCTGGCATTGTGTTTGGCCTTAAGGGCTGTGACTGTTTGACACTCTGACTGTGAGGTCTATGTGTTGCAGGTGCTGTGTTCTGAGGTGGTGGTTGTTTGGGTGTCTGCTTTGGTGGCCTCTGCTGTTTTGGTAGATTTTTGATCAGAGCCGCCGAGTATGTCTTTGTGTGTTTATGTGTATGATTTGAGGTTGTGATGGTACTATGTGAGACTGGGTCTATAGTGTGTGTGGTAACCTTCTCCTCCTGACTGGTCTTGCCAGTCCTATGTTGAGAGAGCTCAGCCTCCAGTTTGGCCGTATAGTTGCATCTCTCGCATGTATTTGTGTTTTGTGGGAGGAGGAGAGGGTTGTCTGTGTACATGAGGCAATTGTAACATTGCCTCAATATTCCCAGGTTCACCAGCTGAGCAGGAGAGGACACTAGCAACTGATCCCTCGACATGCTAGAAGGACTAGACGAAAGAACTTTAAAAGCGATTCCGGGGACGTGGTGACCGAGAAATGGGGTTTGCCTTTTTGGGGTGCTATCTATAAGAGTGCCGTATCAAGGTAATAAGTACTGTAGGAGCAAGTGCTAGGTTTAACAGATAGAGAAAAGTCTACTTGGAGTCAAGTAGAGATGATCTTTTAGGTATTAGAGAAAGTGCTAGTAACAGGGATGCTTAAAGGTAAGATTGAAAGAATGCACTCTGCAGTGTGCACTAGAGAAGTTAGATATGAAAGTAGGTAACTTGAGTTTTACCTGTTTAAAAAGTTAAGGTTTAGTGGAGAGTTACTATTTTTAAAACAGCAAGATGGACTGAAAGGGGTGGTTACTTTTGTATTTTGGTACTATGAAATACTGTAGGATGGCCAATAAATTTAAATAATTGAAGGGGTGGGATTTCAAAAGTGATGGTTTTGTGATTACTCACATAAGCCAGTGAAAGTAGAGAGAAATGAGATATATGGTCAGATTAACATAAGAGGCGGGCAACTAGAAAGACAGTGGTATTTAACAAGACAACTTAAATGGGTGGGAGGGAGGGAAAAATTCTGCCTGACTCAGAACAGAGAGAGCTGTGGTCTCTTTTGAAGTTTTAATATGCTGTTAAACAGAATGCAAGCAAAACACAAGGTAAAGAAAACAAACTACAGTATTCAAAATATAGAAAGGCAATACAGAAATACAAAAAATAACAGCAAACTAACCTTTCCTTCACAGCAAAGTGTAGCAGAGTCTGGATGAGCCTTTCTGGTAAAGTCTAGGAAACACCTATGAACTTACCTTCACTATTAACTCCTTTGTGGCCTGCTGAAATGAGCAGAACCACTTGAAGACAGAACTTTTCTGTACAGTGAAAAGTTCAATCTTTGCTATGCCTCACTCCCCAAAGATCCTGAATTAAGGTACAAGAATCCTCAGTTCTCAGAAAGGGCTACATCTGCAACTCAGAGTGTTCGCCCAAACACATTCACATCCTCCGTGATTAAAATGGCTGCCATCATGGTGTCTCCATTAATATCCTATAGCCAGATAGGCATAGCATCTCTCTTTCTCTCCAACAAAGGGGTTTAAGTGCATACTACCCTGTTTGTTCATAAGCCGAACCAGGGCCCAAGATTTCTAACAAAAGCAGAAGAGGCTCTGGTCTTAACTTTCCTTCCACTGCTTTGAGGATGAAGAACACATCTCAAGGTGGGTAAAGCAGAGTCCCCACACATGTTGGTGTTCTCCCTTGCTTGAATGAGGAGGAAGTTCATGTGGGCTTCCCAAACCATTAGCAAAGAATCCATAAGTGCCTGTACCAGTTTATGCTGTAGGAAAGGAAGGCCCACACTGACCACGAGAAGAATCATACTACTTTACATCATAATGAAAAAGGGTTTGATACCAAAAGATGTTTAAAGAAATGACGGCTTTGTAGCTGTTGGCACCTTACAATCCCGCATAAAAAGGGAATCTTGAAGGGTTCAAAATGAACCATGAAAATCATAGCTGTCAAAGTGCAGAAGGTGCAGGAGGATACAAGGCTGGAATCTCCTTTGTTTCCTCATCAAGGCGGTCACAGTCAATACTTCTTGGGCTCTCTATATGGGCAGGAAGAATATAGCAACAACAAATGATGTGAGTGTGGTATATTAAAGATTTACCCATGGCTGGTGTGGTTTAATCACGAGGGGAAGCTCGATTAAACAAAGACAACCATGAGTAATTCTTCAACATAACACACCACAAAGTCAGTTATTGCTATTATACAATGACATCATTTAAGAAAAATATTACTTTTCTTAAATAATATCTTTGTATAATGTCTCTGATGTTCTTCCACTTTACTTGGTTATCCTGCTGATTTCTTTTGATGTACTGAGCATGTGTACAGGACTTTCATTCCCACACTTATGCAGTACATCAGTACTATGTGACGGGTGCTGTGTATAGGAAGCAATGGAGAAAGGAAGAGCTTGGTTGCCTTTTTTTTTGTTTAATTGAAAAAAGATACCAGGACACTCTGAAGGAACAGGAGAGATGGGACATAGAAAATAAAAGGTTAATCAGGTACATTTCTCTAGTTTTTCATAACGTACCCGATTATTCTTTTATTTTTGTCTGTCCCATCTCTCTCATTGGTTTCAAGTGTCCAGTTTTGTTTAAGTGAAGGCAAACTGAAATTTTATGGCATATATTAAAGGAAAAATGTCCGGCAGACCGGACTTTTTCCCATTGGTATATATTCAGATTTACAATGGACACACTGGTTGGGCTTACCAAGCAGCGTGCTACCTTTTGAATATTAATGGCCAGTCATTGCATGACAGGCACTTAAATACTGCTTAGTTCTGTCACAATGGAAGTAATTGTCTGAATCCAGAATGGAGAAGACGTCTCCTAATTTACAAAGACACCTAGAGCAATACTGTAAACTGCTCAGTCCTAGAAAGCTGCCAGAAGCTCCTTCAATGGGAAGTGAGTCATCCAGGAAGGGCAACCTGAGAAAGTACTTTCAATGAATGGTCAATGTACAACTACCTCTTTGGTAAACACTCCAGATAAAAATAAGAGTCCAAACACCCCTACAGGAAAGAAGATGCCTATCAAAAATGAAATAAAGGATATTTTTGCACATACTATCTATCCATCTTGTCCAGTGTCAATACATAGGCATCCTGCAGTAGCAGAGGCATCAACCAGAATTTGATATAATGGGATGCACTTGTTGAAGATGCCGACTTCTTGTATGAAACAAAAACACCCATCCCCTTCAAACACACTACAGTGGAGGGGGGTGGTGGCTTTCTAGTTGTAACAGTCAACTGCTATCATAATATGAACCCACCAATTAACGAGGATCCCTAAAGCTGGAATGTGAACTTGGGCAGCTGGATCTCTCCATGGGTGATTTACATGTAACAGGACTGTGACTGATGGATCGGTGTAGTTGCCCTCATTAGCAAACTGCCAAGTACACAGAGGGGAGGTAAAAACTGCCTGATGCCTAAGGGTCCACATCATCCACTGGGAAGCTCTACCAGAAAACTGAGGTGGAATTGACAATGAGGCTGGGGCAGGAAGGGCATCATACAGACCCTTTACTCTGGATAATGCTATACTTGAAGGTCCCATACCTGCAAAAGGGAAATTTTACCATAGAGAATTTCAACCCAAAAAGCAGGTCATCCAGAATGACTTGTGTAAGTTCTTTAAAGGGTGAAAATCGGCATCTGGTTTAAGTATATTCCAAAGTTTGCAGCCTTAGCTGTAGCATCAGGACAGTCAAGTTACAGTAGGCTACATAAAGTTCCACTGCACAATCCCTGACAATTGTTTATTCCAGATTTTCCTTGATCCAGAAAGTAAGACAGATCTAGGTTTTCTTGTTTTCCAGTACTGTGTCCATCAGGGAGGCTGGACAGCTGAGTTAAAGAGATGAATAACCTAAGCTCTAAAGTGATCATATAAATACCCACCTTCTGAACCCTGTTGAAACAAAACAATAGATTTCTTATCAGGGGCTGCACCAGAAAGGAACTGTTGTCTTAAAGAAATGTTTTGGAAAAAAGCTCACACAAGAGAGTCTGCCCAAGGTTACTTGGTCAGGATATCATTCCACTACGCTGGGGCCTTCAGACAGCATCAACCTTATTGGAAGTAGACATAAAAAAAAAAAGAATACGATGCATCCATGCTGCAAACATGGCAGTCTTAGGCTCCATTGTGAAATGACCCAGGGCTCCTCATACTTCTTACCCAGATAATGATTAAGGCATGTCTGTGAAGAAAGCAGATGAACTCTACACAATATTCTGCATAACCACGCCAGAAGCAGATATGCTCCAGGCACATACATGCAGCTGAAGCACTAATGACAAATAAGAACTCACCCCAACAAAGGTGGCTGCCTGCAATACACCCCTTATGCTTTGACACGTCTCTGAAACGTCAACATCCTCACTAGTCAATGGAAGCTTGCAACTCATGAAAAAACACAAAACTAGCAAGTGGAGAATGTGACTAACCTCTGAACTTTGACTCGCATACCTTCTCATGCTGTTGTGGCAATGGTGTAAAATCACATCAGGAACCCTCCTGCTGTTCAGTATGGTGGGCAGCAACCACAGCCCTATCCTGAGAGTCTTTAGGTCAGCCTTGAGTTTTCCCCTTCATTTCCTGTGGGAGGCCTGGTTAATGAGCTGGCATTTTTGGAAATGACACCATGCCCTGCCACCCATGCAGTACAGACCTTGCCACTGTGGATCTTGGTTTGTGATAAATCACTGTCTTAGGCACTTAATGCAAGAATATTTCCTTGACAAATATTCAGGATTCACACTACACAAAGCAGGAGAACATAACTGTGTGGGGCATAGGCTGACTGCTGTTCTCCAAGCTTGATGCACAACATTACAGGAAATGTGTGCATTACAAGCATGGAAATAATGGAAAATGCAAAAGTGGGCCACACTGCGGATATCAGAAGTGGAAATCTAAACAGATATCCACTACCAAAAGCATTAAGGTCAGGTATTGACACATAGTGGATGGCTCACAAATGTCAGAAGAAAGTGATACTTCACTGAAAAGGTGACGGATGATTCAGATGGCCTTCCTGAAACAGCAATGGGATCAAGACAGTTACAGAGTTCAAGAATGCATGGAACATGCAAGAGAGTTTCTGTGTATATATGTATTATTTATATCTTGTAGAAGACAAATCTTTCAACTTAAATAGGAGCTGCAGCTTCTCTAACAGATGTGCAGACTACTTAGCCAAAATGGTCCTAATCAGCCCTAAAACATAGGACTCCACATTTTTATGTTAATAATGGAAAAGTTAAAAAGTTTCACCAATTTAATGACGTGATAGTGTTTAGTGAACCCCACAAAAGGGGTTTTGCTAAATTCTCACACATACAACCCTGGGTATCTGAATTCCAGAAATCAAACTGCAACAAAAATCACAAAAAGGTTCCTATGCTGACATCATGCCCTAGCAATGGATCCACAAAACCTTCTTGCCTTTTATTTGCAAAACACATCTAGCTATTGCACTGCTGGAGTGAAAGTGAGTCCTCACTGTCATCGACCTTAGATTTTAACCTAGCCTCTTTCTGTATGTATACATTTGAGTATTATGTCAAGATCATGTATTGTATTATGAAAATGAATTGTGAGTGCACACCAGCACTATACAATTTTTCTCTGCACAATAAAACTACCTACATCCAAATAAGAAAATGCTAGAATCATAAGACACAAAAGAAATTACCACAAATTAGATACCCTACATCTTAAGTGAGAATAAGAACCACACTCTCATCCATTACAGTTAGATTTTTAAGTAAAAAGGTTGATTTATGGCACAAAGGGGAAAAAATCTGTGCTACAGACTCTCCTGCAATCTAAGTACACGCTCAAAGAAATCAAAATGCATATTGTACACAATATAACCACAATACAAACTGATAACATCAAAGATGATCAAGAAAGAACAAAGAAAGCAAAGCAAAATGTATGCTGCGTGGACAGGAAAATCCCCTTCTCTTTACTGCACAACTTAAATCAATATTTAATCAGCCTTAACTGATGGCAATTAAAAACTATGTTGACTAAACCGTAAATCAGCAATTATTCGTGCATTAACATTCGTGATCAAAGTCATGCATCATTATCCCAGCAGCAAATAAAAGAGCACAACATATTAAAAATATTCAGAAAGTGATTAAATATTCTTATTTGAAGGACTCGTTTATCCCAGCCGGATCAGACCAATGCCCTTTTATGTGGTGTTGTACACTTTTTCTTTCCAAAATTAGTACATGTTTAAATGTTCTGCTGGTAACACGATCATCAGAGTAATGAAGTTTGAAAATACAAGCTGTGAGACAGGCTGAGGAAGAATACAATGTCAAAGGGTTCTGATACAAAATGAGAGTGGTCTCGCCTGGCCCAAAGCACAGTTTATTCAAAGATTCCTGAATCTGTTCATCTTTTCCCAATATATACACATCAAGGTCAAATATATACATCAAGGTCACTTTAAGCTTTGCATGCTATCTGTAAGAAATTCTAGAAATCTTCCACAGACTAAACATTGCAAGGGCAGTGGAAAAAATAGTTTAATGATCTACTGAAATAACTATTACAGCCTTTCCCATTGGCCTGGAACAATAGATTGCGGAGGAATACAAGAAAATGTAAAACTTCTTCACATATTGCTTGATTCTATTATTTACAGAACAAGAAATGCAACACATTTGCAATGACATTAATTCAGAAGTGAAGACTTAAATGGTCTAGAACCTCATCAACTGTTCTGTAGTCTGAAAAGTAAATTTCAGCTTAATTTGACAAAAAATATACACAAAACCTAGAGATCAGTTTTTCAGTCATCCAAAATATTGCTGGCAAGAAATCCAAAGCCGGGATTCAACTTCACTGTTAATGCACAAAAACCCTGCTTTTAGCCAGGCTTCAGAATGACTTGGTGCATGATGCAGGCTGGATTCAGATGGAAATGTGCATGTACTACTGCACTGCCTGCTGCCAGGACATCTTGCAAGACACATACCGCAGCTGCTTCACTATCGTTATGTCATTCCAATGTGCTCCGTCAGCCAGAAGACCTCGAAGGCATTAACTGCGACATGCATGTGGGTAGCCAGTGTGAATACACAGCACTCTCAGGATAGATCAACAGGTATTTGATGCATCTTGTCCCCACAACCCCAAATGTCACCTTGTGTGTGTCCACAAACACTACATTGCCACTAGCAGGCAGAACACAAAGGGGTTACGTGAGGGCTCAAAGCCATGTGATTATGGTGTAGTTAATATTGCATGAAAATACAGTTGTGTAAGCAGACTTACTACAACAGTAGATGTTCTAACAGATCTCAGCTGCAGTAACCTAAGCTATATGGGATACTCCACAAAGGGATCTATCCAACCAGCCAACTTCTAAAGCTTTAAGGCACCATACATGCACCCTAGCCACTGCCATAAGCAATGATAGCAGTCTAAAAGTAGTGGCTAAGGCTTGAAAAACTTCAGGACCTTCTTGCCACCAAAAAGTGCACACCCCATCACTCCCACGAAATACCTTCTACCATTTCACCCTCAACTGTCACTGAAGAACAAGTCCTTACTGCAATTTCCAAAGCTAAAGCAGCTGTGTTGGTGGGTCCTGATATTATCCCGGGATGCCTGCTAAATGGCTTGAAACATAACCTGTCAGGCCTACTAGAATCTTTATTCAACCACAGTTTCCAGACAGACTTCGTCCTTAGGGAGTGAAGTACTGCAACCAGCCATCTCTCTACAAAAAGGGGGACCATCGACAGACTCAGGGAACTAAAATCCCCAAGTTTGACTAGTCTTACATGCAAGAACATGGAAAGATTTATCATGGACCTGATAAACAAAGACACAGAAATTTTCAAACATTGGACCCATCCCAGTTCAGTTTTTTCAATACCCGACTTTGGTATTATAGACAAACTCACAAATTTAGGCATAAATCCCTATGTCACCTGATGGATTGCCAAATGGCTCGTGGACAGGACAAATGTAGTTAGGCTGGGGGGATTTACCTCCACAAAGTGGTCCGTTATTAGTGGTGTCCCAGAGGGCTTGGTACTGGGACCATTCATGTTTGGAATATACTTCAATGGTGTCAAGACAAATTTACAGGGCCTTTGGCTAACCAAATTTGCTTACGACTTCAAGCTGAGTGCAATCACTGAATCCCCCAAAGATGCAGATATCTACATGGCACAACTTATAAGAAAGGGCATAGCATCCAGATCCAAGAAGGTCATAGTCCCACTATACATAGACCTTATTTGACCAATAATAAAGTACCTGACCAGGCATTTGCAATAGCTGGAGCAGCCAAAGGAATACAGGGTGTAAAGAGCATGTCCTATGTGGACTGCCTCAAAACCATGCCCTGTATCTAATCTCCCACAGACTACTGAGAGGTGATTTACACCTAACCTATACATCTGCTGCACAATCACAAAGCTAACAGGATTAGAATTACATGATCCAAGGATCTACACCTCATCTGTAACAAAACAAAATATGTTGGTAAGACAGATGTGTCTCACAGATGAGCTCTTCTCTGGAACAGACTCCTCATTCATGGAAAGCACAGCTAAGCCTATTCAAATGCAGTCTAGATGAATAGATGGGAAATTGTAAATTCATCCCAGATTTGACACATGTATCCCTTATGGATAGGGGCAGTTTGTAGAAGCCGTAAGGCACAGGCATATACCAAAGCCATTCTAGTCGTTGGGCATTGATAATTGGAAAAACTGAGTCATGAATGTCTAGGCTTAAAAAGGCTCTAGGGCCATTAGTCTAATAACTTGCCTAATAACTTGCTGTGATCCTATTATCCCTCACAGGCTTCAGGTTATTAAATGGTCACCAAGCACTTCAAAGCTGGGAAGAAAAATTTCCCACTGGGAATTATCTTCCAGCATTTACTTCTGAAAAAAAAAATAGGTTTAGTTTTATGCAATAGGTTTTATTTTAGGGTATTTATGCCTCTGTATGACTGCTTTTCACACTAAGCTTTTCCCTCAGAGTAACATTTTAACTTCTAGCTTATCTGAGGGAATTCCAGTGTAATTTTTTTTTTAATTATAAAATAAATCTTTTTATCTCTGGAATTTGTATGGGTCTGTACTTTTTTTTTTTTTTTTTAAGTATGGTGGGTTATGAGAAATTTTACCACAGAAGTTTAATTTTCCGTCAGCAGTTATGACAGACTTTTAGGAGCTCTGCTAACAACTAATCAGGCACTTTTCTCACCTGTATACTGGTCTTTAGTCCTGTGGGGATTCAATAACTTCTGCTTCATTTTTTTCAAACTGAGGTACACTCTTTATGCATTACATTGTTGTGAGGGGCTAGGGCAAATGTGTGGGGTGCATGTCACTAAAAGATTTACTTCAGAAATTTCCTCTTTTTGTGAAAGCATATCACTGACCCATCTGGTCTCTGCTTTCCTAATGACAAACCGAGTTTAAACAGAGGACATGGACCAGAGTCCAAAGACAGCTCCCAGAACTGCAAGAAGAAAAAAAAGTTACTAAGGAGGACTTTGGTCTTTAAGTCAGCTTTCTGTGTCTTGACCCCTGATGTGTGACTCTGCTGTGGCTATCTGTTGCTCCTCAGACCGGTCATCTTGTGATGGTAGACTTTTTTGGGTCTACTACTGCACTGAATTTTGCAGACGTACCTAGCTGAGTACCATATAAAGGAGGGAACTTGGCTGCAGTTGCTGATAGAAGTCCTGACCTTCTGTGCAGTGTTGTCATCTGATTTGCTTGGACCGTAAGAATTTCCAAGTCATGCACAAGGATTTAGCATGGATGCTGGCATATTCTGCACATCTCCCACAAAACCGAGACATTCAGTCGTCAGTCATGTACTGCCTAATGCACTGTGTACCCATTCCACATTACTGGATAAACTCAGTTTACTACTGTCCCAACCCTTGTGTGCACCACTTCTCTGATTTCATGGGAAGTGTGAATATCAATCTACTAAATATTTTGCCTTTTAATTATTTATAAATATTTCTCTTAATAATTTCCCAACTGCTTATAAGTAATCAAGACTATATATGCACCTGGTAGGGAACATACAACACAAACACACATACTTAGATAACATGATTTGGGACTAGCTCTGAGTTAATGACCATTATTACTATTTAGCATCCTCAAATTATCATCATCATAAATTCCAACTGACTATATGGACCATTTATAACTGTGACCCTGATAGAAAAACCTACAGTATGACACATTTAACACAATACAATCCAAAAAAATGCAAGGGAGTCTGCTAGTCAGTACTGTATCAGGACAGCATCTAGTTCAGCAAGTCGGAAAAAAATGTACACATTGGCAACAGAAACATTACACTTAGCATTACAGGTACAAGTGCATCTACTCACACACACACACGTGTGTATATTTATATGTATATACTGGAAACATAGGGCCATACTAGGCAAGTGATCAAGAGGACCAGAAGATGCCTAGCTACATACACTTTTAAGCAGACAAACTTAAAAGTTCTTGCCATCCTTTTCAAGCACTTAAACGTATTCACCTTCCAAACTGAACAGGGCCATAAATGAGAACCATTAATTACCAGAACCATAAATGATTAGTGTATACACATCCAGTCAAAGACTAGCCTTAAAGGAGTATAATTATAGGGTCTATATCATATGACCGATCGCACAAATTGTGAATGCTCATAACATTGAATGTACAGGACCTCGAACTTCCTATTGTGGGTGGCTGTGCCCTCACACCCCTGCTAAATATATATTCCAACTCTGAGATCACACTACAGTGAGGAAAGGGCAAATATCCCATTCTTCACTGTACTGCAATCTCAGAAAAAGCACTTCGAGGTCCGGTACGTTTGATATTATGAGCGTTCGCAATTTGTGCGATTCGCTCATATGATATAGACCCTAATTATACAGGTCTGTACAGGGGCCACTCTTGTGTAGGGGACTCACAATAGCTACTCTCCAGGCATCACAAACTAGCCCTATAGATAGGCAAAGGTTGAACAGTTTAAGATGAGGCTCAGACAGTGCGTACTTGGCACTGATGAGAAAGCTGTCTGGCATATTGTCTGGTCCCAGAGAAGTATAATTTTTAGCCTTTGACTGGGATTCTAAGACTTGTTCCGATGTGATTTCAGGTAGTAGAGGCAACGATGTGGGTAGGAGGGGTAAAAGCTGACACTAAATTTGTCTACTAATATATTAGCTATATCCTTGGGATTAGAACAGGTGATGTAATGAATGAATTCAGTGCATTTTGCTGAACATTACTCCTTAATTTTCTGACATAATTGAAGATTTGCAATTTCATTTGGTACCCGTGGCAACCTTAAGTTCATAATCTACATTATATTTTCTCAAGTTTCTTGCTGGCATGTTTCATTGTAGTCTTGAGGTAGGGGGATCGGGATTTCCTTCAACTTTTCATTATATTTCTTTTGCTGTGCAGTTTTAGTAATATGGAAGTTCAATCAGAAATATTCACTCCAGTATTTACTTTTTATACAGTAAATAGGATAGATGGGTACTGGCTTGTGCAACTGATCAGGTGTTGATAAAAGTCAGAAGTAAATGCAGCAGTCCTCTCAATTAGGTCCATTTGCAAGGGATTGTTAGGAAGTTTGTACAGGTGTTCTACAAGCTGAAGTACTTCGTCTTGGTGAAGTCCCTAAAGATGGTCCCATTTGGCAGTGGGGTGGTGCTACAAAACCTGACAGAGAAGATGACTGATCTGTGCACAGATTTAACTAAAGATAAAGAGGTACAGGGTGTGATTTAGGCAAGGGTTAGGTTAATAAGGATCAGGTCAAAGATATTAGAGCATCTAGTGGGTAAGTTTTATGATTTGTGCCAGTGGATTAGTATTAGCAAAGTATAGGAAATGAAGATTATAACTATTTTCAGAGGTGTAACTGTGTCACTCAGTGGATGGATAATTAAGATCCCCTAATAAGAATGGATTCTGGTTTGATATTGCATCTATAAAATGACTTCTCAGACTGCTAGTTACCTGCGCATTAAACATGTTCCATGCATGAGTGAAAACTAATGCAAGATCACCTAGACCCCACATTCTGACACAGACCCTTCTCCATAGCAGCCCTCAAAAATCTCACAGGCAGACATGTTTTCCCCTCTCATCACTAACTCAGACTTGAAATAAAAGGCAACTTTTCTCCCAACTGCCACATATGTTATTCATTAAACAGCATTATAGAAGTGATGGAAGTTGTATTCAGCATAACATAAAACACCCCCACCTATCTATCTCATTTAATATCAGCTCTCCTCAGGTAAAACTACTGCACTCAACAAAAAAATAATTCATTTATGACAGAAGCAATGGTCACAACCTGAACCAAAATAAAGCAGAAAAAAATGTATAAACCAAAAAAGTGCGTTGAACCACAGAGACTCCAACAATGTTCCAAACCTCACTTTTTTATCTGAGGAAGTTTTAACTATTAAAATGAAAGTACTCATTATGTTTATTTGTTTTGTAGTGTTTATGTAACACTGAGGTTTAGAACTTTGTCGGAGTCTCTGATTCAACGTACTTTTTGGTTTAATGGTCATAAAGCAAACAAATGCTCGAGTGAATACAGGCTATTTTAACTTGTACAGCATTACTTCATAGGTTCATAGGAGGTTACTAGGCTAATTGCCCTAGGGCCTTAACAAGGCTAGCCTTGTAAAAAAAACCCATGTACCCCAATTGACCACAGTAAGATGGTCGTTGTTGTTAGAGCAATTCTATGGTCAGCACCGACTATCCCTGTCCATGAAGGACATAGGTGCCACCTCTGGGATGAATTTATGGTCACCCATACAACTGTCAAGGGTGCACTTAAACAGCATCACTGAGGAGCTCTGCTTCACATTAATTAAGAGCTTATTCCACAGGAGCAGTAATATGTGGGAGATGTATCTGTCTATCCAACATGTTTGGTTAATGTCACAAGCTAGGCTGAGACCCCTGGAAAAAGTGACTCTTGTCCCATTTGATTTGTGGATGTGCAACATTTCCATTAGCATAGAGTTAAGAGACTGCTCTGTAGGCCAGGCACAGGTCGCCTCTCAGCAGCCTGTATGATACAGAGTACAGTGACAAGGGTTTCGATCTTTTCATGTAAGTCACATTTTAGGAGGCCCTGGATTTCCCTGGTTATTAACCTCTGTGGTCTCTCCATTTGCTAAAGGTGTCTGGCGAGATACATACAGAAGAAAGAACTGTACTCAATTAGTGGTCTGATAAGGGCCGAGTACACTGAAGTTATAACCGCCTTAGTCTTGAATGCGATGCCCTTATTTATGAAATGAGCAATGTGGGTGCTAGCTATATCCTAATTAGCAGGGGCTACTTCTTTGCCAAAGAGGATAATGAGGCATACTGACCGAGTCCATGACTTTGGCATCAATCATTTGTCTGTCTGAGTCAGCCCCTTCTGTGATATGTTTACATCGTTGGGGGACTCATTGTGCCCAGTTTGCAGTCATCTGCAAACCTGGTAAGCTACATTCCATCTGCATTCACCTGGACCTCAGAGAAATAGATTCCGGACAGAAGAGGGCCCAGCACAGATCCTTGTGTTACTCCACTGGCAACTGGTCTACTGGTGGAGGTGGACTCTCCAACTTTGACAATGTGTGTTCTGTCGGTGAACCAGTTAGCTACCCATCTAGTGACATATGGGTTAATCCCTAGCTGGCAGAGTTTCTCAATGATCCCTGAGTGGGGAATTGTGTCAAAAGCCTTGGATAAATCAAGATAGGCTTATGTACTGTTTTGCCCTCATACAGGACATTGGTCACATTCTCAAAGAAGTTCACCACGTTTAATAAGCAAGGTTTACCATTCATGAAACCAAACCAGGGTGGGTCAAGAGTTTGAAGGTCACCTGTGTCCTTGCTGATAAGGTCCATGATGATTCCTTCCATGGCCTTGCTGACTAGGCTTATGGGTAGATAGTTTCCTGGGTTGGTTGATGGGCCCCCTTTGTGCAAGGGGTTTACTGTTCTCCACTCTGCCAGAACAAAGCCAGTGCTCAAGCTATGGTTAAAGAGAGTGCCAAGTGGTTCAGCTAGGTCTTGTTTTAGATGGTTTAGTAAGCAACCTGGGATATTACCTGGTGTTTAAGTAAGCAACCTGGGATGTTATCTGGTCCCATAGAGGCCATGTTCTTGGCCTTGGAGAGTGCTCGTATGACCCATTCTTTGGAGATGCTCAGTAGAGAACTGGTGTCAGGAACGTTTTGGGTTATGGCTAGTGGGGACAGGGGGGTGAAGTTATTGGCAAATCTGTCAGCTAGCAGGTTGGCAATTTCCTCAGGTTCAGTGTGCGAGTCACACTGTCCACTATAAGCTCAGCACACAGCTGGGAATTCCCTTTTAGGTATCGGACAAAGCTAAAGAATGCCTTATGGTTGTCCTTAGCTAGGGATGCTAATTTAGTCTCACATCTAGCTGTAGAGGACTTTACAAGATATCTGATTTGCTTGTTCAAGCTGTGGAGGGTATTCTTCCTCTGTTGACTAAGTTTCCTCTTGTTCTTAGATATCAGTTTCTTTCTTTTGTTGTATAACTTATTTATACTTGTAGCCCACCAGGGTAGCTTGTTTTTTTTTTTGGAAGGACCGGATTTTAGTCCTGTTAGGTACAGCTGAGACAATACATTTGTTTGTGGCTATATAGGGTGTTTGTGTACACTTATGCATAGGAGCTGATGTTGGCTGTGTTGGTAGGGGCTTTGAAACTTTTTATACCATTGCTTAGCAAGCTATAGTTTACGTTGGAGAAAATTTTTCCTGTTTTTTTTTGCTCCTATGGGGGTGTCAGGTCTGATCTTTACTTCAAATGAGACTGATTTATGGTCTGATCTTACCAGGGAGGGCAACACACAGGGGAGTAGTGCAGTGATCCCCCCCCCAATATTGGTCAGCACTTGGTCTAGGACATTTGAGCCCCTTGTGGGGGTGCAAACCAACGGTTCTGCTGTGCAAGTCACCCAATTAATCGAAGGATAGTTGAAATCTCCCATGACCAAGCTGTTTGGTTGTATACTGAACGACTCCAGCAAGTCAAGGGAGGCAGTGTGCTTCTCCTGGTTCATAGTGGGGGACCTGTAGCTAGTGATGATGTGGTAGGGTATTTTGCCTATTTGGACCTGGAGTTTCTCAAGACAGTTGTTCTGTTTTAACAGTCTGGAGGAGTTTTTGGATTTAATGAAGATGGATACACCTCCACCTTTGCATCTTTCACATTTGTTTTGAGATGTGAACATGTGAAAGACATTGCAGCCTTGTACAACCGGGGTGCTCTCTGTGGCCTTGAACCAAGTCTCAGTGACTGCACAGATGTCAGTATCTTCTAAGGTTAGGAGTGCTTCCAGGAAGAGCTGTTTACTGTTTAGGCTCCTAGCATTAAGCAACATGATTTTGAGCTTGTCTGTAGTGGATTTCTTTAAGTCAGAAGTTTTGTTGTTTTGACAGTGCCTAAAAAAGTATTTCTGCCAGTATCCGAAAGCCTTCAGGAGATAGGCGAAGGCCATCTCTGGCCAAACAATGTGGTATGTCGACCATATCTTCCCAGGCTGTCAGATACTAGATCCCCCTGGAGTGATATCAGAAGTCAACTATCGAAGTCAATCATTTTTTTTGTCTGTATTGTGGCATCATCCTAGGTGATGGTAGAATGCTGCTCAGGGCTAGGGACATACCTGCCTGGACACAATCTGAGAAGCTCAGTCATGTCTCCCTCTTCATATAGTCCAGAGAAGTACGTCTCAAGTCATTCAATCCAACATGTACTATGTCAGAGTCATAACATTAATTGTTGCCGAATGACGTGTGCGTGTGTGTGTGTATGTGTGAGATTTAATGGATCCTGGCACCGGACAGGCAGCTGACCGTGACCTTCTTGTCCAACCTGGTGAGGGGGACCATCTGTGTGGCTCACTATTGAGTCGCTATGACTAGGACATTAGGTTTGAGATGTTTTTCCTTAGGGGCTTAATTGTTGAGACACTGATGCATATGTTATGTGTAGTGATGGAGTCTGTTCTTGTACCAGTATGTGTAGGTTGTTTGCGCTTGGGAGGTCTCTGGTCTTTTGGTATGCTCTTAGTGAGCACCTCTGTGTATGAGGGTGTGTGTGTCTTGATCTAATCTTGTGTCAGTAAAGAGGGGTGCGTGTGCTGTCAACCAGTTGGATGTCTTGTTTATGTGAGATGACTGATTTTAGTTTTAAGGTATAGATATGTCTCTCACATACTGCATTTGTTCACTTTAGGAGCAAGTGGTTTTCGGTATACATGCACACTGCCTCAGGACGCCCATGTCAATCAGGCTGGCTAGAGAAATGTTGGGAAACTGACTGTCCACAGTAGTAGGTAATTCTTAAGTACTAATTCGTGAGAGGGAAAATTAGATTAGCTATTGCTCTGTAATTAACAAGGGGACTTATTCTATAGAAGATCAGGGATGAAAAGTGGGGTGACTCTGCTCAGTGCTCAGGTGAGTTGCCTACAGTGCAGAAGTGCGCAGCTGCATTGCATGCAGAGCAGCAGGGAACCTGGGAGGGTTTCACAAATTGGTGTCTAAGGAAAAAACAGTTCCTAGGTGTTTGTGTCTATAAATGGCAGTGCTGACCCCTGTTTTGCGGTGAGCAGCTACAAGCAAATACGAGGCTTACATACAGGTGAAATTTAACAGTTTTAAACTAGTCTGCCAATAGGAAATTACACAACGATCCTTCCTCCTCCAGCACTCCACAGCTCAGACAAGGCTACATCCACAGTCTTCTGCCACAAGGATGTTCAAGTGTATGAAAAACAGGCTAGATTCAATAAGTCAATACTAAGCAATATTTCAATGCAAAACAAGTGTGGCTAATAAGCAGGCATGAACAGTAAAAAAACAAAAAAACTCAAAATGGCACAAATTATACCAGTAAAACAGTAATACAGATGAGAAAGTGCAGCGCTATTCAAAATAAGCTTAATTTCTTCTTCTTAGCTTTGGATGACTTGAATTCAAGCAGAAACCACTCTGGACCTCTGGCAAAGAGCGCCAAATGCAGAGCAGCTCCAGTTAATTGATCCAAAAACTGTGCAAACTCCAGGCTTACATACAGGCAAAACTAGTCTGCCAATAGGAAATCACACAATGATCCTTCCTCCAGCAGTCCCCAGCTCAGACAAGGCTATATCCACACTCTTTCACCTCAAGGATACACAGGAGCCCTTCTTAATGCAAGATGGCTGTACTTGAATTCAAGTGTATGAAAAACAGGCAAGATTCAGCAAATCTGGATCTAGTCTACGCTAACTAGGCAATATTTCAGTGCAAAACAAGTGCAGGTAATAAGCAGGCATAAACAGTAAAAATAGTCAAAAAGGCACAAATTAATACAGTAAAACATTAAAATACAGAAGAAAAAGTGCAGATCAAACTCAAAATAAGCTTAATTTACTGTTCTTAGTTTCAGATGCCTTGGATTCAAGCAGAAACACTCTGGACCTCTGGGCCAAGGATGCCATCCTCAGAGCAGCTCCGGTTAATTGATCTTAAACCAGAACTCCCTGAAATGACTACTTTGAAAATTTCATCTCAATTCCAGACAGTTATACAACCCTACACAACCATCAATTAAAATGTTTTGGTTAATCCCACTAGGCCAGGAGCCTCTTCAGGGAAGACCCAAAGTTCCTTTACAACTGGAAGGACTGGGGACATGTGGGCTTGGTTCTCCAGAAGCAGTGCAGGTAGTCCTCATCAGCTTGTGTGGGTGAACACACAGAGACACACACACAGACACCGGGAGGGAACAGGCGGACTCTACAGTGATACAGGTGCCACTGTCAGCTACTGGGGTCAGAGTTAGGATCTTAAAGCAGAAAAAGCTCTGATAATTGCCAGTAAGACAGCGCCTGTGACAGGCTCTTGGCTCACAGGGAACTAACGGACTGGAATTGCTCTCATGCTGTGAAGAATGAATAGCCAATGGCTTGTTAGCAGGGGTAGCTTATGATCAGCAGACAGCGAGGCACCAAAAAAATGCAATTTACAAAAGCAAATACAAAGTAACAAATAGGATTGTGCAACTGCACAGCGATTTAACAAAAGGGTCCTTGCAATGATTACCTTGAAAATTTCATCTTAATTCCACACAGTTATACAACCCTACATAACCATCAATTAAAATGGAAGAAGGCTATATTTTACATTAAGAGACAGTCTTCTTATTTCGGCTTTTTCCCAGTTAGGGGTTGCCACAGCGGATCACCTGTCCGCTCATGATTGGAAGTGGAGTTTTACAGTGTCGAGTTGCCAGCCCGGCACCCAACCTTCCACAGAAGACACACACACACACACACACACACACACACACACACACACACACACCTAGGGCCAATTCAGAGTATCCAATCCACCTGCAGCATGTCTTTGGGATGTGGGAGGAAACCGGAGCACCCGGAGGAAAACCACGTGACCACAGGGAGGACATGCAGACTCCACACAGAAGGCACCCCAGCAGAGGATCGAACCAGAGAACCTCTTGCTGTGAACCAACAATGCTAACCACTGCACCACCGTGGCCGCCCTACATTAAGAGACAGTACAACACATAATTATCATGCATAGGCCTCTAAACATAAAAGTCAAGACAGGTGCCCATTTAATAAATGCAATAAGGCACCTGGGAGAATGCATGGTACAGATATTATCATGCATCCAGGGCTCGTGCCTCACATCACTGGGTGTGTGATAATATCTGTATCCTACACACACCCTCATGCCTTATTGCCTATCAGTATACATTAAAACTAGGGACTAGACAATGTAGAAAATCAGAATGTTGAACTTAACGATTGTTCAAAATGATGCAAATAAAAATGTTTATAGGTTCATAGGTAGGTACTAGGCTATTGCCCCAAGGGCCAAAATAAGCCTAGCCAACAAGGTTCCCTGGCTTATGCCACCCAAGAAAGTTATTTTCCTGTGCCCCAGTCGTGCAGAGCCACAGAAGTGATCCCCGAGGTGCATTTCCTATTTCCCATCCACTCATCAAGATTTTTCTTGAAGAGTGCTAATGATGAACTTTGCTCAACATACATGGGTAGCTTCTTCCAGAGTATGGGAAGTCTCTGGGACAGGAATGCATCTCTCCAACATGTCCTGTGTATTGTGGAGATAAGGTTTAGGTCTCTAGAGCACGTAGCTTGGATGGATTGGCATTTCTTTAAGTGCAGCATGTCCAACAGCTCTGGGTTTGACATAGCTTTATTTGTTAGGCAGAGATCACCTCGGAGTAGGTGATATGCTATGGAGTAAAGCTGGAGTTTTTTTGAGATGGTCAGTGTAGGGCATCTGTTTAAGGCCAGTAATCCCCTTTGTGAGGTACTTCTGTGGCCTTTCCAGCTGCTGCAGATGTCTTGTGAGGTACATTCCAAAAGGGGCATTGTACTCTATAATGGGCCTAATGAGTGTCGAGTAGAGGGGAACAATTACCTCTTTTTTCCTGGATGAGAACCCTTTTGTGATGATGTGTACCACGTAGAAGGATTTCCTGACTACTGTGGCGATGCGATGTGATTAAAAAAAGGAGAGACTACTGTCCACCTGGGTCCCAAGGTCTCATCACACATTCGGTGTTAAGTAGACTGCCGCCTATGTGGTAGTTCATGGGTACAGAGTTTTTACCAAAGGGGATGATAATGCATTTTTTGGCATTGAGCTTGAGGCCATGGATCTGACACCAGGCATCTGTCTCAGTGAGGCCCTTTTGTAGGATGTCCACATCATTTGGGAACTCTACTATGGTTCCTAGTTTGCAGTCATCCGTGAAATTCATTAGCCAAAGGCCTTCTGTGTTAGCCTGTACTTCAGAGAAGTAGATACCAAACAGGAGAGGTCCCAGGACTGAACCCTGTGGTACTCCACTTGTCACTGGTCTGAAGTCGGATTTGGAGTCTGCTACTTTCACAATGTGGGTTCTGTCAGTGAGCCAGGCTCGTCAGGCTAATAGGGCAATAGTTCCCGGGATAAGTGGTGGCTCCCCCCTTGTGGAGTGAGATAACCATCGCTGTGCACCATTCAGCAGGCACAAAGCCTGAGGTGAGGCTATGATTGAAAATGGTACTTGGGTGGGGTGCCAGTTCATTCTGTAGTTTGTGTAGAACGCAGCCTGGGATGTTGTCTGGCCCCCATGGATGCTGTGTGCTTGGCTTTGGAGAGTATGTTTTTTACCTGTGCAGCCGTGATTACAGGAACTTTGCATTCTTCTGGTATAGAGATGGGCTCTTTAGGGGGTGAGAGGGGGGGTAAAGTTAGCAGTGAACCTATCTGCCAGGATGTTGGCAATATCAGTTGTGTCTGTATATTTAGTGCCATTGTGCTGTAACTCAGAGCAGATCTGAGTGTTGCCATTGAGATTCTTGACATAGCTATAGAATGCTTTGTGGTTGTCTTTAGAATCAGTGGCGATTTTGTTTTCGTAACTAGCTTTGGAGGATTTTATCAGGGATCGCAGCTTCTTACTGAAGCTGACCAGGGAGCTCCTCCACTCATGGGATTTTACTCTCTTTTGCAACAATTTCTTCCTT
Source organism: Protopterus annectens (assembly GCF_019279795.1). Lineage (NCBI taxonomy): Eukaryota > Metazoa > Chordata > Ceratodontiformes > Protopteridae > Protopterus > Protopterus annectens. The sequence goes on along the minus strand of NC_056728.1, from coordinate 1,817,833,365 downwards.
CTGTTGTACAGTTTGTTTATGGCAGGGGACCACCAGACCGGCTCCTTTTTTTGGAGGATAGCGTCTTGGTTTGTTTGGGATAGCACAATCTGTGCACTCATGTAAGTGCTTATAAAGTGCAACTGTGTAGGATTCAGTAGTCGTAACTGTACTGTTCATCTGCATGGAAGTCATGAAGTTCACCACTTCTGTCTTAAGCATGAAGTTGGCTTTGGAGAAATTTTTTACCATGGTTTCCTTAATGGGGTGTGGGGGCAGGATGTGGATATCTACGGTAATTAGCTTATGGTCGGATTGGACCAATGAGGCATTGATTTCAGGTGTGGAACACCGGTCACTCATGTTGGTAATGACTAGATCTAGGATATTGCTGCCCCTGGCGGGGGTGTGGATAAGTTGATCCAGGGCATTGGGAGTTTATGAATTCCAGAAAGCGCTGATCGAAGGAGTTGGTACATAAGTAGTTTTCCCAGTTAATGGTGGGGTAGTTGAAATCACCCATTATTAGGGTGTTTGGATGAACCCTAATATTTTCCAGTACATCAAGAAAAGAGGAGTGGGAATCCTGTGGCATGGTGGGTGATCTGTAGCAAGCTACAATTTGGATTGCAGTTTTGCCCAAAGTTAGTTGCACTTGGATAATCTCAGATGCATTATGCTGAGCAACTAGCCTGGAGGTGTGGATATCCTTAATGAATATGGACACACCTCTGCCTTTGGTGTTCCGGTCCAGGTTACATGGCCGAAAAGTGTGGTATGAATTATAGCCTGGTAGTGGAGGGGTGCTCTCTGGAGCCTTGAACTATGTCTCAGTCACTGCACAGATATCTATGTTCTCCATTTTAAGGAGTGCCTCGAGTGAGTGCATTTTGAGATTTAGACTTCTAGCATTGACTAGCATCACCCTCAGTTTTTGCTTGCCTGTTCCTCTTACGGTGGTGAATTGGTCATTTGAACGTTGCCTAAATAAGGCACAACAGAGGCTGCAAGAACCTTAGCCAGTATCCGGAATCGCAGGGGTGACAGCTGCAGGTCATCTCTGGCAGAGCATTGTGGTCTGTCGACCATGTCATCCCAGGCAGACAGATACTGGGTTCCCTTTAGAATGGCACCAGAAGCTTAGCCAATTGTTGAAGTCAATCATTTTGTCCTTGTACTGCGACATCATTCTGGGCGATGGCGGAATGCTACTCAGGGCTAGGGTCATACCTACCTGGGCTACATGATCGGAGAGCTCTTCCATGTCTCTTTTCATGTAGTCCAGGGAGGTACGTCTCAGGTCATTCACACCAACATGAGCAATAACAGAGTCCTATTTGTACTTGTTGTGGAGTGACCTGAGTGCATGGGTTATGTGGCGGATTCTGGCACCCGACAGGCAGCTGACAGTAACCTTCTTGTTTAGCCTGGTGAGTGGGAAATCAGTGTGCCTGACTATGGAGTCACCTATGACTAGTAAGTTGGGTACATTGTTTTGCTTTATGGGCTGTAGTTGAGTGGCACACCACGTCTGTGGGCTATGTGTCATTTGGGTTGTGTTGGGGGGGGGGTGGAGGTTGACTGCATTTCTGCTTTGGAGGTCTCTATTGCTTGAGCAGATTATTAATGAGGGCCTCCGTGAATGTTTTTGTGTTTCTGTGTGTGGATTTTGGTGGTGTAGGCTTAGTGGGACTATGTGATGAGTGTGGTGTGGTGCAAGTGCTTACCTTCTCCTCTTGACTGTCAAGTTCAGTCTTGGATGGAGAGAGCTTTACCTCCACAGTTTGGCTAGATAAGTGCATCTCTCACATGTTGTGGTGTTGGGTGGAGAAGAGGGCTGTCTGTGTATATGAGGCAATTTCTACATTGCCCCAAGATGCCCAGATTTATCAGATAGACAGGAGAGAACACTGGGAGCAGACCCTTAGACATGCCTGAATAAAATACTATTTTCCTCTAGAAAGTGAGGAAAGCGAGTACAACAGCTGTTTTTCTCTAAGCAAGTGAGAAAATAAGTAGAAAAAAAGTTTTCCTTTAGGTAATGAGGAAGGCTAAGTGCTACAGTAATTTGTAGCTTATTTAGTGCTTACAAGTAGTTCTGAACAAGTGCTGAGCACGAATAAGCAAATTCAAGTGCTAAAACCAAGAATCTATATCTGAAGTAGACCAGTTATAGGAAGGAAACAAGTGCAAATGCGGCTTTTAAATCAGAAAGTTGAGAGAAATGGAAAAATTGCCCAGACGGCCAATAACTACAATTTCTGGGCCAGAAACCACTCTTTATGTGGTAGATAGGTTACCTAGTGCTTACCACTCCCACTGATAAGCTAGAAGGCTTCCCTCCAACACAAAAAGCCTTAGGGGGCTCAGGAGCTTACAAACAGTCCTGGATAAAGTAAATCTGTATATGGACTACACTAGTCACAGGAAAGATGGGAAACAAGTGCAAACATGGGCTTTTAAACCAGAAATTTGAAAGAGATGGAAAAACTGCCGAACGGCCAATAAACTACAATTTCTGGGCCAGAAACCACTCTTGTGGTAGATAGACTACCTAGTGCTTACCACTCCCACTGATAAGCTAGAAGGCTTCCCCCAACACAGAAAGGCCTGGGGGGCTCAGAAGCTTACAAACAGTCCACTAGACTAGTTACAAGAAAGATGGGAAGCAAACGCAGGCTTTTAAACCAGAAAGTTGAAAGAGATGGAAAACCTGCCCAAACGGCCAATAAACTATGATTTCTGGGCCAGAAACCACTCTTGTGGTAGATAGGCTACCTAGTGCTTACCACTTAAAATAAACAGCCCTGGCAGGTCTTGAACCCAGGACCCTATACACTATAGTTAGAGCAGTTAACCTCATTTCTCATAGATTTAAAAACAACCCCCTGTGATGCAATACCCACATAAATAAATTATACAAACAAGAGAAAGAAACTGCTTAATGCTTATAACAGGCCTCATTCTATTTACCTTAAGAGTTCACTTAAGCAAACTAACAATGATCTTAAGAGAACCGTTAGGAAGCTCAAAGCTGAATATGAGCTGAAAACAGCCACTAATACCAAAAATAGCTGCAAGTCTTTCTTTAACTATCTCAGGAAGATAAGAACCAATATCAAACAGTTCTCCCAGCCCTCTCAAAAACCAAGAACACTTTATCCATAGGCCCTGATAACATATGGGGTTACCTAATTATCAGTGCTAAATATGGCTTTTCTGAATTCCTACTTAACTTCTTTAATCTAAGTCTCTGCAATGGTTACATTCCTAAAGCCTGGGAAACCACCACTGTATCATTACACAAGGGTGGCCCAACCACATACCATGGTAACTGTAGACCCATTAGGCTCTCTAGCTTCATATGTAAAGCTATGGAGAGCATTATCTCCGACTTTATTAATCTGTAACTGAAGCAGTGGATAGTGACTATGCAGTATATACAGCATATCTAGATCTAACCGAAGCCTTTGACACTATTCGTCAAATAAACATTTACAGACTTGTAAATATGAATATACATCCTTATATTACGCAATAAATAACTGGTTGTCCAACAGAACTCATGTAGTTATAGCTGCATGTGTTACTTCTGAAACCAAAACAGTTGGTGGTGTACAACAGGGCTCAGTTTTCGGCCCTCTCCAATTTAGCATATATTTTCAGGCAGGCACTTCTGGCCTATGATTAACTACTTTTTCAGATAACTGTAAATTGGGTGGTGGTATTCAATCTTCATCTGACTTAGAATTGCTCCAACACAGCTTAGATCATGTTAACAACTACTGCAAGGACAATAGTCTCAAATTAAATGTTAAAAAATATAGCATAGTCCATTTTAGAAAAACAGTTTCGTTTACCATATAGAAATAACCCCTCCAATCAAACACTGGTATAAGGGATCTGGATACTCTTGTTGATAATTCCTAATCATTGACCCCTCCAATCAAACACTGGTATAAGGGATCTGGGTACTCTTGTTGATAATTCCTAATCATTGACCATCATGTTTCCACAGTAGTTCAGAAAGCCTTTCATCTGAACTATCTAATATTCAAAGGCATCTCCACTGGATCCAAAGCAATCTATATACCCCTTTACTTGTATCTTATCAGAAAGGTAGTAAACAATGTCCTACGTGGATCACCTCAAAACCCTGTCTCTTTACTCAGTATCATACAAACTTCTGAGAGGTTATCTTTGTCTGGCACACAAGGCATCTCTGGACCCGGTTTTGATGAATCTTTTAGACATTCACAAAACAAACAGCATTAACACTAGTAGATTAAAAGACAAAAATTTTGCTTGCAAAATAAATAGGACACGGACAGACAGACAGGTTTCTCAATGAATTCCTACTCAATAGAACAGACTCCCCATCTATGTGAAGTAAAGGTCCTCCTTATCCCTTATTTAAGCTCAACTCTGACCAATGGATGGGTAATCGGAAATTCATCCCTGATCTGGCTCTGATGTCCGATGGACAGAGGTAGTCAAGTAAATCATACCCTACAAATCAAATATAAATCAAATTTGTGGGTCAAATTTGGGTTGCATGACTAGACTTTAAGGGCCCTAGTGGTCATTAGCCTAGTACATGTCTTCCCTTTTACAACAAACAGATGTCATGCACAAAAAGCAAGACTACTTCAACTATGAAGACATATGCAGCACAATCATAACTACTTCCTACAAAAACTTTAACAGAAACTATGGATGCAATACTCTGCAACTAGGAATACTGTTCCTTTGGCACTACAAAGCATTTATTGCACGAGAGTCACAATTATGAAATCATGGCATTCTGGATCCAACATTTCCATTTTCATGCTTGACAGGTTCCACGTGTGTGTATGTATGCATGTACGTACGTACATATATATATATATATATATATATATATATATATATATATATATATATATATAACACACACACACACACACATATTTATACACACATACATACGTACTAAAGCATTGGTGCAGCAAGCATGATTTTTCTATACAACTTTATAGTGTACCTTCCGACAACTTGATCATTTGTTAAGTAATGCATTCAGGTAATGAAAAGTACAGTTGTGTACCTACCATAAATGTAGATGTTAGAGTGTATTCACTGTTGCAGTCATTTGGGTTATCCTGCTGGCAGGCTACCCTCAGTCGGCCAGAATTCCAAAGTATAGGTCCGGCGTCGGTTGCTGTCGCCTCTTCCCCGACGTCAGTGCGCCAGGGGTATAAAAGATGCAGCCAACGCCATTTTCTTCAGTTATTCTTGCCCCAGATGTCAGGTGCCCCAAAATGGTAGGCTGAAAAATATGCCAATAAGAAATGCATGCACAAAAATAACATTTCCTTCATCTACAAGCAAATACACCAAAAAGGTTGTATAGGATAGAAAGGTGCAGATAAGTCCCAGCAAAGAGAAGGGGGATGGTGGGTGGGTAACCTGGACTGCAACAGTGAATACACTTGATCATCTACATTTATGGTAGGTACACAACTGTACTATGTTCATCGTGTTTCACTGTTGCAGTCATTACTCTTGGGTAGAATCCCAAAGCTGAGGATGGGTGGCTGGGTTAAATAGGATCAGGAGAGGCTAAGAGGCCCTGCAGGACTGCAGTGGCGAAGCCTGCTCTGGACTTAGAGTAGAGAGGCAAGTGGTAGTGCTTTGTAAAGGTGTGCACTGAACTCCAAGTTGCAGCCTCTAAGATATCTTTGGTAGGTACTCCTCTGAGGAAGGCTGCTGAAGTGGCTGCTGCTCTGGTGGAATGATGCCTAATGCCCTTAGTTACTGATTTGCCATGTTGAAAACAGCAGAAACGGATGCAATGGCCTATCCGTTTAGAAATAGTCTGCTTTGAGATAGCCCTTCCCTGTGATCCTGCAGCATTTGACACTAAAAGTTGCTCAGTCTTTCTGAAAGCTTTAGTTCTGTTCAAGTAGAAGCACAACTGCCTGTGTATGTCCAAAGAATGCAGAATTTTCTCACCCTTGTTCTGTGGATTTGGGTAAAAGGTAGGCAAGTGAATGGTTTGGTTGAGGGCCCACTGGACACCACATTAGGTATAAATGTAGGGTTTGTCCTCAGAGAAACCCTGTCTGGATGAAAAATAATGAAAGGTTCCACAGCCATGAGTGCTTGTAACTCTGAGACTCGCCTTGCAGAGGTTATTGTTAAGAGCAGAGCTGTTTTCCAGGATAAGAATTTTATATCTGCTGTTGATGCTGGCTCAAAAGGAGGCAGTGTGAGTTTTTCCAAAACATAATTGAGGCCCCAAGCCGGAATTGGTGCTCTCTTTCGAGGCCTAATGTTTTTGGCCCCTCTGAGGTACTGCCTTATTAAAAGATGAGAAAAGATGGGTGGTACCATATTATAATGGGCTGAAATGGCAGAGGCATGAATCTTAACTGATGAGAAAGAAAGGCCTTTGTTCAGCATCTCAGTTAGGTATTGTAAATTCTGAGGAATATTTGGTACAGACGTGTCAATGCCCTGTTCCTGGTTCCAAGCACAGAATCTCTTCCATTTTTCTGTATAGGATTTTCTGGTACTGGGCCTCCTGGCCTCCAAGATAACATCCATAACAGCTTTTGAAAGTGTAGTGTTCTGAATGGCTACATTATCCGCCATGCTGCCAGATTTAAGGTCCTGAGTTGGCTGTGCAGGATTGGATTGTTTTGTTGGGTCAGAAAGTGAGAAGTTTAAGGCAATATCCATGCTGGACCTTGAGACAAGCTCTTTAGGATTGGGTACCAGTGCTGGCGTGGCCAGTCTGGTGCGATCAATATCATTTTTGGCTTCTCTTGTCTGACCTTTAGGAGTACTCTGGGAAGGAGAGGCAGTGGGGGAAAAGCATATACTGTTAGATTTTTCCAGCTGAATGATAGGGTGTCCACTTTCCATGCTTGCTTGTGATAACTCCTTGTGCAAAATCTCTGCAACTGACTGTTGTGGGGGGAAGCAAATAGATCTATGTCTGGGCATCTCCATTTCCTTATCATGCTGAAGACTTGTGGATTCAGTTGCCATTTGTGGGGATCCATGAGGTTTCCGCTTAGTTCATCTGCCAGAGTGTTGTTCCTGGCAGGAATTGTTCTTGCAGGTGAACTTGAAAAGCCAATGCTGTGTCCCATAAGGTCATTGCTTGTCTGCAGAGGGGGTAGGAATGTGTACCTCCCTGCTTATGTACCACATGACCGTAGTGTTGTCTGTCTATCAGTAACTGTCCTGGATGAAGCAGGTCCTTGAAGGCTGTCAGGGCATTTTGAACAGCTAGCATCTCTTTTTGATTGATGTGAAGATGCATCTGGTTTGCAGGCCATGTGCCCTGAATACATTTTCCTGCCATATGGGCCCCCCAGGCATAATCTGATGGATCCGTTGTCAGTATCTGTCTGGTTGTGGGTAAACTGAATGGCAGACCCTTGTTGTGGTGACAGGCTTCTGCCCACCATCGAAACTCCTGTTGTAGGCAGGGAATGAGTGCAATTACTGTCTCCAGTCTGTGGCAATGCTGAGTCCAAACACTTTTCAGATACCACTGTAGTTTCCTCATATGCAGTCTGGCATATGGAATTAGTAGAATGCAGGATGCCATGAAACCCAAGGCCTGCAGGATTTTCCTTGCAGATAAGTGGGGTTTTGTTGCCAATTTCTTGAAGTAAGTAGTCAGTTGCTTTTGCTTGTCTGGCGTGAGATAAGCCATCTGGGCAGCTGTATTTAAGCTTGCACCCAGGAATATTATCTCTTGAGAGGATACTAGTTTTGATTTCTTTTCGTTTATTGTGTACCCTAGGGCAATTAGAAATCTTTTTACAAATGCCAGATGCTGTAGAAGAGTGTCTTTGTTCTCTGCTTGAATTAGGCAGTTGTCCAAGTAGGGATATATTTGAATTCCTTTTTGTCTGCAAAACACAATTACTGGTGCCAGGCATTTTGTGAAGACCCTGGGCGCAGTAGATAAGCCAGAGGGCAGTGCAGAGAATTGGTAATGCATTGAGCCAGCTATAAATCTGAGGTATCTTCTGCAAGACTGTCTGATTGGGATATGCAGATATGCCTCTTTTAGGTCCAAAGTTACGAGCCAAGCCCTCTTGCCCAGCATGGGCAGTAGCTGCGGTAGAGTCAACAACTTGAATTTTGGAACTTCCAGAAATGTATTTAGTGTAGACAGGTCCAGTATTGGTCTCTCAGTTTTGTCCTTACTGGGTACTACGAAAAGTCTGGAGTAAAATCCTTGCCCCTGCTCTTGTTGAGGTACTTGCTGAATGGCCCTCATGTCCATGAGGGCTGTAATTTGCTTTTGTGCCTCTGCCCATTGATTGTGTGGCAGGTCTGGCATGCCCTTTGACCTTGGTAGAGTGTGAAAATGGAACCTGTAGCCTTGGGACACTATGTTCAGGACCCATTTGTCTTGGGTAACCATTTGCCAATTTGATTAAAAAAGTGCTAGTTTTCCCCCTAAGGGGGCTGTCAAAAGAAAACTGCTTGGGACTGGTAGAGGAAAGTCATTGGGAATGTTTCCTGTAAGGTTGTGATTTATCTTCTTTGCTTTTGGAGGTAGGAGCACCCCAGTGTTTAGGCCTGTATGAGCCTTGGGGCTGAGATCTGCCTCTGGGACGCCTCTATCTGCCTCTTTGTGGTCTGTCTAACACTGGAAAGGACCAATTTTTAGAAGGCCAGTTCCTGCTAAATCTGGGTGGCTGCACCTGTAAGAAATCCTTGACTGACTGCATGGATTTTGCTTTATCCTCCATTTTTTTCAACACCTCTTCTGCTTTAGTACCAAACAAAGTATCATGCTGTAATGGTGCATCCAATAATTTTGCATTAACATGATCAGGCAGATTCTGTTCCTTTAACCAAGCATGCCTTCTAATAACAGAACCTGTAACGGCGGCCCTGCAAGAGGCCTCCAGTGAATCATAACCGCATTGAAAAGAATGCTTTCTCACTTGTTCAGTTGCATGCAATAAATCCTGCAATTCCTTGTTCTCTGAACATTCAGTATTTGTCAACATTTTCTGTTTAAGCAGTGACATTAAATATTGCTGATATTTAAGCATATGAAACTGACAATTTAAAGCCCTTACAGCCAGGGTAGCAGAAGTGTAGACCCCCCCCCCATCTGCTAGAGCCCTAGAATCCCTATCAGAGGGGACAGGGTTTTTTGCAGTGGAAGCTTGAACCCCCTTGGGACCCTGAGATATAGTTTCTGGGTCAGCAGCCGGGTTTTTATATAGGAATTTATGAGAATCCGGGACCCTGTAGTAACTGTTTGGCTCAGCAGGTGCAGGGGGGAAAGAGTCAGGGGGACAGGCCGGACTCTGTAAACACATCATCTACAATGTCTAGAACAGGTGGAATAGCAAGGGGTCTGTGCTGAGGAAGTAGCAGAAAGTCTCTGAGCCTTTTCTTAGATTCTGAATAATCTTGGCTCTCCCAGTGGAAATGCTCCCTCATAGTATGCAGGATTTCCCCAAAATAATAATCCTCAGGAGGAGAGGCTAAAGGAATGGATTCTCTAGCATCAGAATCCTCATAGGGAAGCAGGGAGTAATCCTGTTCAGAAGAGGAATCAGAGGAAATAGATACCTGATCAGAAGAATCATACTCTGTATCTTGCCTAGGCCTCTTATCAGGAGGGGGATGGGAGCCCCTGATCAAAGTAATTAGGTCTTCGGCCATTGTGAGCATCTGTTTTTTAGGCATGGAGTAGGAGAATGCTGTACTTGTTTCTTTGTCTTTAAGGCTGCTTTAGTCTTGGTCTTTGAAGCTTAAGATGGCTTAATATATAGTTGTGTAGGTCTGAAGACACCCTCAGAAGCCGATGCCTGCTCAGCGGCTCCGGACCCATCTGAGGGAATAATTTCCAAGTGTCCAATACCTTGAGTATCCAGAGGCCCAGTCGGCTCCACGTGGGAGTCGGTAGCGGGCGCCAGGGGCTGCGAAAGCACCTCACTGAGAACCGGTGACTAGCCTAGTAGAGGCTTCGTCGTCTGTTTTGGACCTCGGATGCCTATCTTTGTCCTTGCGTTTTTTGTAAACTCCGGTTGTCAGCTGGTCTGACTGCATTATATAATTAAATCTTCGGCCAAAGTAATGAAATGCAAAATCGAACATCGGTCTGGAGCAAGAAAAAAGTTTCCCCAACGGGGTACTTAGCTTTAATGAAGACTTCGGTTCTGAAATTCGGATTTGAAAATCTCAGGAGTCGGCCGACCAGCACTTGCGAACTGCTTTTGCTTCAGGTGCCGCGCGGCAAGAAAGACTGAAGAAAATGGCGTCGGCTGCATCTTTTATATATATATTTTTGCAGTTTACAAGAATAAACACAAATGAACATTCTTTTCAATTAAGTATTTGCCGGCAGCCTTTTGCAAGAGACTGATTTAGTGTGGGAAGAGAATTCACCTTCGCCTTGTTATTGTGCGATCTTCGAGTTGGTGTGTGTGTGTGTGTGTGTGTGTGTGTAGATATATATATATATATATATATATATATATATATAAAAAACATGTACATTTATATATTTTATATACATTTTATATATATATATATATGTATATATGTATATATATATATATATATATATATATATATATACATGTATATATATATATATATATATATATATATATATATATATATATATATATATATATATATATATATACACATACACACACATTATATATATATATATACATACAGCTTGCTCTGTCACACCAACCACCTGCACGTACTCTCTCACCATTATCCATAAACCTCATCTTAGGCCTTCCTCTTTTCCTGTTACCTGGCAGCTTCATCCCTAGCATCTTTTTCCCAATATACTCAGCATCCCTCCTCAGCACATGTCCAAACCAACGTAATCTTGCCTCTCTGGCTTTGTCTTCAAACCTTCCAACCTGGGCTGACCTTCTAATATTCTTATTCCTGATCCTGTCCACCCTTGTCACACCCAGTGCAAATCTATCCTCCCTCTCATTCACACACATATATTCTGTCTTAGTCCTGCTGATCTTCAATCCTCTTCTCTCTGTCTCCAGGGTCTCCTCCACCTGTTCCCTACTCTCACTACAGATCACAATGTCATCAGCAAACATCATAGTTCACGGGGACTTCTGTCTGATCTCATCTGTCAACCTGTCCATCACTATTGCAAATAAGAAAGGGCTCAGAGTTGATCCTTGATGTAATCCCACCTTAACCTTAAATGCATCCGTCACTCCCACAGCTACCTCACTGCTGTCATACTACCCTCGTACATTTCCTGTACCACTGTTACATACTTCTCTGACACTCCCGACTTCCTCATACAATACCACAACTCCTCTCTAGGCACCCTGTCATATGCTTTCTCTACGTCTACAAAAACACAATGCAACTCCTTCTGACCTTCTCTGTACTTCTCCATCAACACTCTCACAGCAAACATCGCATCTGTAGTGCTCTTTCCTGGCATGAAGCCATACTGTTGATGACTAATCACCTCCTCCCTTCTTAACCTAGCTTCCACTACTCTTTCCCATAACTTCATGCTGTGACTGATCAATTTAATCCCTCTGTAGTTACTGCAGCTCTGCACATCACCCTTATTCTTAAAAATCGGTACCAAAACACTTTCTCCATTCCTGAGGCATCCTCTCACTTTCCAAGATTTCATTAAACAATCTGGTTAAAAACTCCACTGCCATTTCACCTAAAGACCTCCATGCTTCCACAGGTATGTCATCTGGGCCAACAGCCTTTCCATTCTTCATCCTCTTCATAGCTATCCTTACTTCCTCCTTGCTAATTCATTGCACTTCATGATTCACTATCCCCACATCATCCAACCTTCTCCCCCTCTCATTCTCTTCATTCATCAACGTCTCAAAAGTACTCTTTCCATCTGCTCAACACACTCTCCTCACTTGTGAGTATGTTTCCCTCATTATCCTTTATCACCTTTACCTGCTGCACATCTTTCCTAGCTCGGTCCCTCTGTTTAGCCAATTGGTACAGGTCCTTTTCTCCCTCCTTAGTGTCCAACCTTTCATACAACTCTTCATATGCCTTATCCTTAGCCTTCGCCACCTCTCTCTTTGCCATGCACCTCATCTCCTTATACTTCTGTCTACTTTCTTCATCTCTCTGACAATCCCACTTCTTTGCCAACCTCTTTCTTTGTATACTCTCCTGTACTTCCTCATTCCACCACCATGTCTCCTTGTCATCCGTCCTCTGTCCAGATGTCATACCCAGCACCTTTCTAGCCATCTCCATTAGTAGCTCTGCTGTAGTTACCCAGCTATTTGGTAACTCTTCAGTGTCACCTAGTGCGTGTCTTAACTCAACCCGGAACTCCTCCTCCCAATTACCCTCTTTCAATTTCCACCATTTTATCCTTGGTGCTGCCCTCACACTCCTCGTCCTCTTCTTGATCGCCAGCGTCATCCTACAAACCACCATCCTATGCTGCCTAACTACACTTTCCCCGGTCACCACTTTACAATCTCCAATCTCCTTCAAACTGGCCCGCCTATATAAGATATAATCCACCTGTGTGCATCTTCCTCCACTCTTGTATGTCACCCTATGCTGCTCCCTCTTAAATACGTATTCACCACAGCCATGTCTATCCTTTTTGCAAAATAAACTACCATCTGACCTTCTGCATTCCTTTGTTTAACACCGTACTTACCCATCACTTCCTCATCCCCTCTGTTCCCTTCACCAACATGCCCATTGAAATCTGCTCCAATCACCACTCTTTCACCCTTTGGTACAGTCATTATCACTTCATCCAACTCACTCCAAAATTTTTCTTTCTCATCCATCGCACACCCAATTTGTGGAGCATATGCACGAACATTCATTATTACACCATCAATTTCCAGCTTTATAAACATCACTCTAGGCGACACTCTTTTCACCTCCAAAACACTCTTGGCATATTTTTTTTTAATATAAATAAAGAGACAGAACTTGTATGCATAACTACTTGCTTTGGGTAGTGCATTCCATGAGACAGAGGCTAGTTTTCAAAAGGATACCTCAGATACAGGTAATGAAAAGTTGGATCTTTTTAGTTTGAGTAAAGACACAAGGGAGTAAATGAATACCCAAAATAATTTATTTGCAAGTGGGGACAGTATCTAGCATAACAGAAGTTTAGAAGTTAGGGTACTGAGCAAATATAGGGTTCTAGCTGAATGGGAAGCCATTTTACTTATTGGATTCAGGGGAAGTGATGTTCATTAACGCTGGCTACATGTATAAATCTGAAATTACTCTCTGTGGATTGTAGAAAAGTGGTGTTATACCACGATAAAAGGGGCAGAATTGCCAGTGCATACTTAGTTGTATGGATGAGCACACGGATGGCTATTGCTCTCTATGCCTCTGTGGTAAGGAGATTTAACATGATGCATGCTACCTGAAGCTGTTGCACAAATTTGGTGGTGTTTATATCCACATGTACAGAAGCTGAGACTTATCCGGGTATTTCTGTTCATTGGTGAAAGGCAAGAGTGGTTCTACAAGGTTAAATAATGCATGGTATGGGAATATTTGCTAGTGTTTTAGCTATACCAAATACTATAACTGCAGATTTGTATTGACAGTTTTTCATAAATCCAGTTGCAGATTTGGGACAAGCCATACTGTAATGTAGCAGCAACTTGTTATGTTGACTAGTATCTGTAGTAATTGTACCTTCTGTATACAAAGTACAACTGGCAGTAATCTAGTCAGTCATTCTCTGTTCTGTTCCAACTATTCAAAGTACAGTGACGTGTTTTGGGGGCAGCATGCAGCAAATCAGGCTGCCAGTGATGCAATAATACAAGTATAACAAACAGTATTTGGTGAGTATATATATATATATATATATATATATATATATATATATATATATATATATATATATATATATATATTCTGACCAAATACTGTTGGTTATAATAATCAAGCCATACAATAATGACAATTATGTGTGTATGACACCACACAAAAATGCATAGCCACAACCCATCACCCCATCTATATGCATCCCTAACACTAAGCAATCTTCAAATTACATTAGTACTTTAAATGGAAAACTGCTGTAATACAGTTGCTAAATTTTCAGCCATCACTCAAAAACACACCACTGTCTATCACAAACATCTTAACTGGTCAGAGGTCCAACAACATGCAACCCTGAGACAAATGCTAGTAACCCACAAACCTATACATCAACTTCCATAAATGCTCTGCTCTACAATCTGTTACCCAACCCTACTCCCCAAATAGAGAACTAAGACCTGGGGACAAGTCTCTGCTTACTATTTCTAAACCCTATAACTCAGCAGGCAACTCACTTTTCTCAAATTGTGTCGCAAAAGCACGGAACTCCCTTCCTCTCTCTCTGAAACAAACCAGCAACCTAAAGCAGTATCCTGTGATTACAAGGTCATGGTCTTGTTCATTTCCTGGTTAAACCTTCTTAGCATAAGCCATCCAAAGAAGATAACTAAAACTACTTTCCAATTCAATCAAAAGTCATGCAAATTAAGCTTTCCATTTCTTCATCTCACTCTGGTCTTCTCACCTCTTAGGTTCATAGGTGTTTACTAGTCTAATGACCACAAGGGCCTTTTTAAGCCTAGCCATACATCCCAAATCTCTGACAAGCTCCGATTCCCTTGATAAGTGTAAGCAGGGGTTTGGGAGATGAAACATTTACAGGTTGTCTGTGCCCATTAGAGACATAGGTGCCAAATAAGGGATGAATTTCCTGTTCCCCATCCAACTGTCAAAGCTGCACTTGAATTGGGTTAGAGAGGAATTCTGCTTCACATAGATGGCTACAGTTAAACAGTAATTCTAGAGCCCTGATAGGTCATGTTTCATGCTGTTTAGAAGTCATCCTGGGATACTGTCTGGGCCCATTGATGCAGTGTTCTTGGTCAGAAAGAGCATTAAGGACTTGCTCCCTAGTGAAAGTAGGGAGAGTTATATTTGCTGGTATTTCTGGGAGAGAGGGGTAACGTTGGAGCTGAATTTATCAACCATGAGGTTTGCTTCATCTTCTGGCTCAGTACAGGTGGCTCCATTTACAATGAACTCTGCACAGAATTGTGCACTGCCTTTGAGGTTGAGGACATAGCTAAATAATGCTTTGTGGTTGTCCTTGGCCTGGGAGGACAAACTCACTTCAAATTTGGCTTTGGTAGACATTATTCGTCCCCGGAGTTGTTTGTTAAGTTTGATGAGAGTGCTGTTATCCCGCTGGGTGGTGCACCTCCTAATTTTGCCATGATTTTCTTCCATCTGTTATACCACCAGGGTGGTTTGTTTTTTGGGTTAGTGCTGTACTTCTTCCTGATGGGTACAGCTGCCTCTATGCAGCTATTAATGTGCTTGCACAGGGTTTGTGTGAATAGTTCTGCATAGGCAGCAGTGCTCTCAGGGTATATGGGGACAGTGCAGGTCTTACACAAATGTGGTGGCAATGTAACTTTGTTAAAAGTAAATCTTATTAAATAAGCATCTGTGGGTGAAAGACATCCAGTAAGTATAGAGAAGGCATTACTTAGGAATCTGAATTCATTCTGAAGTATGAAACAATGAACACATTTGGACTCAATAATTAATTGGAGACTTCCAAGATGGCTGCAAACTGAATTAACAGCTTAATTTCAGCTCTCCCAGTGTGAAAACAGAAATTCAGAAAAGAAAGCCAGTGAATTTGTCTTTTTGTGAAATTTTCAGTAACTGGGTAGTAAGTACACTCCCTGGATGCCAACAAAACAGAAATTTAGAGAACCTGAAGGAATAAAATTAATCTCAAAAAGTGAGGAGAAAACACTGGCTGGGAAGAATCCAATAGCTGTTCTGCAAAAAGACGTTCAGGCTCCAGCTTTGGTACAAGACATGGCTTCCAGTAATCCAGAAGAAAAAATAAGTCAAATGTGCTCAGAGCTGATTAAAATAAACTAAACACTAAAGAAATATATCAACTCAAATAATAAAAGGCTGGAAAAATGTAAGAAGCATTAAACAGATACCCGGATGAACTGATAAAAATGCAAAAATTAGCGGTCGAAATAAAGAAAAGGCTGGCAGAGCATGAGCCTGCTCAAGAGGACACGTTTCAAAAAAATTAAAGAATTAGGAGAACAAAGCACATATGGAAAACATGGCACTTCAGTGCAGCAGAGACTATATTCGTTTTATGAAAGCACAAATAATTAACTGGACTAGTATTCAACAGCAGGAGTTGTTAATTGAAAGGATACATCATGTGTATGCTCCAAAGCTGGCCATGAGAAAGGAGCCCAAACCTTTAATAGCAAAGCTGCAATCCTACCAGTAGAGAGTTGATTCTGACAAAACTGGCAAAAGGACAAAGTACTAGAAATGGGTGACAGTAGAGTGTTTGTGGAAAATGATTACTCACTATACACCAGGCAGAAGAGGAATAAATTTATTCCAGCAATCAGGGAATGTCGAGAAGCAGAAGTGAGATTCAAGCTGCTGTATCCAGTTATTCTTAGAAAATTTTCCTGTTGGGTCAAGACCATTTTGTGATGCAGAACACACTAAAGAGGAAGTACACAAGTTTGTCCAACAAAATGTGAACAGAAAAGGATTCTGCTTCTTATTCTTTTGATAATAAAGCCCACACAGAGACTATGCCAGTGAAACATTTTCCAATGTTCCAAAGGAAAATGCTCACGAGACAGAAAAAAGCACAAGAGCTGACTAGAACAACAAGCAGTATATGTTAGAAATGAACCAAAGACTAGATATGGGAAACGGAGAACAGGAAGAACACCAGCAACTTGGAAAATGATGAATAAATGTGAGATTACAAAACATTAACTACATTAATGAAATATGATGGAACAAGAAAACCTGGAAATATTGGATTTGTTTTTACTTAGTTAAACTTGTAGGGGACTCCATTTACCCTATTTCATGTCATTAATGTTTGAAGAACATTTAGGAGAAGGGAAGACGAAGGCAAGAGAGTCAACTGTACATAAAACAAAATTTTGCTCTTAACAGTATTGTTATAATACGTGACATGCTGTATGCTATAAAGTTAAGTTTTTTCAGTTATTTTTATGTGCAACGGGGATACTAAAGCAAATGGGTACCTCTATTTTTCCTTCTTTCTTCCTTCTTATTCAGTCTTAAGAAATGTAGGCATTACAATGCAAAATGGGAAGAAAGTCTTGATAAAACAGCATAAGAAAAACTGATATGCTTTTTCTTACTTTTGCATAGGGGAATGACTGGATTATGAACCTTGGCTTGATTTAATAAGTTTTAAGAGGAAGCAAATAAATAAAAAAACTCCAAATATAATGAAAAGTTTTCCTCTAGCACATACATTTTTACAGAGTAACATGGTAGGCTTGTGGTGGAGGGCAGCTGTGTATCTGATTCTCAGGTTTCTATGGAGACAATCTGACAAAGGGCAATAAAAACAGAATACTTTCTTTCGATGGCCAAGATATAACGTTTTCTATCTGGATTCAAGCTGTTTCCTACATTTGGGAGAGGTATAATAAGATTAAAACAGACAGCACTTGGTGGAAACAGAAGCACAAACTGTACAATGTGTCTTAGCATGGATAATCTTTATTATAGGTTAATTCAAGCCTGTGTATGTGGCTGTCAATCTGGGACAACTGTTCCTATTAGAAGGGTGAAACTTCATTATTTGAAGATGTACACAGCTGTGTGTTAGTATTAGGTTAATATGTTCTAGGTGTGTTTTTTTTGATTGAATGTTTGAAGGTCTTCATTAAAATAAAATGTTTTGTAAGATACAAGATAGGTTTCAAATGGATATGACAAGAAACAATGGTATACAAGATCAACCTGCCAAACATTAGTGTATGCATATAACAAAGAAGCTGAAACTAAACATTTAAAAAAATAATGAATTTAATTGGGAACTTCCAAGATGGCTGCACAATGATCAATAACTTAATTCTAGCTCTCCCAGAGTGAAAAAAGAACGGAGAAAAGAAAGCCAGTGAAATTGTCTTTTTTAGTTAAAATTCAGTTACTGGCTAGTAAGTACACGGCGGCCTAGATGCATGCAAAGAAGAAATTTAGAGAACCTAAAATAAAAACAACCAGAAAAGGTGAATAAAAACCACCATCTGGGAAGACTCCTGCAGATGTTCAGCAAAAAGCAGTTCAGGCTTCAGCTCTGTAACAAGATACAGCTTTCAGTAATTTAAAGGAAAAAATAAATAAAACATGCTCATGGTTCATTAAATTAAACAGGTCATTAAAATAAATGAAACCATGAAAGAATATATCAACTCAAATAACAAAAGGCTGGAAAAAGAGAAGATGATTTAACTATTCAGATGAACAAATAATACTGCAAAAATCAGAGGTTGAAATAAAGAAAAGGCTGGCTGAATATAAGGGTCCTCAAGAAGAACTGTTAAAAAATCAGTAGAGTTAAAAGATAGAGCTGCAGAAAAGACCAGAGATTTTCTGTGGTCCCAGAGAAACTGGAACAAACAGAATGCATTAATTTTATGGAAGTACAAATAAGCAACTGAACTGGTGTTCCACAGCAAAATTTGTTAATTGAAAGAGCACACTGTGTATGCTCCAAACCTGGCTAGGTTAAAAGCAACCAAGACTTATATTTACAAAAGATGCAATCATATCTGCAAAAACAGCTGATCCTGATAAAACTGTGACAGAAAGCAAACTTGGGAGACAGCAGTGCGTTTGTGGAAAATTATTACTAACCAGGTTATAGGGAAGTAAATCTAACCAAGCAAGTAGGGAATGTCGAGAGGCAGGTGTGAGATTCAAGCTGCTGTATCTAACAAGCTTCAAAACATTTTTTCCTAAATGCTCATAGGCATTTTGGATGCAGAATTGGCTAAGGAAGAAATAAAGTTTATTCAACAAAAAGCAAGCCGGCAAGCAGATGGCAATTCTGCTTCTCATTCTTTTGACAATAAAGCTCATAAAGAGACTTTGCCAGTGAAACATTGTCCATTGTTCCAAAGGAAAATGCTTGAAGTGCAGACAAAAGTCACAGTAGTTAGCTAGAAGAATCAAAAGTACCTTGGACTTGAGCAAGAGTCTAGTTTTGGGAAATAAAGACCAGCAAAAATGAAATTACTGAATGCATGCAAGACTATAAAACATCAATCACACATTTGTGAAACATGGCTTTGCAAGAAAAAAAAACTGCTGAGATAGGCTGGAATTTTGTTGACTATGTTAAACTCATGGATGGGATATAAAGCATATACTCCATTTAATGTCATTAATGTGTAGAAGAGCACCAAAGGGAAAAATAAGTTAACTCTAAGTAAAATAACTTTTGTGCTTAGATCTAGTCAAATATTCCATGACACACAAACTGCATTTTATACTGTAAAGCAGTTTTGTATTGGGAGCAGTCATGGGTATTTGAAATGCGTGTGTATTTGTGGGGGATGTTATCTCCTCCGTGACTGATGTATACATTAAAGATATTAAAGTAAACAAGTGTTTTATTTTAGTTGTAAGAAATTACAGACTTTTACAATAATAAGAAAAGCTGAACAGAAGCAAGTGCAAGCTAATATAACAATGTGATCTTAGGCTGCTGGGCTGGAGTTGAGGTGTAGAAGTGTACTGACTGTATTATATATAGAATTAAGATAACTTCTTTTGTTTTTATAAATGTGGATTTGTATATTAATGCCCTTGGCTTAAGCTATAAACAATTTTGTGTAAGTAAACAAGTTTGAAACATAAGACAAAATGATGAAAGGCATGCAAAAATGCTAAGTTTCTT
The DNA here is from genome assembly GCF_019279795.1 of Protopterus annectens. Taxonomy (NCBI): domain Eukaryota; kingdom Metazoa; phylum Chordata; order Ceratodontiformes; family Protopteridae; genus Protopterus; species Protopterus annectens. The sequence goes on along the minus strand of NC_056728.1, from coordinate 1,817,813,576 downwards.
GCATCTGCAAAGATATTACCTACTTTTTTTCTCCAATTTGCAAATGCTCTCAGTGGGAGATAAAGTCTGCAGGAGAGGGAAACTGGACAGGGGAATTTTATACATTGTGTTCTGAGCAGAGCCAGATCATGGTCAAATGGGGCCACTAGGCAGGGTAATGGACCAACCACCCTCCCCAAGCCATTCCAGTGCCCTAGTACTTGGCTGTCTATCCCCAATTACCATAAGTTCTCTTCAAATTTGTCAGTATGCAATCCGTTTTCTTCTTTACTTTTGCAATGATTACAGAAATGTGGGTTTAATTTAAAACTTTTATTTCAAATGTTTTTGCACGAACACAGAGTCATTTGCTAAACAAAACAAAATAGTCTCACAATGAAAACAGACTTAGCATGAACAGCATGCTTATACTGAGTCTGCGTTCAGTTTTTTTTGAAACCCATATTTAAATGAAAATGCATCAAAGCTCACACTCACTGAAAATGCACCTGGCCGGTATCAGATTAACTATACCTTTGGCCTCATGCTGTTTTCAAACTATGGGCCCCATGAACAAATTTTCAGGATCATACATAAAACATGCATTCTTTGATTCATCTATCTTCCTGATTGTTTTAATTTATATTTCTTGCTTAATACAGCAGCATTTGTTAGAAAGCATTTTAAATTTTTAGTTTTGAACATTTTTCCCCAGTATGAAGTAAAACAAAACCTACGAACCCATAACAACAAAAATAATCAGTTAAGAACATTTCAACCGTAACATGCCACTCAAATTGCTATTATAATTCACTAACATCTATACTCAATAATTACAGCCCCTTTATCAACTGTATACACCTCACATGTCTGATTGTGATGAAAATGGCCATGATAAAGTATTCCAACTTGCTATGTGCAAAAGCAGACTACTCCTGCAAAGACAGACAAATTACTTTTTAACTTCATTAGCTCAGCAGGGTCCATCATTTTTAACCACAGATGTCCCCAAAATGCAGCAATTATAGCTATATTGTTGACTGCATCCTTCTCAGATGTCTGCATCAAAAAATTGACAAAATGACCAAAGGGCACATATTTCAAATTTGTTTCACACAAACACATTAGCCAAAGTATTCCAACTTAATTCACAAACCACCACGCACACTAGTCCTGCAATGTCAGGACTAAAGATAGTTTAAAAATGACCAGATGACAGCATAAGGTACTTTCATTCACAAGAGACCCTACTGCCACCAGCAGTTACAGACATTTTTTTGATTGCTTACACCTCTTACCGATATAAATAAATGACATGTAATTTCTTAGTAGCTTTGGATTAACTACATGAAGCTATATGAAGATCATTAAAATCATACCATATGATCCAGCCATATGTAGCACAGTTTAAATAGAAAATATCAATGAGAGCAAAACAAGTACTGTTAACAATTTTACTAAATTATCACTTGAGACATAGGCAAACGCACATTAACATAGAAGACAACAAACCATTTTAACATGTTTCCAGTTACGTGTTATACATCACATATGTTCTTTTGTATCAGTCTAACATTACATAAATTGCTCAATTCCTGTCTTCCCTTAAACCATATTCCTCCTCCAGAACATGATTTTGCATGCATTGCTCCCACAATTTCAACTTATTCCTAATTATTTGCTCCTTCCCTTTTTCTAAAGGCCATACGTTCAGTTCTTTTATTTCTATTACAATATTCTATACTTCAAATAGCTGGACTAGATTTTGCTTTCCATTTCTATATTTTCTGTTTTGGCAGCTACCAGAATTAAACTTCACAAGGCCTTACTATGTTTAGGCAATTCAGATTCTGTGCCAGAGTTCAAAAGAATCATTTTCTTAGTTACAGACATTTGCTCACTCAATATTTCTGGCACAGTACCCTGTAGGGAATATTTAAAAAATCTGCTAACTCATTGCACTCCCAAACCATACATTTCCAGTTACCTCTTTCTTCTGTATCACATCTCCAACATTTGTCATCTACCTACAGAAAAATTCTTTGTAGCCCACTTAATATATAAAAATACCCATGCAAACACTTCCCAGAAAAAAATCCTTAACCTTCTAGGCTTTGTTGCATACTTAGGAGCCATACATATCTCCTCCCATTCTTCCCTTGTAAATTGTTTATCCATTCTCTCCTCTTCTAACCTCCTTTGATCAGTTCTTATAGTTAAGATGCAAGATTTTCTATGCCCCATTAATTCTTTTTTTTTTTTAATATCAACTTCTGTTCTAGATTCAACTACTAACTCTACTAGAGGAGGTCTGTGCTTTGGATTCCCCTATTTCTTTCCCTTTGCCTATACTCGGATATCAATCCCTAGTAGGGAACTCCGTCTCTAGCCTGCAGTCCATATGTCTTCTTGGCCTCATAACATTCTACTACCTTTCCCTTTCTAGTTATTTGTTCCAAATAGCTTGGGTCTCTTAGTTTTCTGTAGTAAAGTCCAACCTCCTCCTGCCTATGCTCTATACTCCTAATTGCATTCATCCCTATCAGCAAAATCTTCTTTTTCACTCTTGTGTTGGCTTAGTTCTTAAAATACTTTGTTGTTTTATGAATATAATATTTTGCATGGCTGTTATTATTAAAGACCTGTATCCAAAATCCAACACACTCCTTATTTCTTGAATCCCCCCATTTCATCATCCTTTTCCACTTCGAATTATACCTTTCTGCTTGTGTTATGTATACAAGCCTCAACTATGCAGCTTTAGAATATCCCTTCAGATAAAGTAAACCTAAACCACCTTCGATTGAAAGGATCAACTTATCCCACTTAACTCTCTTCTCCTCCTAGATAAATTCCTTCAATTTTTTATTAATTGTCCACAACCTCTCCTCTAGCTGATAAAAATATGCCTGAACTGTACATAAAACTAGACTAAAATTATTTTCACTGCTTATATATCTTACTATCCATATCCATAAACAAGGGCTTCCAATTTCTCATTTTTTGTATCCTCTTTTCTTTAGTGTCTTCCCACATATCCTTAGCTGCAATACAATAAGTCTTTTTAATCCACACTCCAAAATACATCTTATAGTGTCCTCATAAATATGAGTCATTTCTGAGCCAATTAATGTGTGGGTACACAATTTATGGCTATAGCCTTTAGTTTATCTTCATTAATTTTATATCCTGAAAAAGATTTGAAACGGTCTCAAAATGCTCCTTAACACTTAAATGTCTTTTTCTGGATTAATCAAGTTAAAATAATATTGTCTGCAAATAAAACTAACTTTTCCTGATCACATCCTTGAATTTTTGAGTTGCTTATTTTCCCAGCTTGGCTCTAAATATAAAGCAAATAAAGAGAAGGAGGACAGCCCTGCCTAGTGTTATGTTCAGACATAACTTTTCAGAGAGGAATCCACCCACTTTAATTCTTGCCTCCAATCCCTTTATATCTTTCACAGTAACCTTATTATTGTGTCAATGAATGCAAATGCTTCCATTGCCCTACTCATACAACCCCAGACTACTCTGTCAAATGATTTATCTGCATTAAGATCCACCAACAAGCAGCAGAATGTTCTTACATTCTGTTCCTCCTGGATCATCACTGTTCTTTAAATGCTGTCAAATGTTTGCCTCCATGTCACAAAACCACACTGATCCACATCTATCACTTTTGTCAACACCTTTGCCATTCTTTTAGCTAGTACAGAAATAAATACTTTACAATCATGGTATAAAAATTGAAATGAGACTATGTGAAGCTGGGTCTGATGGGTCTTTACCGTCTTTAGGTATTACAGCCACTACAGTTTCTTCCAATACGTTGATACTTCCCTTCCTTTTGAAATACTGTTAAAACCTTCCAGATCTTTATCATTTTCTTCTCTCCAAACCTCCACAGGAAAATCATCTGTTCCTGAAGACTTCCTGTAAAATGATTATACATCAGTTTTTACCTCATCCCCTTCTATCTTAACTGTTAATGTTGGGTCTCTTCTACCTCTAAACCTTGACATACTTAAGGCTTCTATAAATATTTCCTTTTGTGTTCTTTCTTGATTTCCATGTTTTGCTGCTTACACAAATTGTCATAAAACTTCTGAAACATCTCTAATAACCTCTATAGTATCTATGGTTATTTTTCTTGTTATAGGCTCACTAAGTTTGGTGACAACACTTTCTATATTCTGTTGCCTAAGTTTTTATGCTAAATGTTTTTGTGTTCTGGAGTTATCAAAAACAGTTGCTTAACTAACAAAAACCAACAAAATAAAAATAGTTGCTTAACAGCAATCTTTCTAAATTTATGCATATTATCCAGATACTTCCTTATTTTGTCTTTAGCATTCTACAGTTTGCATATTTTCTTGTTCTGAGAGATTCCCCTTATTCTGTAATACTTCAACCTTGGTCAGACCCTATAAATAATTCCTATTATTTCTTAACCACATCTCTTTTTCTTTTATTTCTACCTAATTTCTAAACTCCATTTTCATTTTATCCCACTGACAAGCTTGTATGATTGCATCTTTACTAATACTGGTCTTGGCTGCTTTCTCATAACCAGATTTGGAGAATACGTTCAAAGTCCCTTTCAATTAACAAATCCTGCTGTGGAACACCAGTCTAGTTGCTTATTTGTGCTTTCATAAATTTAATACAGTCTGCTCCTTCCAGTTTCTCTGGTACAGCAGAAAAGCTCAGGCTTTTTCTGCATGCTGTCTTCTAACCCTACCCCTTTTGAAACAGCTCTTCTTGAGAAGTCTCAGACTCAGCCAGCCTTTTCTTCAATGCATTCCCTCTGATTTTTGCAGTTTTATTATTTCAGTTGAATAGCTAGTTAAAGCTTCTTCTGTTTTTCCAACATTTTATTTTATTTGATACAGTCCTTCAATGTTTCATTTATTTTAATCAGCTCTGAGCACATTTGATTTTTTTTCCTTTAAATTAGTGGAAACCACCTCTTGTACCAAAGTCGGAGCTTGATCGACTTTTTGCTTAACAGCTGCAGGATTCTTCCCGGTCATTGTTTTTCCATCACTTTTTCTAGTTGATATTCTTTTAGGTTCTCTAAATTGCTTCTTTGCTGGGATCCAGACAGTGTACTTACTAGCCAGTAACTGAATTTTACTTGAGTTGACAAAATTACTAGCTCTTATTTCTTAAGTTCTTATTCAAACTGGGAGAGCTGAAATTAGGCTGTTGATCAGTGTGCAGCCATCTTGGTAGACCAGACAGCATAAAGAGTATTAATCTCTTGATAAACTATCACAAGGCAATATACACAATCGCTGCAGAAGTAAAACTCATCGTAATAATTAAAAATGAAAGAGAACTATTACTAATGCAGAGGTTGCTGTTGGTAAACAACTTTGCATTTCAATACTTCACCTCCAAATGCAGTGCCTGCAGCCCTTGAAGAATAAAGTGCCTGTGTTGCATTAAAAATTGTGTGCCGGTTATATTGCCATAACTTTTCCTGAATGAGATCAGCTATGCAATAGGAAATGGCTGGCAAACAACAACATTAGGTTTATAGTTACTAGGCATTCAGTCTTGGAGTCCATTAAGGAGCCTATCCCAAATTTCCAATTACTCCAAAGCACTGTCTGGTTAAGTGACTTGGTCGATGTCATACAGTAGATACATGAAGGTGAAAAGATTCAAACCCTGCACACTTGCCACAGGAAGCAGCTCATTAACAAGTCATAACTTTAGTCCTCTGTGGTAATTGCTAGACTGTTTTTAACTAAATGCAGAAATCATTTATAATCCAATATTGTACAGAAGACTGTACAACACTAAAATGCAACAATCGCTACATAATGGATGCCGAAGGCCAGACAATTCTGATCATCACTCCAAATAATGCAGACTATATGACCTGACAAATGTCAACTTGAATTTGCTAGAGATTGTAAAGGTACTGCAAAACAATATTACTAAATGCAACATGCTAAGACAACTAAAATACAAAATGTTTAGACTATATCACACAATCCAGGCCTATTAATAAATTAAATTCATTTTTTACAGCAATGAATAAAGCAAAACAATTACAGACAACACATATGCTGCAGCAGTAGCTTTTGTTCAACAACCTATAAGTCGTACAAAAATCAGAAATAGTATTACATGTAGTGTACTGTTTTTATGGAGGGGGGCTTACATACTTACAGAACACCTAAATCTCATTTTGACCTCCCTAAGTCTTCTCTGTCATCAAGAAAAAGAAGTTATGTACCTACCATAACGTTCCATGTTAGTTGTCTTCATCTCGCCTTCTTTCTTGCTTGTTGGGATTAGAGCCAATCCTCGGCTCCAACTCGGCCATTTCTACAGCTCGAGAGCTGTTTACTGGCTCAAGGCTACCCCTTATCCCATGATACCTAGCACTAGCTACCCAGATCTTGTTTGAAATAGCTAACCCCAGCCATAGCTATGGAATGAAACCCCTCCAAACAGAGGGTTAAACCTACCTGTTATAATCTCTAAGTCAGTAGAGAAAACAAACAAGAGAACACTCAGCCAGTGAAACTTAAACTCCTCTCGGTCCAATAGGACAGGGGGATGGAGGGGGGGGGGACGCAAGAAAGAAGGTGAGATGAAGACAACTAACATGGAACGTTATGGTAAGTACATAACTTCTTTATGTTAAGCTGTCTATCTCGCCTTCGTTTCTTGCTTGTTGGGACAGCGTCCCTAGCACCTACGATTCTGGGTGGCTCATTGGAACAGACTCTTCAGAACAGTGGAACCAAAGTTAGCTCTACTCCTGGACACCACGTCTAACTTGTAATGAGTAATAAAGGTATGAGGATTTGCCCACGTGGCAGCGGCATAGATAAGAGTCCATGGGCAACCTAGACTGGAAGGCTACAGAGGTGGCCAGAGCCCTAGTAGAATGACCTTTAGGTTTGGTAGACAACTCTGTTTCTTAGTTGATAGATGAAGGTTATAATGTGAGACAACCACCTGGACAGGGTCACTTTGGAAACTGGAAGACCCTGTTTTTGCCCTTAGCATAGGAAAGGAAAAGTTGGTCTGACTTTCTTATATCCTTCGTTCTATGCAGGTAAAAACGCAATAGTCTATGAACATCCAAAAGGTGTAATTTGTATTCTGCCTTGTTGGTGTGGTTAGGGAAAAACACAGGAAGTTTTATAGATTGGTTTAGATTTTCTGAGCAGACTTTCGGAAGGAAGGAGGGATTAGTTCTCAGAGCAACCCTGTCCTTATGAAAAACTAAGTACGGAGGACGAACACTTAGTGTCTGAAGTTCCAAGACAAGTCTGGCTGAGGTAATAGCTACCAGGAAGAGAGTTTTCCAAGATAGAAACTTAATGGAGCAGGATGCTGCTGGTTCAAAAGGGGGCATAATCAAGGAGGTTAGTACCAAATTAAGGTCCCAAGGAGGAGGGGGATCTCTCATTGGGGGCCTAAGGAGAGTCGTCCCTCTGAGGAAGGCCTTACACAACTTATGAGGCATAATGTTTAGATTAGAAAACCCAACATGAAAGTTAGAGATGGCCACTGATGGAACCCCGATTGTGGCAGAAGTGACCCAGAATGAAAAAGCTCTGTTAGGAACTCCAAGATTTCGTGAACTGGGACTGAAAAGGGATCTATGTTCATAGCCTCTGCCCAACAAGAGAAACGTTTCCATTTGCTAACATAAGTCTTCCTAGTAGCGGATTTGTGAGAGGAGACAATAATCTCACGCACAGCCGGGGAGATGCTGGGAAACCTGGCTAGGGTTGGAACTGGATCAACCAAGCTGTGAGCTGCAGTGTTTGGTGGGATCGATGCAGCTCTCCTGATTGATGAATCAGCCGGTCTGGAATAGGATCCAGAGTCCAGGGCTGCTCGAGGAAGTAATGGTGCAGGAACGGAAACCATATCTGTCGAGGCCAGTAAGGGGCAATGAGGATCATTTTTCAACCCAACGATATAGCTTTCTGTATGAGTTTGGGTATAAGAGGGAACGGTGGGAAGGCATAAAGAAGTCCCTGAGGCCAATCGTGGACTAGAGCGTCTCTAGGAGGGTGACAGGGAAGTGGTAAAAGGAAGAAGTAGTTGCTACATTTGCTGTTGAAGGGGGTGGCAAACAGATCACAGCAAGGCTGTCCCCATTTGCGGAAGATCATATCCGCAACTACCTGATTCAGAGACCACTCGTGAGGTATGAGAATAGCTCTGCTGAGCCTGTCCGCTATGACGTTGGACTTCCCAGGGATGTGCGTCGCAATCAGAAATCATTGGGAGGAAATCGCCCACTGCCAGAGTCCGAGTGCTTCTCGATATAGGGGGTAGGACCTGGTTCCACCCTGCTTGTTGATGTGCCACACTACTGACATGTTGTCCGTTTGAATTGCAATGGTCCCGGAAGGGAGGGAGTCCTGAAGTGATTGCGACGCTAGGAGCACGGCTCTAATCTCAGACATTTATGTGCAGATGGTACTTGTGAGGCTGCCAAGTGCCTTGGACTGTCCTGCCCTGATAATGCCCCCCTACCCTATCAGTGAGGCATCCGTGGTCACTGTGGCAACCAGGGGAGGCTGGATGAATGGTCTGCCCTGAGACACTAGTGGGGAGACCATCCACCGGGAAAGGTGCCTTTTGCATGTTTCTGTAATCGTGATCATATTCGACATGGGGAGCTGTTGAAAGGACTGCTGTGTGAAGAGAAGCCACTGAAGGATCCTCATGTGAAAATGGGCCAGAGATATCAGAAGAATTGCCGCTGCCATAGAACCCAAAGTTTGAAGGACCAACCTGACTTGTACCCTTTTGCATTGCATGAGGATATGAACTTGCTGCCGAACTGTGGCCACCCTGTCTGGCGGCAGCCTTGCGGACATACTTCTTGTATCTAAATCTGCTCCTATATACGTAATAGATTGACAGGGCAATAAGGCAGATTTTTCGGAATTTATAGTAATGCCTAGCTGGGCACAAATTGTGATTGTATACTCCCTGGCTTGAAGGAGTTGATGCCTGGTAGTAGCAGTAAGGAGCCAATCATCTAGATATGGAAACACCTGGAATCCTTGACGCCTCAGGTGAGCCGTGACTACTGCCATGCATTTGGTGAACACCCTGGGGTCTTCCCAGCCGGAAGTGAAGGAATCTCCTGGAGCGGCTGTTCATTTTGATGTGATAGTACGCATCCTGAAGATCTATTGAGCACATCCAATTGTCCTGACCCAAAAAGGGTAGAATGGACTGTAGCATGACCATCCAAAACCTTGTTCTTTGAACAGACTTGTTTAGTCTGCTGAGATCCAATATTGGTCTCCAGTCCCCTGTCTTTTTTGGTACCAAAAAGAACCTTGAGTAAGTTCCGGATCCGAGTTGGTCTGCCGGGACTTCCTGGATGACTCTTTTTCTAGCAGAACTTCTATGACTGCTTGGGCCCTCAGATTGGGTGGAACATCTGGAAGGGATTTGCTTGACAGTAAGGGGGGTTGAAAGAAGGGAATTTTGTAGCCTCCGGATATGACTGAGTGTACCCATTTGTCTTGCATTAGGTTTTGCCAGGCTTTTGGGTACAGTGAAAGTCTTCCCCCGACTGCCTCCAGAGGCGGGCAGCCGGGCAACCCTTCAGGGATGCTGCAAGGGCTTGTCAGAGAAGGATTCTCTGCTGCCCTGGTTCTGCAGACCCCCTCTGCCCAGAGGGCGGCATCTGTTGTTGTTGTTTCCTCCTCTGCCCCTGGAGGAAAAATCACATGCGTCAGGCGAGGCTCTCTGGGATTTCCGAAACCACATTTTACCACTCTTCTGACCCTTGGGATATTGTCTAGGAGGAGTGGAAAAACAGACTCCCACGGCAGAGAGAGTCTTGCCTTCTTGTTCACACCTACTCAGACTGTCTTTCACCTGTGGTCCAAAAAGAAATGAACCGTCAAAGGGAGTGTTGGTGAACGATGCTCTAAAAGGTTCCGCAAAATTACACAGCCGCATCCATGCATATCTCCTGAGGGCCACGTCTGTACCTGTGGCTCTACTCGCACCATTGGCTGCATAGGAAATGAGCCTCATGGAGGAGTTAACTACCGAATTAAGGGTCACCAGCTGAGAAGCCACTTTAGCTTGAGCCTCTTCAGCTGATGGATCCTGGAGGGAATCTCCAAGCTCTTTCAGGAGATCCCTCTGAAGCCTGGTAAAATGGCATAAGTAAATCAGCGACCTCATGGAAAAGGTCAGTGAAGCAAACATTCACTTCCCGTATCTATCCATGGCCCTAGACTCCTTGTTAGGAGGATGGACAGAGGAAGAAGTTTCCGCCAACTCCTTTTTATTGGCTGCTGCTACCACCATGGCATCTACGGGAACACCCTTAGTAAGGAACTGTTTATCAGGGGGTACAGTGATAAACTTGCCGGGTCTCCTAGGGGTTGGTTCCACTGTATCCGGGGCTGACCAAGCCCTTCCAGCCACCACTGACATTAGTGGATCGAAAGGCAGAGGACACCCAGGAGGTGGAAGGTCGGGAACCGAATGCATCCAGGAATACAGATTCGTCCTCAGTAGGGGCTAGGGCAGTCCAGTTCCCCCTCTGCTTAAGCATTTCTAGGATGTCCGAAAAGGAAACATCTTCAGAGGGGGATCTCGGAGACCCTTTCGATTCATCCAAATCCGTATCCGAACTGACAGACTCGGGGGAGTCAATGTGCTTCACATCCTCTTCCGAGGGGGCTCCTGTGAATGATCAGGGGAGGCCTCGGAAGAAGAGGAAACACCCAATGAGGTGCTTTGGAGCACCAGTTCCCCACACTTGGGGTCTGGAGGAGGGGCAGAGGTTGACGCAGGCACTACAGGGGACAGAGCCAGTGGGATCGAAAGTGGAGCCAACTCTGAGGCCAGTACACTCCTCATGACATCGAAGGCGTCCCTGCCATGATGCAGAGAAGGCTCCGGTTCAGATGAAACCGGAATCCTCCTCCGCACTGAGGGAGACGGCTCCGAGGCTGATGTAGGAGCAGAGCTCACCTGCGCCGACTCTCCGAGAGAGAATGGGGTCAGACAAGGGTCCGATGCCACTCGCCCCCACGGAGCTGACGAGGGAGTCTCGGCGTCCAGATCCCATGACAGACGGCACCATCGAGGGGATCGGAGTCGACGACAGAACCGAAGGGGAAATGGTTATCGGTGCCGACGGTTCCACAATTCGAACCCCAACAAATTCCAGCTCCGAGCTCAATGGAGTCGGAGGATAAACATCGATGGAAGCGGACGGAGCAGACACCTGTTGAGGAGGGCTGGACAACATTTTGGCCAGTGCCTGCGACTTCAACAACCTACTGACCACTCTCTCCACGTCGTGACCTGAGAGCCAAGAGGACCGAGAAGAGCGGGAGGATCTGTGACTGGGGTCACTCTGCAACAGGGCAGACCGAGGAGCCAAATGTATAGACTCTAGAGACGGGGACCTTGGCCTCTTGTGGATCCGTGATGGCTCCAAAGGTACTGGTGGAACCGACGGGGAGGCAGTCTCCTCGGTTCCAGCTGGAACCGAAGTAGAAGGTAAGGCTTGGGCCAATGACGGCTCCGAGCTGGGAGCAGACTATTTGGTCGGTTTAGGAGATTTCACTGGCTGGGTCTTGGCCGGTGAATCCTGGGGCTTTAGGAGACCCCTCAAAATAAGCTTATTTTTGCACTCCTGCAGAACCCTTGGGCTGAATGCATGGCATACAGAACAAGAGTCCTGCAGGTGCACTGCGCCTAAGCAATAGACGCAAGAAGTGTGCCCATCTGTCAAAGACATTTTCTGACAGCATGAGTCACACTTCTTGAATCCAGACACCTTGGATTCTTTAGACACATCCAACTAAGATACTACACCTACACTGAATTGTTTTTGGCCAAAGGCCAAACAGCAAAAAATTAAACAGACACTACTACAAAAAACCAAAACACACAGTATACTACAGGTAAAGATAGTTTTTTTTTAGTTTTTTTTTTTTTTTTTTTTTTTTTTTTTAAACTAACTTAAACAGCTACCTAAGAAACAGAAAGAAGAAAAAACGTTTAAACTAAAACGCTACAAGAGGGATGGGGGGGGAGGAGAACGCTCTAATTTAAACAAGTTCTAAGGGAAAACTACAATTACACTAAACAACAACAAACTAGTTTGCGACTATATTTAAAATAAACTATCAGAAAAAACCCTAATCTGACAGAAAAAATAGGGCAATAAAACTTATAGGAGCCTGAGCCAGTAACAATGAACCTCGCAGCTGAAGCGGCAAACGAGATCTGGGTAGCTAGCGCTAGGTATCATGGGATAAGGGGTAGCCTCGAGCCAGTAAACAGCTCTCGAGCTATAGAAGATGGCCGAGTCGAAGCCGATGATCGGCTCCAATCCCAAAAAGCAAGAAACGAAGGCGAGATAGACAACTTAACATCAACTATTCACTTCTGACATCACTCAGTACAGGTCTGATCGACTTGAATGTCTAACAAATGCTGTACTGTTGCAGCAGACACTGCTAGAGTTACTAGAGCTGGACCATGTACAAATAGGGCCCAATGCAGAGGAATGAATCATGCTCCCTTTAGCCATGCCAATAGTCCATTACTTAGACTGCTCTTTCTTCTTATCACAGAGATTTGGATTTCATTTAAAACTTTTGTTTCAAATTTGACAAAAAACCCCACTAACAGACATTTTCTAAGCAAAATAAAACACTATCACATTGAAAAGTTATGAGAAACAGTAACCTCTTCCCTTAAAACTCACATTTAGTGAAAATGCATCTGGCGACCAATTAAACTACAAGACGTGCTGCTGTTATTCATACTCATATTTATTTTTTTTTACATTTGTTTTCTGGGGAAGTCCAGCTAGGCATAAATGCCCCTTTTCAGAGTAGACCCCGGGAGAAAAGCTACAGTACATGCAGTACAAACAAAATCTTTTAAGTTATATAATATTATCTATGTCAGGCAGAATACAATTAAAATAAATGTTACAATGTCAAAACAGATAAGAGAGTAACTATGCATACAGTAGTAAGGCTTCTTATACTAACTGTACTCTATACAAATGTAGTTAAACAACTATGCAGTAAGTCAGATGTCACAATAAGGAGGACAGAGTTGTTTTTTTACAAAGGACTGAAAGCAAAATATTGATTTAATTATGAGCTCTAAATGAGTGGTAACAGAATTAAGACAGGCATGAGTAGAAGATGGGGTGGGTGAAGACAGAGCAACCGGAGTAGAGTACAGTAGAGGTATAGTAGAAAAGGATGAAGAAAGCTGGAAGTTATGCATTTACCATAACTTGGCATATGTGTTGTCCATTTTTATTCTTTCTCATTGTTGGGTTATGGATCTGACTTGGCTGCATTTTTCAGACTTGGATCCTAGTCTCGAGCTCCTGCCTCAACCCATAATGCCCTACACTCTCTGTAGCTTTCTCAGATTGACTTTGCTGCCTTATTGCCTACCTGACAGAGAGAGAGAGTATAGAAAAAAAAAAGAAATCAGAGGCTCAAACCAAGAACATAAAGTTTCCTATAAATCCAATACGTCCTCTAGGAGCCACTAGGTTGGGGGGGGGGGGCTGGTAGGGAAGGGTAGGAAGACTGAAAAATGGGCAACACAGATGCCAAGTTATGGCAAGTACATAACTTCTAAATCTGATGTTGTTCTTTTCATTCTTCCTCAACATTAGGTCAAAGTCCACGGCTACATTACTTTTGGATGGCCTCAAGGAAGGATATGCAGGAGCACTGTCAAACCAAATGAAGCTCTTCTCCTGAAGACAATGTCCAATTTATAATGTGTCACAAAGGTACGAGTCTTTGACAAAGTGGCTGCAGCACAAATATCATCAATCAAAGCTCTGGAGTAGAAAGCAGATGACGTAGCCATAGATCTTGTAGAATGGGCTTTAGGAAGGTGAGACAACTTCAAATCATTTTAGAACAAATAAGTGAAATACAGTTTATAATCCATTTGGCCAACATAACTTTAGAGCCTGCTTGGCCTAGATGGTTTGGTGAAAAAGATACAAAAAAGTTGGTCAGACTTTCTGCACCGTTTTGTTCTATAAAGGTAGAACCATAGTGGTCTATAAACATCAAGCTGATGCAAAATATATTCGCTCTTGTTAGAAAAATTTGGAAAGACTACTGTCAATTCTATAGACTGGTTAATATTAGTCTCTGTGACTACTTTAGGCATAAAAGATGGATTGGGACAGAGGGATACACTACCTTTATGACAAATAATGTAAGGCAGTTGAGATAAGGCCTAAAGCTCAGAAATTCTTTTTGCTGATGTTATAGCTACCAAAAAGATGGTTTTCCAAGAAAGGAATTTCATTTCACAATCATTAGCTGGTTCAAAGGGTTTTTGAGTTAGGCCTTGAAGAATAACCGTGAGATCCCATGGCAGAGTAGGCTCTTTTATCAGGGTCAGAAAAATCCCTTTCATGAATGCCTTACATAATTTAGATGTAGCAAGGGAAGCGGAAACATGTCCAACATGAAAATTGGACATGGCTGCCAATTGAAGTTTTATGGTGGAAAAACTAGCCTTTCCCTGAAGAGAGAAGTAAGAAAGAGAAGGATGTCCGAAACTGGTGCTGAGAAAGGACCGACATTCCCTTTGGAAGCCCAAATGGTAAATCTTTTACATTTGCTTTGGTACACTTTTTCAGTAGAAGCTTTTTGGGAAGCTAGCATTATGTCTCGAACAAGTTAAGCAAGCCAATTACTGGAACTGGAGATGCCAAGCGGTCAGTTTGAGGGTGAGCAGACTAGGATGCTGACTCTACGATGGGCGAGATAGGAGGTTCTGTCTAGGCTACAGAATCCACAGGGGATATTTCAGATGAGACCATAGAAAGGGGAACCATACCTGATGAGGCCAGTAGGGGGCAATGAGGATTACTGAACCCTACAACCCTTCTGGCTTTTTGCAGAAATTTCAGGATAAATGGTAGAGGGGGATAGGCATAAAGGAGACTGGAGGGCCAACTGTGAACTAGAGCATTCGTTGGACGGTTCCCCAGAGGGGAGATCAGAGCAAAGTACTTGCTGCCCTTGTTTTGGGGTGAAGGAAACCGGTTGCAGCAAGGCTGGCCCCAACTGCCGAAAATCAGATTCACCACTGACTGAATGAGAGACCACTCGTGAGTGGTCAGAATGGACCTGCTGAGTGGTTTTCCCTGGTAGATGTGTTGCAACTAGAAGCAGTCTGAAGATACCACCATTCCTAGACCCTTATGTGCTCCCTGCATAAAAGATAAGAATCAGTTCCTCCTTGTTTGTTGATATACCAGACTACTGACATGTTGTCTGTGTGTATTGCAACAGACTCAAAAGGGAGGCTGTTCTGAAAGGCATGCAGCAGTAGAACTGCTCTCATCTCTAGGATGTTAACATGCAATCTGGTCTCTGATAAAGACCACGTGCCTTAGACCATCTTTCCCTTGAAATGCCACCTCCGCCACTCAGGTTAGGAAGCGTCCGTGGTCACTGTGGCTGTGGGAGGAGGAAGAAGGAAAGGCCTGCCTACGAACAGGCTGTCTGAATGAATCTATGATTGAAGATATTGTCTGCAAATTGGAGTACTTGATAAGAAAAGCAAATGACTTCTGGAGCACCTGTCTATTTTGATGCGATGGTACACATCCTGAAGGTCCATTGAGCACATCCAATCATCCTTGCGCAACAGCGGTAGAATAGTCTGAACTGTAACCATTCAGAACTTTATAAATTTATTTAGACTGCTCAGATATAGAATGGATTTCTGGCACTAAAAAGAAGTGGGAGAAAGTTCTGAATCCTCTTTGTTTGGTTGGGACCTCTTGGATGACTTTTTTGCAGCAATTTTTGAATTTCCAGTACTGCATGCTCTCTCTGACTGGGTGGTACTTTGGGGAGTTTATTTTGTTCCACTGGAAGTGAAAGGGAAAAGGGAATGTAACAACCTCTGGATATTATGATTATCACCCAGGCATTGGTCAGATTTGTCCTGGCGTCTAGGTGCCGGGACCAACGACCCCTGACTGCCTACAGAGATGGACAGCTGGGCAACACTTCAGGAGCACTGATAGGGCTTCACTGAGAAAGGATCTCTGAAGTTCTGATTCTGCGGACCTCCTCTGCCTCTGGGGCGGCATCTACCACTGAAAGTTCCTCTTCTGCCTCTGAAGGAAGAATCCCCATGTTGATCCTGAAAAGACCCTTGTGACTTTTGAAACCAAGTCTTCTTACCACCGTGCTGATTTTGGAAGAAGGTACATTGAGGAGTAGAAAACTTGATCCCAATGGCAGACAGGGCCTTTTCTTCCTGCTTACTGAGTGTAAGAGTCTTTCTGACGGATGGCCCAACAAAAGGAGAAGCCATCTAAAGGGGCATTGAAAAATGATACCTGGAAAGTTTCTGCAAAGTCACAAAGCCTCATCCAGACAGGTCTCCTGGTTGCAATACCTGAGCTGGCTGCCTGTGCGGTGCCCCCTGCTGAATGAGCAATGAGCCTCATGGAAGACGCAGTTGGAAGCAAGAGTAGCCAACTGGGGAGAAACATTCTTGAAGTCCTCATCCAAAATGCTCTCTGCAAGAGAGTTGGAAAGCTCCTTGACCAAATCTCTTGGATATCGAGCGAAATGTGCAAAATAATTTAATGATCTCGGTGCAAATGTAGCTGAGGTGTAAATGAGCTTACCAAATCTGTCCATCGCTCAAGACTCAATGTTTGTTGGATGGACAGAGGAGCTCTGTTCAACAGGAATGCCTTTAGACCAATGAAGTCCATCTTTAATGGGAACCAGAAATTTGACAGATTTGTCAGGGCATTTTGGGATTGGCTCGATAGTGTCCAGATCCTTCCAAGCCCTGCGGGAAACTAAGTTGAGTTCATCTGCTGGGGGAGGGGATCACCCAAGACATAGATGAGCCCACCCCGAAAGTCTCCAAGAACACAGACTCTTCAGAAGGAGGTTCAGCCGACCAGCCATCTTTCTGTCCAAGAATCACTAAGATGTCTCCAAAGAAGACATCTGGTGGTGATCATGGTGATCCTTTTCCCTCAAAGTCTGTGTCTTCGGTGAGTGACTCCATTGGGGAGTCTATGTGCCTCCTTTTGCATGTTTTTGTTCCAAGGAACCTCCTCTGTGGGATGTTCAAGGGAGGTATCAGAAGAAAGGATGCTTCCTTGGGGGCAGAACATGGAGGCTTCTCGAGGCAGGCTTAAGCTGGAAAGGGATGATGGGCTCAGCACTCAGATTCAGTGAAGTACAAATGGAATGATAGGAGATGACAGGTCAGTTCTCTGTGAACACAGAAAGCCCTTTCCACAATGTGAAAAGCTGACAGACCTGGAGAAACACCCCCATCTTTCTTGAAGCCAAAACCGTTGAGGAAGCAAGGGCAGAAACAACAAGTGATTACTAGTCTCCAGACAAAATTGGACCCGAGCTGTCAAGGGCCAAAGTGTCAAGAAGATGATGGATCTCTGAAGGTCAGAGGTGAACCCTTCCCCCAGACCAGACACCGACATCACAGATCTGAGACCTACTCTGATCTGATGAAATCAGAGTAGAGCTGGTCAGGGTAGCCAACAGAATCTAAGAATGAAGCTTCCTTGGATCAGACGCTGACTCTTTCGGGTACCTAGGATCCTGGAACTCTGAAATCACTGGTCTGATTAAAGAAAGAGACTGAATCAGAGTAGTGAGGACACACACAGACCTAAATGGGGATGGAGCGGACAACAACCCAATCTGGATTTGAGCTTTGAGGAATCTCCACATCATCATGTCCCTGTCATCAGATAGGTTCCTGGAGGTCCTAGAGGAGGGAACTGATGCAAGCCTTGAATCTCTGGAGTGAGTTTGGAAAAGCTTTGAAGGCAAATTTGGGGAAAATGACCTGATGGAATACTCCAGTGTCCAAGTCCTAACTGTCGGATACAAGGTCTTTGGATCTGAGGTAGAAGAGGGTGACCTAGGAGAGTTAGTCACAATAATGGTACTGGCCAAATCTGAGGAGCACTTTGGATCCAATGGAGCAGAAGTGGGTCTTGGATCTAAAAGGACTGGATCTGAGGTCCTGGCTAATTTAGCTGGAGGCTCTAAGGAAATCCTGGAGGTCTTATGAGGACATTTTCTCAGCTCTGACGACCCAGAACAACTCACCAAGGGGGTGTGAGTCCCTAATGAGGATAAAGAAGGTAACAGGCCTTTTAAGATCAGCTTACTCTTGTAATCAGCAATGGCCAGATGATTAAATCCCTCACAAATGACACAAGCTGATCGCAGATGGCCTGGACCTAAACAGTATAGACACTTACTATGCATCAGATTGGGGGATTTTATGCTCACAATCTGAGCAACGCTTGAAATCAGTTGGTTTGTTGATATAACTGCACAAGCAGTAAGATCACACACACCCACAGAGAAGTAACACAAAGTAAAAGTTAAGAGAAACCCTGTTCTAACAAAAAAATGGAAAGTTTTTTTTTTTTTTGGTAAAAAAAGATCAGCAGACTAAACAGAGAAACGGAAGGTAGAATTGCCAACTGCTCTGGGAAAAAGAAGCAGGAAGGGGAAGGGTGAGAAAAACAGTGCCAACATCTGTAAAAACTAATGGCAAGGGGATGATAAACTATAACAATTATTCTCACGTTAAAAGGTAGAAAAAAAAAAGAAAAAATTTGACTTATTGCAACATCCAATTAAAACTTTTCAAACAAGACCAGGAATCCGTGCCTGTACCAGATAGGTGGTAAATGAGATCTGAGGAAGCTACAGAGAGCATAGCGTATTATAGGTAGAGGGAGGAGCTCGAGCCTAGGATCCAAGTCTGACAAATGCAGCAGAGTTGGATTTGAGGGTAACATCCACAACCCAACAGTGAGGAAGAATGAAAAGGACAACATCAGATCAGTGATGTTAATACACAATCTGGAGATGTACAGCTACAGAGCCAGGATGTTAAAAGGTGTTTTCTTAGCTGTGTTTTGAATGCCTGCTGGTTTTCAAGAAGCCTGAGTGCATGTGGAAGGGCATTCCAGAAGGCAGCAAGAAGGGCCCTGATGTATTCTGAGCTTGGGCTTTAGTGATGGACAGGAGGAGTTTGCCTTTTGAGTGAAGAGCTTTGGTACAGTGGTAGTGTTGAACCATGCCTTTTAGTGCCGAATACTTATCAGGGCAGTATATTAGATTATGAGCTAGTAGTTGCTGACTATAGTGGAAGTTCAGTCCAATTTAGCTGTTTAAGGACAGAACACTGAGGACTTCTAAAATCAATTTACAGCAATGCAACCTATTTCATTGTAGCACTGTTTCAACTTTGTTTGTGTGGACATTTGTAAGTTAGTGAAGAGTGGGAAGGCATAAAATAGTATCAGTAGGAAGTACACTTTTGCCATGTTTTTCTAGTTTTGTCCATTAAGTAAGGTTTTGTTCTACAAAAGAGGCCAAGCATTTAGTTTTTTTTTCATAACAGTTTTGTACTGTAGGTCAGATTTCTAGTTGTAATCAATTTTGACACCTAATAGTTTGGTGTTAGGGACTTGCTCAATCAATGTGTTATTTAATGAAGTGATTTTGACAAGAGTTTTGCTTTGGGAGAATGTTTTTGGGGTGAAAAGTGGTAATTTCATTTTTGGTGGGCTAAGTAGGAATTGAGAGTTACCTAGCCAGGATTCTGTGGATGTAAAGGATTCTTGAGCAACTTCTTGAAATTTTTAGAGGTTAGAAGCTGCATAGAAGAGTGCAGAGTCATCTGCATATAATACAAGAGCGCTGTACTTGAAACAGTGTGTATAGACCATTTATAAATATCTTAAACAGGAGGGATCCAAGTATGGAACCTTGTGGCACTGCTGCGGTAATAGGTAGGAATGAAGAGTATTCTTGCTGTCATTTGAGTGCTTGGAATCTACCAGAGTGGATGTTTGACAATCAATTATAATCTTCTACTAAAGCAGCCTCTGTACTTTTTAAATGGCATTGATATAAAGTATGAAAGAATGAGATAAAATTGGCATCTCAAGTACTTGGCATGAATTAAAATATTCCTTTTATCACCAATTAATTATTGTAACATTTTTCCAATATGTTGATCATTTGAGATTTTCCTTATATCACAACAGGCTTGACTACAGTAAACAGTCAAGCCAGTATCACAGATGCCTTTGTTAACAAGAAGGTTTAATTTTCAAAATATTTTTTTCTTCTTCTGTAGGAGAGGGAGGTGGGGAACAGATTCGAGGAGGAGAATTCAGTAACAGTTTATTGTGACAGACTGTGCTGAATGCTTTGGAGAGGTCTAGGAATAGGCACAATACTAGGTTTCTGGTATTTCTGTTTCTATTAATGGTATCAACAAAGTGAAGAAAGGCAGTAGCGGTGCCATGGCTGGGATGAAAACCATGTTATGTTATGTGGGGGAGAGATGATTGTGCATGGCAAGGTATTTTTTTTTTAACAAGAAACATCTTTATTAAATTATCACTTATGACATAGGCAATCATACATTTATATAAATGAATACAAACCATACCAACATAATTTTAGCTGCAAACATTATAGGCCATTTATAATCTATCCAGGTATGGTCAGTCAAACATTACACTGCTCATTCAAATCCTGCCTTCTTTTAAACCTCATTCCTCCTCTGCATATATTATTCCCACATTTCCCATTTTTTATAATTTGTACTTATCCTTTTCTAAAAATCCCAATTCCAGTTGCTCTGTCTCTGTTACTATATTCACTACTTATAGTACAGCTGGTTTAGACTTGGACTTCCATTTTCTAGTAATTGCTTTTTTGGCAGCCCCCATAATTAGACTCTGCAAGGCCTCACTATGTCTGCAATGTCTTTCGGTTTCTCCCATTAGGGGTCGCCACAGTGGATCACCGGTCTGCAGATTGACTGGCAGTGGAGTTTTTATGGTGTCGAGTTGCCAGCCTGGCACCCAACCTTCACAGAAGGGATACACATGCATCTATCTGCATGTCTTTAAAACTCACTCGACTACAAGGAGGACATACAGATTCCACACAGAAGGTGCTCCAGCCGAGAATCGAACTGGAGAACCTCTTGCTGTGTGGTGACAATGCTAACCTCTGCACCACCTCGGCCCAAGGCCTTACTATGCCTATAGTTCAAAAAATCATTTCCTTAGTTACACCAATTTGCTAAGCCAGTATCTTTGACAAAGTCATCTGCATGGAGTATTTAAAGTCTGCCAACTCATTACACTCCCAGAAAATATGTTCTCAATTACCTCTTTCTTCCAGATCACACCTCTAAAAATTCTTTGGAGTCTACTTAGGGTATAAAATACCCAAGTAAACAGTTCCAAGCAAATACCCCAAATCTTCTAGACTTTGTTGCATATCTTGGAGGCATCTTTGTGAATTGCTTATCCAATCTTCCTTCTCAATTCTTTCTAACCTCTTCAGTTTGATTCTTATGGTTAACCAATATTTTATATGCTCTAATTCCTTTTTCAACAGCTGCTTCTGTTCTAGATTCTATTACAAACTACCAGTGCTGGTCTTTCACTTAGGATCCCTGTTTCTCTTTGCCAATATTCTGATAACAATGCTCGATAGGGAAGGCAATCTCTAGCCTGCAGTCCAAATAAATTCATGGCTTGTTGCCATTGTATTACCTTTCCCTCTCCGATTATTTGCTCCCAATACTTTGGTTCTTTGCCAGTTCTCACCAATAAATTCCAGCTCCCTCTTCCCTATTGTCTGTATCCCTAAAGTACAGTTGTGTACACTTAAATGTAGATGTTAGGGTGTATTGACTGTTGCAGTCATTACATTTGGGTAATCCTGCTGGCAGGTTGCCCTGAGCCGGCCTGAATTCCAAAGTCTAGGGTCCTGCTTCGGCTGCTGTCGCCCCTTCCCTGACGTCAGGTCGTCAGGGGGTATAAAAGAAGTAGCCGACGCCATTTTCTTCAGTTTTTCTTGCCCCAGATGCCAGGTGCCCCCAAAAAGGGTAGCCAAACTTTATATATATATTCAGAAATACACCAATATAAATTTTACCTTTATCTATAAGCAAATACACCACATAGGTAGTAAATATCAGAAAAGGAAAGATAAGATCCAAAAGAAAAAAGGGGGAAGGCGGGTGGGTAACCTGGACTGCAACAGTGAACACACTCGAACATCTATATTTATGGTAAGTGTACACAACTGTACTATGTTCTTCGTGTTTCACTGTTGCAGTCATTATATTTGGGTAGAGTCCCAAAGCTATGGTTGGGAGGCAGGAATTAGACAGCAGTAGGGACGGCTATGAGGCCCTGCAGAACTGCAGTGGCAAAGCCTGCCCTGGATTTAGAGTAGAGTGGCAGATGATAATGCTTTGTAAAGGTGTGCACTGAACTCCAAGTAACCGCCTCTAAAATGTCTCTGGTTGGTATTCCTCTGAGAAAGGCTGCTGAGGTGGCTGCAGCTCTGGTGGAATGAGGCCTAATGCCCTTCGGCACTGGCTTGCCATGGTGTAAGTAGCAGAAATGAATGCAGTGGCCTAACCACTTAGAAATAGTCTGCTTTGAGATAGGCTTTCCTTGTGATCCTGCAGCATATGCCACTAGTAATTGCTCTGTCTTCCTGAAAGCTTTGGTTCTGTCCAAGTAGAATCTAGGCTGTCTGTGCAAGTCCAAAGAATGCAGAATTCTCTCCCCCTTGTTCTCTGGATTTGGGTAAAAGGTTGGCAGATGGATGGCTTGGGTTAAGAGCCACACTGGACACCACTTTAGGCATAAATGTTGGATTTGTCCTCAGGGAGACCCTGTCTGGATGAAAAATGATGAAAGGTTCCACAGCCATGAGCACCTGTAGCTCTGAAACTCGTCTTTCAGAAGTAATTGCTAAGAGCTGTTTTCCAAGATAAAAACTTCATATCAGCAGTAGCAGCTGGCTCAAAAGGAGGCAGGGTGAGCTTTCCACGACACAGTTGAGGTCCCATGCAGATATTGGTGGTCTCCTTGGGGGCCTTAAATTGTTGGCTTCTCTGAGGTATTGCCTTAATAAAGGGTAAGAAAAAAGTGGTGGCTCTGTATTGTAATGAGCCGAAATGGCAGAGGCATGAATTTTAATTGATGAAAAAGATAGGCCTTTGTCCAGCATCTCAGTTAAGTATTGCAAAATCTGAGGAATATTTGGTAACGCTGTATCAGTTCCTTGTGCATGGTTCGAGGCACAGAATCTCTTCCATTTTCCAGCATAAGACTTTCTAGTACTAGGCCTTCTGGCTTCCAGAATGACATCCATTACAGCTTTACTGAGAGGTGTTTTTTGTAAGACTACATTATCCGCCATGCTGCCAAATTTAATGTCCTGAGTTGGCTGTGCATGATCTGATTGTTTTGCTGGGACAGTAGTCGAGGTATCTGAGGTAAGGTCCAAGCTGGGTATAGACACAAGTTCCTTAGTATTGGATACCAGTACTGGTGTGGCCAGTCTGGGGCAATCAGTATCATCTTTGGCTTCCCCTGTCTGACCTTTAGGAGCACCTTGGGGAGGAGAGGCAGTGGAGGAAAGGCATATACAAATAGGTTTTTCCAGCTGAAAAATAGGGCGTCCACTTTCCATGCTTGTCTGCGATAAGTCCTTGTGCAGAATCTTTTTAGTTTATAATTGAGAGGGGAAGCAAGTAGATCTATGTCCGGGCATCACCATTTCCTTGTTATCATGATGAAGACTTGTGGATCCAGCTTCCACTCGTGGGGATCCATGAGGTTTCTGCTTAATTCGTCTGCCAGAGTATCTTCCTTTCCTGGCAGGAATTGTGCCTGCAGATGTACTTGGTAAGTCAAAGCTGTGTCCCACAAGGTCATGGCTAGTCTGCAAAGGGGGTAAGAATGTGTGCCCCCCTGCTCGTTTATATACCACATGACCATGGTTTTGTCTGTCTTTATCAGTAGTTGTCCCGGATGAAGTTGGTCCTTGAAGGCTGTCAGGGCATTTTGAACAGCTAACATCTCTTTTTGATTGATATGTAGATGCATTTGGTTTGAGGACCATATGCCCTGAATGCATCTTCCTGCCATGTGGGCTCCCCAGGCATAGTCTGATGCATCCGTTGTTAGTGTCTGCTTGGCTGGAGGTAATGTGAATGGCTGTCCCTTGTTCTAGTGACAAGCCTTTTGCCCACCATCGAAACTCCTGTTGCAAGCAGGGAATGAGAGTAATGACTGTTTCCAGGCTGTGGCAATGTTGAGTCCAAACACTTTTTAGGTACCACTGAAGTTTCCTCATATGCAGTCTTGCACATGGAATTAGTAGGATGCAGATGCCATGAAGCCCAAAGCCTGCAGATATTTTCTTGCGGACAACTGGGCCTTTGTTGCCAACAATTTGAAATAGGTAGTCAGTTGCCTTTGTTTGTCTGGCGTGAGATAAGCCATCTGGGCAGTTGTATTCAAGCACGCACCCAGGAATGTTATCTGTTGTGAGGGTACTAGTTTTGATTTCTTTTTGTTGGCTGTGTACCCTAGGCATGTTAGAAGTCTTTTCACAAACACCAGATGTTGAAGAAGGATGTCCTTGTTATCTGCTTGAATGAGACAGTCGTCCACGTAAGGATATATTTGTATTCCTTTGTCTGCAGAATGCAATTACTGGTGCCAGGCACTTTGTAAAGACCCTTGGCGCAGTAGATAAGCCAAAGGGCAGTGCAGAGAATTGGTAATGCATTGAACCAGCCTTAAATCTTGGGTATCTTCTGCATGATTGTCTGATTGGAACATGCAGGTATGCCTCTTTTAGGTCTAAAGTCACAAGCCAAGCATTCTTGCCCAGCATGGGCAGAAGCTGCTGCAAAGTCAACATTTTGAATTTTGGAATATCCAGGAAAGTGTTCAGAATAGATAGGTCCAGTATCGGCCTCCAGGCCTTGCCCTTTCTGGGTACCAAGAACAGTCGAGTAAAATCCTTGTCCCTGCTCTTGCTCTGGTACTTGTTGAATGGCCCCCATGTCCATGAAGGATGAGACTTGTTTTTGTGCCTCTGCCCATTGATTTTTTGGCAGATCTGGCCAGCCGTTTGCCTTTGGCAGAGTATGGAATTGGAACTTGTAGCCTTGTGACACTATGTTTAGAACCCAATTGTCCTGGGTTATGATGTGCCAGTTTTGAGTAAAAAGTGCTAATTTTTCCCCCTAAGGGTGCTGCCAGAAGATAAGTGCTTGGTGCAGGCAGGGGGAAGTCATTGGGACGGTTTTCTGTAAGTTTGGGATCTATCTTCTCCAGCTTTGGAGGTAGAAGCACCCCATTGCTTGGGCCTATAAGAACCTTGGGCCTGGGATCTGCCCCTAGGATGTCTGTATCTGCCCCTTTGAGGTCTGTCCGACACAGGAAAGGACCAATTTTTTGTAGGCCAGTGTCTACTAAACCTAGGTGGCTGTACTTGTAAAAAATCTTTGACAGTTTGCATAGATTTAGCTTTGACCTCCATTTTCTTTAACACCTCTTCTGCCTTAATACCAAACAAAGTATCATGCTGTAAAGGTGCATCTAGTAATTTAACTTTAACATGATCAGGCAGATTTTGTTCCTTTAACGGAGCATGCCTCCTAATTAACAGAACCCGTAACAGCGGCCCTGCAGGAGGCCTCCAAAGAATCAAAACCACATTGCAAAGTATGTTTTCCAACTTGTTCTGCTGCATACAATAAATCCTGCATTTCCTTGTTTTCTGCACATTCAGAATTTAACATTTTCTGTTTAAGCAATCCCATGACATGTTGCTGACACTTAAGCATATGAAATTGACAGTTTAAGGCCCTTATAGCCAAAGCTGCAGACGTGTAAACCTTTTTTCCCCCATCTATCCAGTGCCCTTGAATCTCTGTCAGAGGGGGTTGGGTTTTTTGCAGTGGAAGCCTTAACTCCCTTTGGACCCTGTGAAATAGTTTCTGAGTCAGCAGCAGGGTTTTTAAAAAGAAATTTGTGAGTTAGTAACCCTGTAATATCTGTCAGGCTTAACAGGAGCTGGGGGTAAGGAGTCAGTGGTCAGACTAGACTCCGAAAACACATCATCTACAATGTCTAACACAGGTGGAATGGCTAGAGGCCTGTGCTGAGGTAGTAAAAGAAAATCCCTGAGCCTCTTTTTAGATTCTGAAAAATCTTGGCTCCCCCAGTGGAAATGCTCCCTCATGGTATGCAAGGTTTCCCCAAAGGAATAGTCCTCGGGAGGAGATGCTGAAGGAATAGATTCTTCAGCATCAGAATCCTCATGGGGGGAAGAGAATACTCCTGATCAGAAGAGGAATCAGAAGAAATAGAAACCTGATCTGAAGATTCATAGTCAGTGTCTTGCCTAGGCCTCTTATCAGGAGGGGGATGGGAACCCCTGATCAAGGTAATCAAGTCTTCGGCCATTTTGAGCATCTGTTTTTGGGCATAGAGGCCTGTCCACGTGGCTCTTGAGTTTGTTTCCTTGCTTTAGAAGGTGCTTTAGTCTTTGCCCTTGAAGCTGAAGACATTTTAATATAAAGATGTTTAGGTCTGAATACACCCTCAAAAGCCGGTACCTGCTCAGCGGCTCCGGACCCATCTGAGGGATTAGCTTCCGAGGCTCCAATACCTTGAGTATCCAGCGGCATGGCCAACTCCATGTGGGAGTCAGTAGTGGCCTGCGACTCTAAAGTAGCGGGCGTCAGGGGCTGTGAAAGCACCTCACTGAGAACCGGCGACTGGCTTAGGAGAAGCTTCGTCATCTGTTTTGGGCCTCGGGTGTTTTTCTCTATCCTTTTCTTTGCATTTTTTGTAAACTCTGGTAGTCGGATGGCTATCCGATGACATTTCAGGATAATTAAACTGGCGTCCAAAAAAGTTTAAAGCAAAATCATACCGACGCTTAATAGTGCGTTGGTTAAATCTAGCACAAAACTGACAACCAGTAACGTTGTGATCAGTGCCTAGGTAAGGAACACAGTAAGAATGAAAATCCTTATGAGGTATTTGCTTTCCACAAGAAATACAATTATTAACTTTTTCTGACATCGGTCTGGAGCAAGAAAAAAGTTTCCCCAACGGGGTACTTAGCTTTATTGAAGACTTCGGATCTGAAACTCAAACACGAAAATCTCAGGAGTCGGCAGAGTGGCACTTGCGAACTGCTTCTGCTTCGGGCACCGAGCGGCAAGAAAGACTGAAGAAAATGGCGTCGGCTGCTTCTTTTATACCCCTGATGACCTGACGTCAGGGAAGGGGCGACGGCAGCCGATGCAGGACCAAAGACTTTGGAATTCAGGCTGGTTGAGGGCAACCTGCCAGCAAGATTACCCAAATGTAATGACTGCAATGGTGAAACACGAAGACATCTCAGTTATCCCTATCAGCAAAATCTCCTTTTTCCATTACAGTGTTGGCTTAGTTGTTAGAATCCTTTCTGCTACAATATAAATATAATATTCTGTATTGGTTATTATTCTCCTTAAGGATCTGCATCCAAAATCCCAGTCTCTCTCTGTTTCTTGAGCTCCCCCCTCAGTTTTATCATCACCCCTTTCCATTTTGAATTACAGGTTTCTGCTTGTGCTATGTATATGCACCTTAACTGTGCAACTCTGAAATATCCCTTCAAATTGGATAATCTCAAAAAGTCTTATTCTATTGGAAGAATCAGCTTATCCCACTTGACATTGCGGTCTTCCCCTCCCAGATAAAATCCTTCAGCTCTGGTTGATAAAAACATACCTGACCAGTGTATAAAACTAAAGGGACTAAACATTTTAACTGCTTGTATTTTGCTATTCATAGCCATATAAAAAAAACTTTCCAATTTCTCAGTTTTTATATTACCTTTTGTTTAGACTCATCCCACATATCCTTAGCTGACACACCAGAATCCTTTTTAATCCACACTACTAAGCACTTTAATTAGTCATGTCTGCATAAATATGGATATTACTCAACCAATTCATGTGTGGTTGCATAATTTACAGCTACTGCCTTTGTTTTAGCTTCATTAATTTTGTATCCCAAAAAGATATGAAACTGCCTCAAAATGTTCCAAAACACAAGTGTTCTTTTCTGGTTTTATCAGGTATAAAATAATATCTACAAATAGAGCCAGGTTTTTAACTACCATACCAATTACATCCTTGAATTTCTGAGTCCTTATTTTCTTTCCCAATGGTTCTAAATGTAATGAAAATAACAAAGGAAAAGAGGACACCCCTGCATGGTTCTGCTCAAACAGAAATTAAAGAGGAAACCACCTCTCTAATTTTTGCCTGTGATATCTCATATATCCTCCTAATCAACCTTATAATTTTATTATGGAATGCAAATGCTCCCATTGCCCTGCTCATAAAGTACCAGTCTACTCTGTCAAATGCTTTCTCTGCATCAAGACCCACCAACAACAGTAGTATTTTCTTGCATTCTGCTTCCCTCTGGATCAACAATGTTCTGTTATTACTGTTAAATGTTTGCCTCCCCTACACAAGATCCATATCCATCAATTTTGGCATCATCTCTGCCACTCTTTTAGCCATTATAGACAAACACTTCATAACCATGGTTTAAGACTGAAATGGGTCTGTATGAAGCTGTATCTGATGAGTCTATTCTCCTTTAGATATTACAGCCACCACGACTTTCTTCCAGAATTTTGGTGCTTCTCCTCTTCTTAAAACACTGTTAAACAAACTACTCCAGTTCTTTATCAGTTTTCCCCCTCTAGCTTCCAAACTTCCACAGGAATACCATACATTCCTGTGGACAGATTATATGTCATCCTTTTTAACTCATCTCCTATCCTAAAGGTTAGTAATGGAGTCTCATCTACCTCTAACCTTGGCATATTTAATTCTTCCATAAACATTTCCATTTGTATCTTTTCTGGATTTCCATATCTCTCTTTATAGAGGCTTTCATAAAGTTTCCGAAATATTCCTAGGACCTCTACAGGTTCTCTTATCTTCCTAACTATAGGATCCCTAAGCTTGGCAACAATCCTTTCTACTTTCTGTTGCCAGAGTCGTGCTAAAAGTTTTTGTGCTCTGGAGTGATCTAAAAACAGCTGCTTAATAGCAATATGTCTAAAGTTATGCATATCATCAAGGTTATCCCTTATTTTCAGTTTTAGCATTCTGCAATTGCTCATCCTCTTGTTCTGTGAGATTCCCCCTATTCTGCAGTATTTTTAACATTTGTCAGTCCCTCTAAATAATTCTTGTTACTTAACTATAGCTCTCCATTTCCACCCTATCTTTCAATTCCACTTCAATTTTATCACACTCCCTAGCTATATTTTTTTAAACAATTTCTATCTTTTCTAATAAAATCCGAATAATTTCCACTATCCATTACTTAAATTCCTCTCTTTTCAACAGACAGGGGGGGGAAGCACCAGTGTCTCATTATTTCATTACTCTGCACAAATAGCTACTATTGGTGCATAATCTGAAAGAGTTATTGGATGCATATCTAAACTTTCAATTAAATGCACAAGTTCCTGTGAAATGTAAGTTCTGTCTAGTCTCGCCCAGTGTTTGTATCTTGTGGAATAATATATAAATTCACTCCTAACTCCTACTACTGAATTCACATCTTCCACGCCAAATATTTATTTGACATTTATTTACCGGGATAGTCCAACTGGGTCAAAAGAACCCATTTTCAGTGGAGGCATGGGGTGAAAAGCTCCACATACAGAAGTATATAAAAACTTTACATGTATCACAATTACAATATATACCACGCATCATGACATTTAAGACATAAGACATTCATGGCACAAGAGTCACAGAATATACAAAAATATTATAGAACTATACTATACATAGAGTCAATGGCAGTAAAACCTGTTACTATAAACATCTGGTACGGTCATGACAGTCAATCTGACAAAAGGCAGGGGTGATTTGGTACTCAGTGGTAAAACATGAAACAGAGTGGGGGGTTTAAAGAGATTTAAGATGATGCAGACTGAGTAGGAGCTTAGGACATTGTATAGACAAAGTAGGAGGTTAGGAAGACATAGGGCATTGTAGAACGAGTAGGAGTTTGATAAGAACAGAAGAAAAAGAGGATGGGGCTAGTCTAAAAGAAGAGAAAGAGGTGTAGTTAAACCAGGTGTTAATACAGGTGCGAGACATGTATTTCTGAGATGATCTTTTTAAAAGACTTTGAAGGGTGTTAAGCTTGGGACTGACCTGGTAACTAGGGGTACAGAATTCCATAATTTGGATACAGAATGCAAGTACAGACTTTGAACTGGTCTTGTTGATGGTTTGCAGATTGCTAGCAGATTTTTGTCCTCTGATCGTACAGATCTATTTGGTGTGTAAGGTTTAAAAGGGTTGGCTAGGGCAAGGCAGCTAGTGCGCTTGAAAAACTACGTTGTGCATGGTAGATAGTTGAATAAAAGCCAGTTGGTTGGTAAGTTCGAGCTAGTTTAGTTCTTGTAGTGATTTACAGTGATATGCGAGACATTTGCAGTTTATGGCAAACTTTGCGACTTTGTTATAGCGTTGTCCTATTTTGGTTATGTTAGAGGTTTGTAAATTGGTTAGGACAGTCGCACCATAAAATGTGGAAGGGCATCAGAAAAGTTTTTGTCAGGGTAACTTTGGATGAAGTGCTTTAGAAGTGTTTATTTCTGTACAAGAGTCCGGTTTTTGATGAGTTTTCCTTATGTTTTGTTGGATATGGGGGGTCAACTGTCGATAATTACTCCCAGTAGTTTGGTTTCCTGAACTATTTAAATGACAGTGTTATCAGATGTGTACATTTTAAATTGATCAGAGATACGGCGGGTATTTTTTGGGAGGAAGAGTATTAGTTTAGTTTTCTTGGGATTAAGAAAGAGTCATCAGCATATTGAATGAGGTTCCAGGAGGTGAGGAAGTGTGTAAGTTATTTGTGAATATATTGAAAAGTAGGGGACCAAGGATGGAGCCTTGAGGGACTCCTGTAGGGTTATGGAGAAGGGGTAAGAGTTCACTGGACCATATGACAGCTTGTTTCCAATCCTTTAGGTAACACTGGAAACATTGTACTGTGCTTTGGGAGAAGCCTAGGTTGGATAGTGTGTTGAAGAGTAGGGGATGAGAAACCATGTCAAAGGCTTTAGACAGGTCAAGGAATACTGCAGATACATAGTACCCTGCATCTCTGGCCCTATTCACGGTATCTGTAAAAGATAATAGTGCTATGGATGTGCTGCGGCTGAATCATAAACAATGCTGAGTAAGTCAAAAGGTTATTTTGCAATAGATACTGCATTAACTGTTGGTGGATACATCTTTTGAGAATTCTGGATATAGGTGAGCAAATGGATATTGGATGGAAACTGGATGGCTCAGTGAACTTGTCTCCTTTGTGGATGGGGGTGATGTGTGATAGTTTTCATATGGTTGGCACTAGTGATTCAGATAGAGATCTATTTATTAGTATACCAACTGGATAGGCAATTGAGTTGACAGCAAGTTTAAGGTGTTATGGTGGGAGATTATCTGCAGAGATGGAGCAGGGTTTTAGTTTTTGCAGTAGTTTTTTTATGGTAATTGTAGATATGGACTGAAATGAGAAAGAGGTTTGTTTGTCGCTAAGTAGACTGCGGGAGTTGTTAGAGACAGGGTTGGAAGTAGGTGGCGAGATGATAATTATGTCTAGATTGGTGGAAGGAGTGGGCATTTCTTCTGTTGGGGTTATTATTTAATAGGTCTGCTATGGATTTTATGAAGTGTTTATTAAAGTTTTTGGCTATTAGGGATGGAGAGGTATCAGGTGATGTGGTATTTTCTTTATTCATTCCTGGGTTAAGTAAAGTTACTTAGTACCAGAATTTTTTTGTGGTTACTTTTATGTTGGAGTTGAAGGTGTGAATAATAGGATTTCTTACCTCTATTCATTTTTGTCACTTTGTTGCATAGTATTTTGAAATGGATGAGATTTTGTTCATTTTTGTTTAGTTTCCAGGTATCCAATGCCAAGTCTCTGTTTCATCAGGTTTTTACAGTCTTTAGTAAGCCATGGGGCTGTATTCTTTTTGGTCCTTTTTATATAAATGGGGGCCAGGTTATAGAGTATATTATTAAGGTATATCATAGCTTCACCAAGAGGTAGAAATTTAAGGGGCATCCAGTTTATTTGTTGCAGCAGTTAATTTATTTTTTGTTGACTAAAGTTAGTTGTGTTTCTGACTGATTTTAGGGTATGTACTCTTAGTTTTTGGGAATTGGCTCTAAAGGAAAATGGGGGTACAGGTGGTGTCTCAGAAAAGTGGACAGTGTGCCAGAAGAGGAATAACTGGTTGGATGAGAAACTAGAATCCAATCTAGGGTAGATTGGCAAGTAAGATCTTTGTTATATCGGGTTGGGCTTTTGATAACTTTGAAAGGCCATATAGAATGATACTATTTGAAGAGGAGTCAGAAGCAATGGTGTGCCAGCCTACATTTACTTCTCTTAGGATGATTGTATGGCATGTCCAATATAGTACATCTTCCAAAACAGTTATACTATGACCTGGAGGAATATATACTACTATGATGCAGATCGCTTTTGTTTGACTGAGGTGCAGAAAGGAATTCATTAGTTTGGCATGGGAAAAAATCAGGTATTTTGCTTGGGTAGGGTGTAATGTTGAATACAGAGGGATATAAAAGGGCTAACCCTCCACCTTTCTTTCTAGGTCTATCTAATCTAGTTACAGCAAAGTTAGGGGGTAATATTTCAGTGTCTTTTACATTGGGGGTGTAACCATGTTTCTGTTAGGGCTAGTATGTCATGTTTATTTTCATCTATTCAGGCATGCAAGAGGGGTTAATTTGTTAGGTATCCTTAAGTGTTATTATGTTTAAATTTTGGGGGTTGACTTTGGGGTTAAGGATTTGAGAGTGGGCCTGGGTTGAGATGTATGTCTCCACTTAGAAGTAGACAGGAGATGAAGTATGTGTACGATGAGACATGTTTTTTTATTATGGGCTGAGGAAAGGGCTATAAGCTGGGGTTTAGTGAGAAGTGTGGAAGTCAGTTTGGGGATTGAGAGATGCAGGATGGTGTATGGAAAAAGTTGAGAAGAGATGTGCGAGAAACTGTGTTGTTTATTAGGGAGATGGGCAGAGGAGGTTATTGATGTGTAGCAGTGTGTGGGGGTTTGTTAGGATATTGTAGTAAGATTAAGAATTAAAAGTAAGGAGGTTAGACAGATTAAAAGCAACATATCCAGTGTTATGGGTGGGTTTTAAATAGGAAAAGAGTATCAAATTGTTAGGATTTTACACATGGTGTACTTAGCAGTGTGTGTTTTGTAAAGTTTTGTCACTAGGCTAGGGTATGGCTAGTAATGTGCTGGTTCGGAAGGTGGAGTATGGGAAGGTAAGTGTTGTGTCTTATGATTGGCTGTTAGATAACTGTGGGTGGGGTGAGTAAATCAGTGTTATTGGTGTTTGAGGGAGGAGTTTGTGCAGGTATAAATGTAGGAGCATTAGTGGTGGGTGGGAAATGGGGGTAGGGTAGGGGGGAACGGAGTGAGCCCGAGCATAGCAAGGGTGAACAGAGCAGGTTAAACCCTGGTGACTACAGCTATAAATAAAACATCAGTAAGCACTTTCTTTGTAACTTTAGTCCAAGTCAAATCAGTGCAGTAGTGGAAAAATGGACATGGTGGGGGAACAGTTTTGGTATAGCACCAAACGTATGTTTACTACGGCTGACTGTTCTGGAGATCAAGCAGTACACTGTTAGAAATTTTGCAGGAAAACTGTGAATGTCAGAGATGGGCAGGGGTGTCTATAGAATGGGACACTGATGCACTGTAAGCAGTTAAAAGGAGTAGATGGATTAAAGGTTATACAGTCTTGTATTTGGAAATACAGTAGAGAGTCAATTATCCAAACGTTGATTATCCAAAACGTCAATTAACCAAATGCAGTTTTCCAAAATTTTCTGGTACAAAAAGTCAAATTCTGAATATGTAAACATTATATCTATTCACTTGTGGGTGTTTTTTTGAGCTTGTACTACAATAATATACTGTACTGTTTTGTACTTACAATAAATGCTTGATTTTTTTTTGTTTAATGTTCATCAAAATTATTTTTAAAAGTTTTTAATCTGGTTCAATTATATGTTTAATTATCCAAACAGTATGATTATCCGAACTACTGTAGGTCCCAATACGTTTGGATAATTGACTTTCTACTGTAAATAAAAGGACAAACAATCATCTTGAGCCAAGATTTACATAAACACTGTTATAGGAGCTTATGCAGGTTTCTTCAGTGGCAACGCCAGAAGCAGTATGTGTAGAGTCAGCCAGGAGAGTAGTTTATTAATTTTTAGTGCGAGAAGACCGCAAGCTGTGGTACATAAATCGGCGAGAGCAGGAACACAGTATATTCGATCACTGCAGCTTAAATAGTTAAAGCAAGAAACTTCAAAAATCTATCCTCCTTTATATCCCCCCCGACACATCATCACTGCTGCAAATCAAATTCTAGTCCCCACCTACAAGTAATATTCCCTGGTGAAAGCTGATTATTTCTCCCAGAAATTTCTTAAGCTCCATTACAGCAGTTTTAGGTGAATATAAATACATGCCAGTGTAATCCTCCTCCCTTGCCAGTAGCTCCTTAGTACTACAAATCTACTGTTATTATCTTTTTGTATCCTCATCTTTCACTATTGGAGTTCCTCTTGCAATTAATGCAAGTACTTATCTTTTACTTTGTCCCAGGTATTCTGCTGAATAACCATCCTGAAAAACCTTTCTTTATCAAAGTCAAATATTCAGTTCTTTCCAAATGTGTCTCCTGAAGAGAGTTTCCATCAGTGGAGAGAGTTTTCAGAAACTTGAATTCCATATGGCTGAGACCATATGACAGAGTTTTTGAAAACTCTGAATGGTGACTGCAGTAGAGCAAGAAGTGGGAAATGTACCCCTTTCCTCTCTGAAGCATGATCTCGGAGATGGTATATATAATTTGCAAAGATACTTTTTTTGTCGATGATCTGACATAGACCCCTCCTGAAGCATAGCTAGTTCACTACTCTTTCTTTTTTGTATACTTCTGTGAGACCATTTACATTTAAAGATAATATAGAAAGCATCTTTATATTAAAAATGATTACTCCCATCTTTCATATACAACAGCTTTTTTAAGTATCTAGTACCAGCTTTTGTATTACATGCATACACTAATATCTGGCAGGTTATTTTATACTGCTGTTTCTTGTCATGTCCATTTGAGCCTATGTCGCATCTTACAAAACTTGTTTTATTGATAGCCCAAAAAAGAAACCCCACACCCCTAAAACTTATTAACTTAATACTAACACACAAAACTATGTACATCTTCAAAGATTGAAGTTTTGCCCTCCTAATAGGAACAATTATCCCAAACTGACAATCACACTCACAAACTTAGGTTAACCTAAAAGGAAGGTTATCCGTGCCAAGGCGTACCGTACAGCCTGTGCTTCTACTACATGCCATCTGGTTTTGTCTCATCTTTACTGCTCTCCCAGACTGGGAAAACAACTGAATGCTTTCAGAAAACATCATCTACAAGCCATTGAACAAAAAATGGTATTCCATTTTTATTGCTGTTTACCACATTATTTCCATGGAGACAAGAGAACCAGATACAGAGTTGTTTCTAGAAGCATGTATTTGCTACAGAAGAGCTTCATTGTGTTCAATGTTATTTTTATTTGCTTTATCTTAAAATATGTTACTAGATCAAGCCAAGGGCCTTAATCCAGTCATTCCCATGGGGGAAAATGAGAAAAAGCATATCAATTTTTCTTGTATCATGCTCTTTTGACCAGAATTTTCTTCTTTTCCCACCCATCCCCATTACAATTACCTTTATACCTAACTATCCCTTCCCCTTCCTGTCCCACGAGCCACTACAATTCTACTTCCAGCCTATTGCCACAACCACCTTACTAATCTGTCAATCTTGTCAACACCACTTCATCTATATCCCACTCCTATGTTCACCAACTTCTCACTCATACAACATATATCCAACTACATCCAACTACTTCATATTTTACTATCTCCTCTAATCTCTTTACTACCTCTATCTCAAGTCTATATAAACTATCCATACTACAGGTTTTTAAACCTTCCCACAAAGCTAAGTCAAAACTATACAAACTCCATCTAGCATCTACTACACACTCTCTCCTCACTAAAAACCTACTTTGTTCTGGAGATATCCATCCCAACCCTAGCCCCTCTTCTCTCCCCAAAACTACCTCTACACTGCCCCCATCTTACTCCTCTAACAGTCACCAACCTCAGTAACAACAATCATCTCCATCCAAATACTTAACTATTTACTCATTGAATATTCAGAGTCTAGCAAATAAAGTGACGGAGCTGCACTCATGGATAGCTCTCAATACCCCTCACATACACTCCCTATCTGAAACCTGGCTCAAGCCACAAATCTCAAATAGTGAAATACTTCCACCAGGTTATAATATCTTCCAATCTGATAGACCTATAAAACAAAAGGTGGTGGCGTGACCATCCTCTACTCAAACATTCTTAACCTCTCACCATACCCTTCCCCAATTCCTGACTTCCTCCCAGGTGAAATCATCATCCTTAACTGCCATCTGAATCCCCATAAAAAAAACTTGCAATTGCCTCTATCTACCTTCCTCCTGGTAACAATCTGCCCATTCTTGAAAACATCCTATCCTGGTTCTCCCACAACATACCGTATGAGACACTTATCCTTGGTGATGTTAACAGTGATTGGTCCAAACTCACAACTGACTCCCCCCAACTCAGCATCCAACTACACGGCTTCCACCAACTTATAACATCTCCCACTCACTTCTATAAAAATTCCACTTCCAGCTCCATCATAGACTGGATCCTTACCAATTCCCCCCACCAATACCACAATCCCACCACCTGACTCCCTCAGTGATCATCTCCCTACCACCATCTTAAGACACTATACTCCCATATTCCTAAACCCCACCTTATCAAAGACTGTCGAAAACTATCTACTTTTAATTCATCCCGATTTAACTCCATTCTCCACAGCATAGATTGGTCCATTATAAAACACCTCCCCCTAAACGATGCTGTAAGCACTTTCAATAACATCTTCATGAATACTCTAAACTCCTTAGCTCCCTCTAGGAAGATCAGAGTAAAATCAAACCATGCTCCCTGGCTCTCCAAAGAGACTAGGTCCCTTATGAAACAAAGAGATCATGCTTGGAAAACCTGGACTAAAACTAAACAACCACCTTTTCTTCAAAAATACACGCAACTGAGGAACCTTGCAAAAAAAATACAACTAATGACAAAACATTATACTATAGCTCTGCTCAGCTTAACAACAAATCCAATCCTCGAAAATTTTGAACATCCTCTATCCTGGAAAGCCCTCTAATCCCTTCCCATACCCTAGCTCTTTCTCTCAGGAAACAGCTACCCTCCTGAATAAACACTTTCTCTCCTCCATCCAAAATCTGGTAACCTCTAAGCCAAACTCTACTTCGACACCCACCTCTCCAAGTCCCACTAACACAACTTTGTTTTCTTTTGAGCCAGTTCCCATTATTTACATCAAATCTCTACTACTCAAGCTAAAACCTTGCTCTCCTTCCACTGACAATCTATCTCCTACATTCCTCAAGCTTGCTGCTGACTCAATTGCCTATCCTGTATCTATACTAATTAATCCATCTCTTCTGGAATCAACTGTCCCCACCCTTTGGAAATCTTTCTTCACTATCCCTCTTCATAAAGGTGGAAACTCCAGTGACACCTCAAACTACCGACCCATTGCCATTCTGTCCCCCCTCTCCAAGATATTAGAAAAATATATTCACTCACAGCTTCTCAATCACCTCCTCACACACCACTTACTTACCCCTACCCAACATGGATTTCGTCCTCACCACAGCACCACCACTGCCCTCCTCTCCATCACTCATATCATTGCAGGGGCCCTAGACAACAATAAACCCATTTCTTGTCTCTTCCTAGATCTCTCCAAAGCCTTTGATACTGTCTCTCATCCTCTACTACTATCCAAACTCGCAAATCTCCACTTATCCCCTCCACACTTGCCTGGTTTAATAGTTACCTATCTGGCATGGAACAATCCGTCAAATGGCTCTCATCCTCCTCACCTTTCCTTCCCCATCTCCACTGGTGTTCCCCAAGGCTCCATCTTGGGACCCCTTTTGTTTAACATCTTCACCAATGATCTTTACAACTCATGCAAAGAATCCTCCCTTAATCAGTATGCCGACGACTCCACACTTATATCCATCTCAAATAACATTCCTGAACTACACTCCCTGACCCAACGGGCCCTACTATCCACTAAACAATGACTCTCTCACAACCTATTGATCCTAAATCCCAAAAAGACCAAACTCCTACTTTTCCTTCCCCGTTCTCTTTCTCATCACAAAACCTCCTTTTTTTATTACATCTTCTAACAATACAAATATCCAACTTGACACCCACACAAAACTCCTAGGGGTCATTATCGATGACGAACTCAAGCTCAATCTACACATACTCCCAATGTATAAAAAAAACAAACCAAAAACTAGGTCTGCTATATTGGAACTAAAAATTCATAACCCCTAAATCTAGACTTACCCTGGGCCAGGCACTCCTCCTCCCCTCCCTCTTATACGCCGCCCCAGTTCTTACCAATATCCAGGCCTCCACTCTAAACAAACTGCAACAGACTTAACATAAAATAGCCAGATTCATTACTAACTCCCCATACAACTCACACCACTGCATTTCTTTAAACTCTCTTCAATGGCTTGAACTTCCCCAGTTTCTGCTATCTTATCAATTTCATATGCTACATTCTATTCTTTATAAACCCTCCTTCTGTCCATCTCTATCTTACTTAGTCTCCATTTACATCCCATCCCGGACCATCCGTACTTCTAACCAACAATTACTTGATATCTACCACCCAAAAAGGTCAGTAGGCAAACTACTCTACAAACACTCCCTTGCCCATGCTTGGAACAAACTTCCCATTGACTTGCGTTCAATCTCCCACACCTCACACTTCAAAAATGAACTAAAAGCTTATTTTCTCAATTCAAAAACCTGCCCTTGCCATGACCCTACCTAGTCTTCCTTCCCTTTATTAACCCTCAAAAGGACCATACTTAGTACCTCATTACACCTCTATCTCCAATGTGTCTACTATGCATTTGCACAACTTTATACAAACAAAAAATGTTCATTGTTGACCTATTGAACTATATCAATGTAAAATTGTTACTCCGCTTCTTTTTAATACAACTTTAAATGTATGCATGTATCCCAACATATGTGAATTGTTTTGCTATAACTGCTATTATATCAATATTGTTTAAAATTGTACTTGTTTTAAAATGTATTACTGGAGCTTTTCTCCTCGGGTCTCCACTGAAAATAGGCCACAAGCCCAGTTGGACAAACCCGGTTAACAAATGTCAATAAATAAATAAAATAAATAAATAAATAAATAATTTTATTATATTGCAGTGCCTACATTTCTTAGAACTGAACAAAGAGAAGGAAGAAAGAAAAAAAAACAGGGGCATCTGTTTACCTTAGTATCCCCATTACACTTGAAAATAAAAGAAAACTTTACTTTACAGCATGCAGATTATATCATGCATTATAAAAATACTACTGCTAAGAATAATATTTTATTTTACTTACAGTTAACTCTCTCCCTCCTCTTCCCCTCTAAGTGTTCTTCCAAACATTAATGACATGAAGTAAGGCAAATGCTTTAGAGTCCCCTACACGTTTAACAAAGTCAAAAAAGTCCAGTCTTTCCAGGTTTTCTTGTTCTGTCTTGTTTCACAAATATAATTAATGATTTGTAATCTCACATTTATTTCTCAATTTCTGAGTTGCTGATTTTATTCCCATTTATCTCCACCTCCAAAACCCAGTCTCTGCTTCATTTCCAATGTACTCTCAGCTCTTCTAGTTAACTCTTGTGCTTTTTCCCATCTCTCAAGCATTTTCTGTTGAAACATTGGAAAATGTTTCACTGGCACAGTCTCTCTGTGGTCTTTATTACCAAAAGAACAAGAAGCAGAATCTTCTGTTTCACAACTCACTTTTTGTTGGACAAACTTTTGTATTTCCAACTTGGCATGTTCTGACTCAAAAATGATTTTGTCCCTCTAGGAAACAAAATTCTGAAGATAGTCTGTTGCAGGAGTTTGACTCTCATACCTGCTTCTTGACATTCCCTGATTAGTGGAGTAAGTTTACTCACTGCACAGCAGGCAGAAGAGAAGTAATCATTTTCCACAAACACTACTCCCTCCCACTTTTAGCCACACGGTAAGGTATTTAAAAAAATGGGAATATTTT
This sequence comes from Protopterus annectens, assembly GCF_019279795.1. Lineage (NCBI taxonomy): Eukaryota > Metazoa > Chordata > Ceratodontiformes > Protopteridae > Protopterus > Protopterus annectens. Next base: position 1,817,773,239 of record NC_056728.1, on the reverse strand, counting down.
AGATAATGGTGACAGGGTGGCAATTGGTCTGTTGAGGAATCATGTATGCCTTATTCCAAATAACTGGGACAGTAGATTCTAGGATGGATCTATTTATTAGTGCAGATATTGGGTATAACAGAGCTTCAGTTGCAACGGTTAGGAACTGGAGCAAAGCTGTCTGCAGCAGATCACGTAGGTTTTCTTCTTAAGAGGTATCTTCTTGTGGTAGACGTAGGGACAGGTTCGAGTGAGAAGTCATTTTCTTGGGGTTTTGTTGGTGGGAGGGTGGTTTGATGGTAAGTGAGGCTACACCTTAAAGGAAGCATTTTTTAAAGTTATTAGTGACCACTGATGAAGTGGGTTGTTGACTTTGGCCTGGATTAAGTATATTTTGGACAGATGATAATTTTTAAGATTATTTTAGTGTACCTGCTGTAAGTTAAAGTAGGAGTTTTTTTTATCAAGCCTTATACTGTATTTAGTTTTATATCTCATCTGTCTGTAGTGTAGAAGTTTTTCCTAGGATTTGTTGGTGTGTCACACTTTCCATGTCTTGTCTCTAAGCACCATTAGTTATCTATTTTATTTATTTTTTGTAGAAAGCCATGTTGCTAGAGTACTTTCTCCTGATGGGAGCATGTTTGTTCATTATATTGTTAAACATTTCGTTAAATTTGAAGGTGGCTTCATCTAAATGAAGAATTTCTAACATATTTCAATTGTATTGCTTGAGAGTGGAGATGAAACAGTCTACATTAAAATCAGATAGATTAGGCTCATTCTTTTAGTGTGATGTATTACCAGACTGCATACAAGCCTTTTCACAGAATTGGGCAGGTGATCACTTGGGTTGTCAGACAATGTGCTATAGTTATAGATATTACTGGATTTAGTTAAGAGAATTCAGGACAGCGTACAGGCCATAGAGGAGGGCTTGCTATATCTTATTGGTGCCCTGATGAGCTGAGAGAAACCATACAGGTTAATACTGGTAGTGGGGGTATCGGATACAATTTGAGTCCAGTCTATGTTAAGGTCCCCAAGGATAATGGTTTCTTAGGATATATTGGCAGACGTCCAGGTTAGCATGGACTCTGCTGTGCTAATGTCATTGCTAACCTGCGCACTTACTAATATACCCCAAGAAACCATTATCCTTGACATACAAGGCTATGATACATATGGTCTTATAAGAGTTTAGCTTGAGTAAGGCAATAATAATCTCTGCATTATTGAATTAAGGATGTTTTTTTCTGATAAAACTGATATGTTCAGGTATTTTGGGTATATTATAGCTACCCCATCTGCTTTTTTTGGATTCATATACTGTAAAGTAGAAATCAGCATCTGTGTAAAAGGTGCAAGAATTCAAAAGACAAATGTTTAAACACATATGCTAATAGCCTGGGAAAGCTCACTTAAGTTAAGTGCCCCTTTTCAGAAGCAGCCAAGAAATACTGTCTGGTGAAGTAACTTGGTAGAGTTACTCAATGACTGGCCTATATCAGGACAAGGGCATTTCTACATCTTGATGCAATCCCTTTGTTTATAAGCTATGCAATATAGGAGGGCTTTCTTACGGCAGTGGACACACACTCCCTGAAAGTTAGGTCACTGTCCACATAAGTTCTCAAATCCCAAACTGCATCAACTCTTAGGTGCATATTGTCAATGAGGTAGGTGACTTCCCAAAGGATACCATTTTTTGGCATTTATGCTTGGTCCAGGATTCTGGAACCAGTTATTTGTTTGGGACAAAATTTCCTGTAAGATGGCTAAAACATCTGAGGATTCAATGATTGCTTTTCGTGTCCAACAATCTGCAAACTTAGTCAGCCAGAGCCCTCTGGTATTTGCTTCAGAGAAGTAGATGCCAAACAGGAGAGGTCCCAACCATAAATCATGGGGGGACTTTACTTGTGACCGGTCACTTTGTGTATGTAACTTCCCCTATTTTGATCTCCTGTGTCCTACTCTGAGTCAGCAGGTAATCCTTAGGGGGTTTATTCCCAGTAGCTTTTCTACTACATCTGAGTAGAGGGATTTTATTCATAACTTTAGCTAGGTCAAGGTATGTGGTATGTAGCATTTTATCTTTATCCATTGCTTTGGTGACCTTCCCAAAAAAGTCCACCAGGTTGAGAAAGAATGACTTGCGCTTGAATAATTAAAAATGAGATGGGTCCAGTGTTTCAACACTTCTCATGTCCTTAGTGATTAGTTCCATGACAAGTCTTTTCCATGGCTTTGCACATAAGGCCAGTCAGTCTTATGGGTTTGTGGAAGGTCCTCTGTAATACAGGGGAATGACTGCAGTTCTCTATTTGGTGTAAAACCTGTATGAACTGTGCTGTTGGGGAAGAGGAGGGCTAAATTGTGCTTCATGCTATTTAGCATGCATCCAGGGATATTGTCAGGACTCATCAAAGCAGTATTTTTAGGTTTTTGATAATGCTTTTACAACCTGCTCTTGTGTGATAGCTGAAAGTCAGTTAGAAGTATATCTAGCAGGACAGAAGGATGGGATTTTGTCAACCAGCAGATTCACTATATCTTCAGCCTCATTGCAGGTAATGTTGTTCCCAATCAGCTCAGCACTTTGCTGTGTTGTGTATCGCAGATTATGAACATGCCTAAAAAAAGACTATGTGAATGTCTTTGGTTGTGATGACTATTTTAGCCTCAAACTTACCTCTGGTGGATTTTAAGCTCCTGACTTGTTTATTTCAGTGATGAGGGCTGTATCATTCTGGGAATTACACTTTTTACAAAATCCTCTTCCTTTTACTATAAAGCTTGATGTTATTATGCTTACACTATGGGGATTTGCCTTGTGCTTGTTCATACAGGGTAAAGCTGCATTTATGTACATGCTGGTATAGTGTGGTGGTTTATGTTTCCATGTACTCAGCAGAGTTAACTGTGTTTGGGAGGAAATTGAAGCTTGCCAATGCATCTCTCAGGAGTAGGTAGTTTGGCTTCGAGAAATTTGTAAAGGTACATTTGTTGGAAGAGGTCTGCAGTTTTAATTTTACTTCAAAGAAGATGGCCTTATGATCAGACCTAATAAGTAATGGCTATACATAAGGGATGGTGCAAGATGCCACCCATATTAATACGGGCAAAATCCAGGACTGTTTCTCCAGTGGATACTGCAATTATTCCAGGGTGTGTGTACTGATGAAGTCCAGTAATATCTGTACTTGTGCACTAGTGGTGGTGTAGGTTTCACAGTCTATAGCTGGACAGTTTAAATCACCCAGGAAGATGGTACTGGGTTTAAAACGGAGTGACTCTAGATCCTGTACATAAACATTGTGCCTTTCTTGGGTCATAGACAGTTCTATAGCTACTTAATACATGGTAAAAGACCTTTTGTGATAGTTAGACATGAAGCTCTAGAGAATCAAATTGCTTTACCAGCCTTGATGCGAGTCTATTCTGGATAAAGACTGCCACACTTTCACCTTTTCCGCACTCCGGTTGAGATGTGTAGAAGATGTTACAGCCCTGCACAGTCAGAGTACTCTCCTCCATTGTAAACTATGCCTCAGTCATTAAACAGAGGTCTTCAGACTCCAGGGAGAGGAAAGCTTGCAAGGAGTGGAGTTTCTTACTTAGGCACCTAGCATTTTTCAGTAATACCTTCATATTTTCCTTTGCTTGTTTTGTTATGTTAGCAGATTTATCAGGTTGGCATTGCCTTAAAAAGACACTATGGTGGTAGGTAGAACAATGTCTTTACTGATAACTGAAGCTTTAGAAGGGACAGACCCAGGCTATCCTTGATGAAGCAGTGTGGTCTGTCAATTATATACTTCCACACTAACAAATATTGAACTCCCTTCAAATGACACCAAAAATTAAGCCAGCAAGATTACAGTATTAACATCTGTAGAAGCACAGAAGAACAAATCCAGCAGCAAAGTTTACAATACTGCCACTACTGCAATCCGAACTGCAGTCAAATCATCAGACCAGGCAAATATTTACTAGTAATGCTACTTATGGAAAAATGCAACAATAAATGACTAAATGCAGCTCAGATCCTGCAGCAGTCCATTATTCTCCCATAATTGTGAATGAAAGAAGACTAAGGTCCCAGACACAGTACACATACAAACAACTTTTATAAATAATTCTACTTATAGAGATACAACTGCTGTGTAATGTATAAATGATGCTCATATTGTAGTAGTTCACAATTTTGCCACAACTGCAAGTGAAGCTATAAAGTCCCAGAACAAGTTACTTTTGATAGAAACTGAGAAAAGTGGCAGAAAATGCAGAAATAAATATATCAAAAGAAGGTGACTCCAAGTTCAGCTTGAATGTGTAATAACCAGAAAATGTATGAAATGGCGGCAAACTCAAGCTTTAATAGTCTAATGGCAGGGCCTTCCCATTTAGGTCAGTCATTACCCAGTAAAATGAGCAGATGAGATGAAACTGGGAGGAGCTTCCAAGGCCAAGTATACAAGCGATGAGATTGGGGAGAGCTCCCAAGGCCAGATATACACACACTAGGAGTGGGCAGCACAAAAGCTTCCAAGTTTAAAGCCACAACAGGAAAACAAAGCTAACTTAAATGGTAAGATAAGTGCAGTACCTCTGGCTGCAAAATGGAGTCTAAGTACTTTCTTTGGTTTTAGCCTCAGGACAGCTTCAGATTCCAAGAGTATTAAAGACAGCAATGGCTGACTATTCATGTAATATGAAGTAAAAAGGAAAAACAGAGCCTGGAAATCGTTTAAATCTCTAGCCAGCAGTAGTTTATATTCCCAGAACTGCAGAAATCCTCCACTGCTACTAGGTTTAATGACAAGCTCAAGATAAAACTCTCACAACTGCTCAAAACTGGCTGTTTGCTCTAGGTTTGAAAAGTGACAAACCTTTAAGAGTGCAGAAAAAAATAATGCACAGGGTCTTGAGCTTCATCAAACGACGCATCAGCTAGATATGATTCCACGAAAAGCCTTTAATAAAAAATGACAGCAGCCATATTTTAGACCTCCCTATATCTCTTGCAGAAGAGGACTTCAACCACATCAGTCTTTGACAAACTCAAGGCAGAAAGTAAGAAAGATACAAAAAGAGCTTCAAGTTGAGATTTATACCAAGTCCTGACAAATCCTGACGCCAGTACGGCTGCAGTAATGGCTCTCAACAGAAAGGGGCATCAATATACCAGGTTCTAACAGACCCAAAATATAATGTGACATCAGCTACATTTCAATCCTTATAAATAATTAACAGAAAAGGACCAGGAAAGGACTTTAGATAACAAGGAACATTGCAAAATCAGTTGTAAGGAAAATATGATCTCTAAAACGTATCAGAATCACAACATCTTATACAGCAATAAAATTCAAAAATATAATGCAATTACACTGTTCGCCATAGTAAACTACTTTCTGTTCTCAAAAACGTAAATCTTAACCTCTTTTTGTCCTTCCATGGCTCCAATGTTATCTAACCGGTCGTCTGCAAGCAGTGAAATGGTTACAAGACCTTCCTCCTCTACTGCATGTTACTCTTGGTGTTCCACAGGGATCCATTCTTGGACTTCTTCTCTTTAATTTACAAATGATCTTCGTATGTCCACTCAACTAGCATCAATAATACAATATGCTGATGACTCCACCCTTATATGTGGCCAACCATCCAACAACTACATGATACAACAAAAAAGCCCTTCACTCATATTGAAACATGGCTAACTCACAAATTATCCTCAACCCCAATAAAACCAAACTTATGATCTTCCATCCAACTAAACTCACAGAACACTTCTGTATCTTCCATATTACTGCTCTAGATAACACAATAACTCCTGAACAAACCAAGTTTCTTGGTGTTACAACTGATAATAAATTGAAATCTGATACTCTTATATCTTAAACAATCAAAAAGGTACATCAAAAAATGGGGACTCTTTATAGAAGCAAAACATTTCTAACAGACAGCTTTCCCAGGTAGCTATTGCCAGAACCCACCTTTTATCAACCCTTCTCTATGCATCACCCATACTTTCTAATACAAAAAAGTCAGACTTCAGCAAACTGGAGATATGCTATAACAAAATAAGATTTGCTGCGGACTCCACACATAGGACACACGACTGCCTAGCTCTCAAAAATCTCTCCTGGCTTGAATTACCATAGCTTCTATTATAGAACCAACTAATAACTACCCACAAACTTCTTTACCATCCTCACAAAACAACTTCACTCCTAAACTTAGTTCAGCCATATGCAAACGTACCTACAATTCATTCTACAGATAAAACATTATTACAAGTTATAAAAGCTATGTTTAAACAGAAAATGCTTGAGAGAAGGAAAAAAAAAACAATTGAGAATACATTGGAAATTAAGAGACAGGATTTGGGAGATGAAGATGAATAGGAATAAAACCATTAACCTGGAAATTGACAAATATGGGATAACAAGGCAGTAACTATATTTGTGAAACCTGACATAACAAGGAAGTATGTTAAACGCGTAGGGGACGCTAAAGCATATGCTGCAATGTTGGGAAAAATACTTAGGAGAGGGGAATAGAGGGAGAAAGTTAACTAAGTAAAATATATTTTTTTCTTAATGGTACTAGTTTAATAGTGCAGGTTTTGTTTTTGCATGGTATAACAAAGTTTTCTCAGTTATCTTTAAGTGTAATGGGGACACTAATGTAAATAGGTTCGCCTGTTTTGTTTTTCTTTCTCCCTTTCTCCTTTTTCAGTTTTAAAAAATAGAGGCACTGGATGTAAACAAAATATGGATAAAAGAGCACGATAAAAGAAAAATAAGTGAGCTTTTTCTCATTCCTGCATAGGGGAATGACAAGATTAAGGCTCTTAACTTGATCTAGTAACATGTTTTAAGAGAAAGCAAGCAAATGAAAAAGAACATTGACTATTATAAGGCTTTTTTCTAGTAAGTAAATGTATGCTTAACAATTCTGCATCTGCAATCTGATAAAACAGAAATGGCTAGGAGATAATTCTCTGAAAGCATTTAAGTGTTTTCCCAGCAGAAAGAGAGCTATAAAGATAAGACAAAACCAGACAGCACTTACTAGAAGCACAGGCTGCACCATGCGTCTTAGCATAGATAACCTTTATTTTAGGTTAATTCAAATCTGTACGTGTGGCTGACAGTTTGGAACATTTGTTCCTATTAGGAGTGTAAAACTTCAATATTTGAAGATTGACGTAGTTTTGTGTGCTATTATTAATAGGTTTTAGGGATGTCTTTTTTGAGGGTTTTCAATAAACAAAAAGTTTTGTAAGATGGACATAGATTCAAATGGATATGACAAGAAACAACTGTGTAAAAGATAAACCTGCCCAAAAGTGTATGCTTGTAACACAAAAGCTGGAACTAGACATTAAACAAAAAAGATGTACATAAAAGGTGGGAATAATAACTTAAGACAATGACACTTTCTGCAATGTCTTTAAATGTCAATGGTCTTACAGATAAATACAAAAAAGAAAGAATAGTGAACTATATTAAAAATGTAGAGTACAAATAGCTATGCTACAAGAGACACACTTGTAAAGAATTGAATATGCGAATTTTATAAAGAAAGGTTTTCAGGATGGTTATTCAGTGGAATAATCGGGGCATAGGAAAAGAGGAGTACTTATATTAATTGCAAGAGAAAGTCCAATAGTGATAGGAGATAAAAAAACATAATGGTGGGTTTTGTAATACTAAGGGGCTACTGGCAAGGGAGGAGGATTACACTGGCATGTATTTACAGTGGATATAAAAAGTTTACACACCCCTGTTAAAATGCCATGTTTTTGTGATATAAAAAAATGAGATCACAATAAATCATTTCAAAACTTTTCCCACTTTTAATGTGGCCTAAAACCTGTACAATTCAATTGAAAAGCAAACAAATCTGTTAGGGGAAAAATATAAAAAAATACAAAATGTACATTAAGCTGGTTACATAAGTGTGCACACCCTCAAACTAATACTTTGTTGAATCACCCTTGGATTTAATTACAGCAATCAGTCTTGAGTACACACCTGCCATCAATTAGAGACTCTTGACTAACCCCAAATAAAGTTCAGCTGTCCTGGTATGATTTTCCTGACATCTAGTCAGATGACTGCTACAGCAAAAGCCATGGTTCACAGACAGCTTACAAAGCATCAAAGGGATCTCACTGTTGAAAGGTATCAGTCAGGAGAAGGGTACAAAAAAAAATTCCACAGCATTGGATAATCCATGGAAGACTGTTCTCAAACAGTGGAGAAAATATGGGACAACAGTGATGTTGCAAAGAACTGGATGTCCCTCCAAAATTGATGAAAAGACAAGACGAAAACTGGTCAGAGAAGCTACCAAAAGACCTACTGCAACATTGAAGGTGCTGCAGGAATTTCTGGCGTGTACTACATGTGATAACAATCTCCCGTATTCTCCGTATGTCTGGGATATGAGGCAGGGTTGCAAAATGGAAGCCTTTTCTTACACAGAAAAACATCCAGGCCCAGCTAAAATTTGCAAAACAATACATCAAGTCTCCCAAAAGCATGTGGGAAAATGTGTTATGGTCTGATGAGACCAGGGTTGAACTTTTTGGCCACAATTCCAAAAGGTACGTTTGGCGGAAAAACAACACTTTGCATCACCAGAACAACACCATCCCCATGGTGAAGCATGGTGGTGACAGTATCGTGCTTTGGGGATGCTTTTCTTCAGCTGGAATTGTGGTTTTAGTCAAGGTGGAGGGAATTATGAACAGCTCCAAATATCAGTCACTTATGGCCCAAAACTTTCAAGCGTCTGCTAGAAAGCTGAAGATGAAGCGGAATTTCAACTTTCAACATGACAATGACCCCAAGCATACATCCAAATCAACAAAATAATGGCTTCACCTGAAGAAAATTAAAGTTTTGGAAGGGCTCAGCCAGAACCCAGATCTAAATCCAATAGAAAATCTGTGGGATGACCTGAAGAGAGCAGTGCATAAGAGATGCCTCACAATCTGACAGATTTGGAGCACTTTTGCAAGGAAGAGTGGGCAAATATTGCCAAGTCAAGATGTGCCATGCTGATAGACTCCTACTTAAGAAGACTGAATGCTGCAATTAAATCAAAAGGTGCTTCAACAAAGTATTAGTTTAACAGTGTGCACACTTAAGCAACCAGCTTATTGTACGTTTTATTTTTTTATATTTTCCCCCTAACAGCTTTTCAACTGAATGGTGCAAGTTATAGGTCACATTAAAGGTGGTAAAAGTTTTGAAATAATTTATTGTGGTCTCATTTTTTATATCACAAAAACCTGACATTTTAACAGGGGTGTGTAAACTTTTTATATCCACTGTATATTCCACCTAAAGCTGCTTTAATCGAGCTTAAGAGTATTCTGAGAGAAATAATCAGCATTTAGTAAGGAATATTACTTATAGATGGGGACTGGAATTTGATTTATAACAGTGAAGTCCAGAAGGGAAAGTATAACAAAGGAGGGTTGTTTTTTGAAGAAATTTATGAAAATATTTCACATAGAAGATTTGAATTCAGTATTAGGAGTTCAAAGTGAATTTACATATTATTCAGAGGGACTGACAAATGTTAAAGTATCGCACTATGAGGGGAATCCCACAGAACAAGAAGAGGAGCAACTGCAGAATGTTAAAAAGAAAACAAGGGATTACCTCAATAATACGCACAAGTTTAGAAAGATTATTGTTAAGCAACTGTTTTCTGAAAACTCTAGAGCACAAAAACTTTTAGCACAATGACTCAGGCAACAGAAAGTAGAAAGGGCTGTTGCCAAGTTTAGGAAGACTATAACAAGGAAGATAAGATATACTGTAGAAGTATTAGAAATATTTTGGAAATTCTATGAAAGTCTGTATAAAGCCAAAAAACATGGAAACCAAAAGGTATAAATGGAAATGTCTGTGAAATAATTAAATATGAAAAGGTTAGAGGGAGATGAGGCTCAATTACTAATAGGATAGGAGAAGACTGCAATAAAAATGGTACTGTATAACCAATCTACAGGATAGCCCCAATGAATAGATGGTTTTCCTGTGGAAGTTTGGAAGCTAGAATGGAAAAATGATAAAGATATGGAAGTTTTTTTTAACAGTATTTTAAAAGAAGGAGAAGTACCAACATCCTGGAATAAAGTGGTGTTAGCTGTAATACCTATTGGGGTAAAGATCCATCAGATACAGCATCATACAGACCTATTTCAATACTAAACCATGATTATAAAGTGTTTATGTCTATAATGGCTAAAGGGATGGCAAAAGTGAGGCCAAAATTGAGAGATATGGATCAATGTGGTTTTGTGGATGGGAAACAAATATTTGACAACATTAACAGAGCGCTGATGATCCAGAGGTAAGCAGAATGTAAGAAAATACCACTGTTGTTTGTGGGTCTTGATGCAGAGAAAGCAATTGACAGAGTAAACTGGGACTTTATTATCAGGACAATGGAACCATTTTCATTCCCTGATAAAATTATAAGGTTGATTAGGAAGATATATGAGGAATCATAAGCGAAAATTAAAGTGGGTGGGTTCCTCTCTGATAATTTCTGCTTTAGCAGAGGAACCAGGAAAGGGTGTCCTCTTTCTCCTTTGTTATTTGCATTATATTTAGAACAATTAGCAAAGAAATAAGGGACTCAAATTCAAGGATATAGTTAGTATGGTAGTCAAGAAAAGCTGGTGTTATTTGGAGGTGATATTATTTTATACCTGGAAAAAAACAGAAAAGGACAAAGTTTTGGAACATTTTGAGACAGTTTCAAATCTTTTCAGATTACAAAATTAATGAAGCTAAAACAAAGGTACGACACCCCACCTGTGGGCCAGTAATCAAGGAGCCTCAATCCTCACCACTGGCACCTGTGGAGAATGTTTACTGGGAGGATAACAGGTACACACACAGTATCTGCAGATGCAGCTCTCTGCATCAAGGACAATTTCCCTTAAGAGCACAAAGGGAGCACAGTCAGTCCAGGGATGGTTTCTCCCTCTTTCTCCAGGTCCCCAATAAGACTCCCCACTGGCACAGCTACAGAGCTGAGATCTCAGCTGAGTGTCCATGCCATGACCTCCACCACTCTCTCGGTCCAACCAATGCTTCGTGTCCCTGCCCAAGTAGCTGACACGCACACTTAGATTTGATGTACACACACGCTCGCATATGCACACACACACACACACGAGCGTACACATGCGCACACACGCACGCGCACACATACATGCACAAGCACGCACATACACACCTAGGAAAGGCTGGCACAGGTTTACCAGCTATGACCCCCTTCTGCCTAGACTATAAGGTAATTATGACTGCCACCAGACACTCCTGCCGGCTACCTTAAGGCCCTTCCAAGGGTGCCCAATATACTGAGTGAAATTAATATTAATACAAATGATAGTTTGACCAAGAGCAAGACTATTAGGAGTAGCCCACACAGTGTCACCAAATAAATACGCAAGTACTCTCAAAACTTAAATATCTCTACAAAGGTCAGCTGCACTAAAAGGTTTAAATATGTTTAATAATAAATAATAAAAGAACAAGAAAATACTAAGTACATACTCACAGTGACATCAGAATTCAAAATCACAGGAAATACTTAAAATAACAATTGAAGGACAGGCTCAGGCAAATAAAGAAAACAATATTCCTGACTGAATCTTAGAGAGTTACTACTCCCTACTTACTTAATACAGCAAGGCAGATGATGTGGTGAATGGTACTTCTTGTCGTCAGGCCCAAGACCAAATACAGCATGTTCATTCTCACTAAAAAACTTCTCAAAACTATATCTAAGATATTACTTCTGGGATAGCTTGCAGAATGACATCACTTCTGATATGACTTCTAGTTCCCGTGCAAACCCCCATTGCTGGAAGCTGGCAGGATTTAGCACCTACCTGTAAAAATACACACACAAGGGCTTTTTGCTCATATCTGTGGCAGGTGCTGGAAGTCATAAAACAATTTCATACCTCCATGATTCCACAGTAGTAATTAGTTCACCCCAAAGACAAAACAGAAAGCTTCCTAGTACAGACTGTGTCTATGGGTGCATTGAAACCTGTAAGACAGCATCTTTATGGCCTAGCCCGTAAAGTGATTTAATTTCAGATATACTTTAAAGTTTGCTGAAAGTACAGTTGTGTACACTTACCATAAATGTAGATGTTGAGTGTCTTCACTGTTGCAGTCATCAATGTAGGGTTCTTCCTGCCGACAGGCAGCCCTCGGTCGGCCAGAATCCCACCGTCTGGGTCTGGCATCGGCTGTGCAGTCATCCTCCCTGACGTTAGTGCCAGTGGTATAAAGCTCCCAGCCGACGCCATGTTCTCCAGTTTTTCTTGCCCCAGATGTCAGGTGGCCAAAAGTAAAGGCTAAAAGTAAGGTACAACAAACCCCATACCCTGTAGCAAATACACCTCAGAGGAAGGGTGAAGTAGGGAACCACACCAATGAAAGAATAAGAGGGGACAGGGGGGTGAGTAACCTAGACTGCAACAGTGAAGACACTCGAACATCTACATTTATGGTAAGTGTACACAACTGTACTATGTTCATCGTGTTTCACTGCTGCAGTCATCACCATAGGGTTGAATCCCAAAGCTGAGATAAAGGGTAGAGGTTACAGAGTAGAAGGGGCGGCTAGAAGGCCTTGCAAGACAGCAGAAGCAAAGCCTGCCCTGGACTTCGAATAAAGAGGTAGATTATAGTGCTTAGAGAAAGTATGCACTTAACTCCAAGTTGCAGCTTCCAAAATATCTTTGGTAGGTACTCCCCTGAGAAAAGCAGCTGAAGTAGCAGCAGCTCCGGTGGAGTGAGTCCTAATTTTTCCTGGGATTTGCTTGCAATGATGAGAGTAACAAAATCCGGTTCCATGAGCAATCCATTTAGAGATGGTCTGTTTTGAAATAGCCTTGCCTTGGGAATTTGCTGCATAAGAAACAAACAGTTGTTCTGTTTTCCTGATATCCTTGGTTCTGTCCAGGTAAAAACGAAGCTGCCTGTGCACGTCCAAAGAATGTAAGATCCTCTCCCCCTTATTTTGTGGATTGGGGAAAAAAGTTGGCAGGTGAATAGTTTGATTTAAAGCCACTTTAGAAACCACTTTAGGCATGAAAGTAGGGTTAGTCCTTAAAGAAACCCTGTCTTGATGAAAAATAATGTAAGGTTCCACAGCTATGAGCGCTTGTAACTCCGAGACTCTCCTGGCTGAAGTCAAGGCCAGTAGTATAGCGGTCTTCCATGATAAATACTTTATGTCAGATGTGGCAGCAGGCTCAAAAGGAGGCAGAGTAAGTTTTTCCAGAACATAGTTGAGGTCCCAGGCAGGTATGGGTGGTGTCCTAGGGGGCCTTAAATTCTTTGCTCCTCTGAGATATTGTTTCAGAAGTGGATGTGAAAAAATTGGAGGATCTGTATTGTAATGTGCAGAGATAGCGGAGGCATGTATTTTTATGGAGGAAAAGGATAAACCCTTATGTAACATATCCGTTAGGTAATGTAAAATCAATAGAATATTTGGAATGAGAGGATCTGAGTCCTGAGCATGCATCAAGGTGCAAAATCTCTTCCATTTACCTTCATAAGATTTCCTAGTGCTAGGCCGTCTGGCTTCTAAGATAACATCCATGACCTGTTTGGAAAGGGTAGGATTAATCATAGACCCTGAATACGCCAGGCTGAGAGTTTTGATATGAGAGCGCAGAACCTGGCCCTGGTGTTGGGACAAAAGATTTGGAATCTGAGGTAGGAGTACCAGAATTGTCGAGGCCAATTTGGGGCCAGTAAAATTATCTTGGGTTTGTCCTGTTTTATCTTTAATAACACCCGTGGAAGAAGAGATAGAGGAGGAAAGGCATACCCCGAGAGGTTCCTCCAACTGAATGAGAGAGCATCCACTTTCCATGCTAGTTTGTGATATGTTCTTGTGCAAAAAGTCTGTAACTGGTAGTTGTGGGGAGATGCAAATAGATCTATGTCCGGGCAGCCCCAGGCTTCTGTAATAATCTTGAATACTTGGGTGTCTAGCATCCACTCGTGTGGGTCTGACAGGTTCCTGCTCAGGCCGTCTGCCAGAGTATTTTGTTTCCCTGGCAGAAACTGAGCCTGTAGGTCCACTTTGCAAGCTAGTGCTGTGTTCCATAGAGTCATGGCTAGTCTGCAAAGGGGGTAGGAGTATGAACCCCCTTGCTTGTTTATGTACCACATAAAGTACAGTTTTGTACCTACCATAAATGTAGATGTTCGAGTGCTAATACAGCTGCAGTCATAACAGATGGGTTCTCCTGCCGTCAGGCGGGTCCTCGGTCGGCCGAATTCCAAAGTCTAGGTCCAGCATCGGTTGTCGTCGCTTCTTCCCTGACGTCAGTGCGACAGGGGTATAAAGGAACCAGCCGACGCCATTTTCTTCAGTTTTTCTTGCCCCAGATGTCAGGTGCCCCCAGAAGGAAGGCAATACATAAATTTGTGTAATAATGCAGTGCAATATAATCAAAATACAGTAGTTGCAAGCAAATGCATCATAAATGAATACCCCAATCAGGTTGTATGAGGATGTGCTAGCCTATAGGCCTGTCCCAAGAGGGGAAGGAGGGAGGGAAACCTGGACTGCAGCTGTATTAGCACTCGAACATCTACATTTATGGTAGGTACAAAACTGTACTATGTTCATCGTGCATACAGCTACAGTCATAACAGATGGGTAGAATCCCAAAGCTAAGAAAGGGGTGGTAGGCACTAGGTGGAACTAGGAGGAGCCAAAATGCCCTGCAAGACTGCAGTGGCAAAGCCTGTTCTAGATTTGGAGTATAATGGTAGGTTGTAGTGCTTGGAGAAAGTATGCACAGAACTCCAAGTGGCTGCTTCCAAAATATCCTTGGTAGGCACTCCTCTGAGGAAGGCTGCAGAGGTGGCAGTGGCCCTGGTGGAATGAGTTCTAATGCCTGTAGGTACAGTTTTGCCATGAAAGGAATAGCAAAAGCGTATGCAGTGGGCTATCCATTTTGAGATTGTCTGTTTGGAAATTGGCTTTCCTTGAGCTCCTACCGCATAGGCCACAAAGAGCTGTTCTGATTTTCTGAAAGGCTTTGTTCTGTCCAAATAATAACGCAGTTGTCTGTGGATGTCCAAGGAATGTAGTAATCTCTCCCCTTTGTTTTGAGGATTAGGATAAAAAGTAGGTAAATGTATGGCCTGATTTAAAGCTACCCTGGATACCACTTTAGGCATAAAGGACGGGTTGGTTCGTAAGGAAACTCTGTCCTGATGGAAGATGATAAAAGGCTGGACAGCCATGAGAGCCTGTAATTCTGAAACTCTACGAGCTGAGGTGATTGCCAGAAGGAAAGCTGTTTTCCAGGACAAATATTACAAATCTGATGAGGCGGCTGGCTCAAAGGGAGGAAAGGTCAGTTTTTCCAGAATGAAATTAAGATCCCAAGCAGGTATTGGTTGTTTCCTTGGAGGTCCTAAATTCTTAGCCCCTCTGAGGAACTGTCTTAAGAGAGGGTGAGAGAATAAAGGTGGATCAGTGTTGTATTCTGCAGAAATGGCTGAGGCATGAATTTTGATGGAGGAGAAAGAAAGTCCACTGTTTAGCAGTTCAGCCAAATATTGTAGTATTTGAGGTAAATTCAGATTTCCAGGGTCCTGGCCCTTTTTCTCATTCCAGACACAAAAACGTTTCCATTTTGCGGGCTGTGGGCCGAGGAGCCTGCGACCTCGGGCACAGGAGACACCGTCAAAGACAGGTCATCGCTAGTCAGGGGCTGCGTAGGTGCCTCGCTGAGAACCGGACCACGTGTAGTCGGCTTTGGTGTGGTGTCGGTAGAGGCCGCGGACCTCATGTGTCGGTCCTTGTCTTTGCGTTTTTTTAGACAAAACCGGAGTCGGAGTATCCGATGACATAGTATAGTTAAATGCTTTCCCAAAATAATGATGGGTGAACTCCGCCCAACACTTAATAGTGCGTTTGTTGAATGTAGCACAAAAGCGACAGACCGAGACGTCGTGGTCTGGGCCTAAACAAGGTATGCAGAGGGAATGGAAATCCTTATGCGGTATTTGCTTCCCACAAGAAATACAATTATTAACTTTGTCTGACATCGGTCTGAGGCAAGAAAAGTTTCCCCAATGGGGTACTTAGCTTTTAAGAAGACTTTGGTTTCCAAATTTTCGTAATCTCAGGAGCTGGCCGACCGGCACTTGCGAACTGCTTCTGCTTCGGGCACTGCGCGGCAAGAAATACTGAAGAAAATGGCGTCGGCTGGTTCCTTTATACCCCTGTCGCACTGACGTCAGGGAAGAAGCGACGACAACCGACGCCGGACCTAGACTTTGGAATTCGGCTGACCGAGGACCCACCTGATGGCAGGAGAACCCATCTATTATGACTGCAGCTGTATGCACGATGAACATCTGTGGTGTTGTCTGTCCGTATCAGTAGCTGCCCTGGCTGTAGAAGATCCCTGAAAGCCAAGAGGGCATTCTGCACAGCTAACATCTCTTTTAAATTGATATGTAGATGCTTCTGATCCTCTGGCCAAAAACCTTGCAGGCCTTTCCCCTGCAAGTGGGCTCCCCATGCGTAATCCAAGGCGTCCGTGGTTAACACTTGGTAGGCTGGAGGTAGACTGAAGGCTTTCCCTTTGTTTTGAAGACATGCTATGGCCCACCAATGGAATTCCTTTTGCAGGCAAGGCAAGACAGCAATCTCTGTGTCTAGACTGTGACAATGCTGGGACCATACGCTTTTTAGGTACCATTGTATCTTCCTCATATGCAGTCTTGCATATGGTATGAGAAGGATGCAGGACGCCATGTAACCCAAAGCCTGCAGGAATTTCCTTGCAGTTAGCTGAGACATTAACGCCAGGGTTTTGAAAGTTGAAGCCAGCTGAAGTTGTTTTTCAGATGTCAGGAATGCCATCTGGGTTGTTGTGTTTAAAAGAGCACCCAGGAAAGTTATCTGTTGTGTGGGTGTCAAATTTACAATTTTGTAAGTTGATTTAAGCAATTTTGTTCCCACTTACTGATGTACATATTCTTTGACATCCTTCGATATAGGTTTAAATGTGCGAGTGTGCATTATATGCTGTTCCTTTGTGTGTGTTTAATGCATTTAGTATATGCAGTTATTATACACAGATATATGTATGTTTCCTTCGCACACGTTCATTGACCATCTGTTCGGTACATATATACATACAAAAAATAGTTTTGAATGCAAGAAATTAATTTGATTGTATTATTCTGATTGTATTACTTTTAAAGGCTTTTTATGTGTGCTAGCTCTTTAATAATTCGAATGGTTTTAATTACTTACATCACAGATAAAGATTATTTAATTAACAGGAAGTGATGTGTAAACTGTTTGAAAAAGTTTGGCAGGAGCCAAACGAAAGCGTTTATCTGTTATTCGTTTTTTATGGATTTATCTGCCTTTCATTAAACTTTCGTCGAGCAAGTCCATTTTTTTGGTTATTGGGTTGTTTGTTTATTTTACTCTTATTGTCTTGGTTTTGTGGTTCGGACATGGCTGAGACGGAGGTTGAAACAGCACCAGAGAGTATTTGGTGTAGTTTGACACAACTTATAGAGAAATTAATGGACAGAATGGATCGCCTGGAACAGCGTACTTTATCGCAGGGTTTGAACTTGTCCCTTCATCCTAATCCATTTGTAGAGATTAATGGGACTGATTCTAGTGGACAAAATACGAGGCATTAATCATTTGACAGTCGCACTAATGCAGGAGAAAGCGAACAACCATCTACTTCAGCTGGTTTAAATATAAACACGAATAATGAAATCTTTTCGTGGTTAAACAATAATTATGGTTTTTCATCGGCTACGAAGACTGCCACAGGTATGCAAAAGTCATTCAATGACAAACTATCTGAACTTGATTAAAAAATTACAAATGGATAATAATTATTTTCATTAATGTATTAAGAAAAATATTGTTCTGAAGGGACTACGTGTTTGGAGATTCCCTACAGGACTTGTGGCTAATTCACCACTGCACATAGATTTAATCAAATTATTTGACAAACTTGGTATGGATTATATGAACCTGTTTATAAGTGATAATAAAAAGACTATTGAAGTATTGACAGAAAAAGCCAATGATTTGAATACAATAGTAAAAAATGATTCAGCTTTTAGCAATAATGACTTTGAATACAAACGAATTTTCAAATCCATTGATGAAAAAATGAACATAAAAGACAGGAAGTTTAAAAAACTAGAACGTGACATTAATTCTTATGGGCAAGGCACAGCGTACCCCCCACCGCCTTTGTCTCAACAATGGGGTGCAAAAATAACATCTAATGACAGTGGAAACAACAACTTTAATTTAAACACTATTGAGGATGATGGTGACCTTGAGGACAGCACTTTTTTTTTAGAGACAGATATGTTTCCACCCCTCCGGAGATCCGAAAGATTAATGCAACGCCAACAAACTTTTCAACACCAAAATCAGAGGAAAAATTGGGGGCCACAGAATCAAACTTATACACGTGGAACTTTTTCCAGAGGGAGAAACAACAACAACAGGGGTCAGTGGAGGGGGCATTAGTGTGAGATACGCTGTCCAACATGATGAAGCCCATTAAGTTTACTAACACCACTGGAGACTTTACCGTGTACAACTATTCAGACTTTACTTTTGACCACAACATTTGTGACTTATTTTCACGAGGTCAAACGTTTATTCCAAGTAAAAGTATGAATATAGTGTCTTCTATCATTGATTTGAAAATATTCGTTAGAAAATTAAATTTAAGTTTACTATTTCATAACACTGAGCATACAATGAAACCATTATATGTTTCCAGTTCTTTTAATCCACCTCTTCATCCCACATTGGAAACATTCGAAAGAATGTGTGAACTTGATTTTCGTTCTCTCGAAATATATGGTAACAAGAACAAGAGTTATAATTTAACGAGAAACGAATACAACATTTTAAATATGTTAAAGGACACAAAAAATATTAGATTTATTAAACCAGACAAGGGGGGTGGGATGACAATATTTAACACCTATGACTATAATACGTCATTAGAAAACATACTAAACAGTAACACATATACGTTGAGTTCATTAAATGAACTAAATATAGCTTACAGACGTATTAGAGGTATTATTTACGATTTATTCATTGAAGGATACATAGACATAGATGAATTTAATTACAAGAACATTTGTCACCCCAGGACTCCAACCATGTTTGGAGTGCCTAAAATTCACAAAGATTTAAATAAACCCCCTTTTAGACCAATTGTGGATGCACAAGGGACTATTACATATCCTATAGCAAAATTTATTGACAGCAATTTAAAAAGGTACATGCACACTGAAAAACATTTATTGAAAGACTCATGGGATTTTTTTGTCAATAATTGGTTCTACTGAATACAATGTGAATGATATTCTGTTATACCACACGATGTGGGAATTGATTGGTTTAATTCATTTTTGTATGAAAAGGGTTTGAGACAAATTAGAATTAATTTGTTTGATCAACTTATAGATATTATTTTAAGGAATAATTTTATAATTTTTAACAATAATATTTATTTACAAAGCGAAGGAGTGGCTATATACGCTAATATAGTAATGTACATATGGGAGAAAACGCACGTTTTTAATTCAACATTTTTTAATTATTGCAAAGTTTATTTACGGTTCTTGGATGATATATTTATTTTGTGGGAAGGTAGTCATGAGAAATTAGAAGAGTTTCTAAGACACATTAATTCAACAACTACTTTTTTAAAATTTACAGCAACAACCAATGTCACCTCTATAGCTTACTCAGATGTATTATTAGAAAAGGATATTACAAAAGGAGAGTTTATATCTAAAATATACCGAAAAGAAAAGTATAGTAACAGTTTTTTGCATTTTAACAGCTGCCATCCTTATACTCAGAAAAGAGCCGTATTAAAAGGCCAATTTGTTAGGGCCTCTAGAATGATTAGTAAAAGAGATGACTTCATAATTGAATGTTTGAATTTATGTGACATGTTTAAAAATAGAGGTTATCCAGAGAAATTAATAAATAATATCATGAATGAAGTAGTTTACAAGAGAGACAACTTACATTTTACACCTCTATTAAACCAGGCAGTAAAAATTACATCTGATACATTAAGTTTAAATACAGGTAATTTGGATAATGACACCAATTTCCAAAGAATCACTACTTCAACTAGTACTGAAACACCAATTCATGCAGATCATCAACACTTTACTAAGAGTTTTATTACTACTTTTAATTCTGATAGTGGTTCTATAAATAACATTTTAAAGAAGAATTGGCAACTTATTAAGGCGGACGCATCAGTACATCACTACTTTGATAGTACTCCATCCATAGTATATAAAAAAGGTATGAATTTGAAAAAACATTTGGAAAATACATCTAACATAAAATATGGTAAAATATTTAGATGTGGTAGATGCAAATACTGCACTTACATATTTGAAACAAATGAAGTGATGATAAACAACATAAAGATTTGTTTAAAAGAAAAAGCATGTTGCAATACTGAAAAAGTTGTTCATTGTGCTTTATGCAACAACTGTACTACGTTTTACATAGGTAAAACGGAAAGAAAATTAAAAGAACGTATTGGTGAACATATAAGGGCTATAAGGGATGGAAATGAATTAAACGCTTTAGCAAGACATATCAGTACAAACACATCTCACAATTTTAAGTTTGTAGTATTGGATGTCTTAAAAGTAGATATTAGAGGTGGTACGTGGCAATTATTGCTAGAAAGACGTGAGCTTGAATGGCAGTTAAGGTTAAATGCAAATTGGCCAGGGTTGAATATTTTTTTATCTATTGGCAGTATTTTAAAGTTAAAATCACTTTTGAGATAAAAAACTCTTCTTTATACAATTTATTTATTTATACATTTATATATATTTATTGACTACTTTATATATACACAGTTTTCCATACATACATTGCATATATGAAGGAACTAATTTATTAAATGTTTATTAAATGTTTTTCACTTATATTTATTTTTTTTACTTAAGCTATTAGATAATTGATTTTTCGTATTAATTTTTAATTTTTATTTTTATTTTAATACAATTCTTTAAGACTTTTGAAGTTGTATTGTATATTTAATATTTAATACTTAAAAATTAATATTCCACATTATTAAATATATCAAGACGCAATACTCATAGGGCAAGTTGATACATTGCTATATATATATATATATTTTTTTTTAAGTAAATTAATATTTAAATAGTCAAGTTATTGAGTTTTTTTAATATTGATCATATGACTTACACACATTCATATATTTTATATGTAATGAGAATTATTAACATTGTCTTAATACTTTATGTACGTTTATTCTCCACTAGTTTTTGTTGTGTTTTATGGAGAAATCATAAATTTTACATTTTATACATTTTACAGGATTTATTACAATTTTGTAAGTTGATTTAAGCAATTTTGTTCCCACTTACTGATGTACATATCCTTTGACATCCTTTGATATAGGTTTAAATGTGCAAGTGTGCATTATACGCTGTTCCTTTGTGTGTGTTTAATGCATTTAGTATATGCAGTTATTATACACAGATATATGTATGTTTCCTTCGCACACATTCATTGACCATCTGTTCGGTACACATATACATACAAAAAATAGTTTTGAATGCAAGAAATTAATTTGATTGTATTATTCTGATTGTATTACTTTTAAAGGCTTTTTATGTGTGCTAGCTCTTTAATAATTCGAATGGTTTTAATTACTTACATCACAGATAAAGATTATTTCACTAACAGGAAGTGATGTGTAAACTGTTTGAAAAAGTTTGGCAGGAGCCAAACGAAAGCGCTTATCTGTTATTCATTTTTTTATGGATTTATCCGCCTTTCATTAAACT
This sequence comes from Protopterus annectens, assembly GCF_019279795.1. Taxonomy (NCBI): domain Eukaryota; kingdom Metazoa; phylum Chordata; order Ceratodontiformes; family Protopteridae; genus Protopterus; species Protopterus annectens. Next base: position 1,817,751,292 of record NC_056728.1, on the reverse strand, counting down.
TTCGTCAAGCAAGTTCGTTGTTTTGGTTATTGGGGGTCAAATTTGACTTTTACGTTCACAGTGAATCCCAGGTGAGTAGATTTTGAACAAATTCCAGGTGCTGGAGTAAGACATCCTTGCTGTCTTCTTGAATAAGGCAGTCGTCCAGATAAGGGTAAATTTGAATTTCCTTGAGTCTGCAGTAAGCCACTACTGGTGCCAGGCACCTGGTGAAGACCCTGGGCGCAGTAGACAAGCCAAAGGGCAGCGCAGAGAATTGATAATGTTTCGAGTCTGCCTTGAACCTGAGGTATCTTCTGCACTCCTGTCTGATAGGAATGTGTAGGTAAGCCTCTTTTAAATCCAATGTCACCATCCATGCATTTTTGCTCAACACTGGCAGGAGCTGCTGCAGAGTAAGCATCTTGAACTTTGGTATCTCCAGGAAAGTATTTAAGACTGACAGATCCAGGATGGGTCTCTAAGAATTTTGTTTTCTGGGAACTAGAAAGAGTCTTGAAAAAAAGCCTTGCCCCGTCTCTGATTGTGGAACCAGTTCTATGGCCCTCATAGCCATGAGGGATCCCACCTGGTTTAATGCCTCTGCCCATTGGTTTTTTGGTAGGTCTGGCCATCCGCTTGGTCTTGGCAAGGTATGAAAGTGGAATTTGTAACCTCTTGAAACTACATCCAGAACCCACTGGTCTTGGGTTATGCAAGTCCAATTTCGGTGAAAAAGAGAGAGTTTTCCTCCTAGAGGGGGCTTCCAGGCGAGAGGTTCCTGGAGCCATGCAGGTAGAGTCATTGAGCCTCTTTCCTATATGATTGAGGTCTGTCCTCTCCACCCCTGGGGGTGGAAGCACTCCACTGTCTAGGTCTATAAGAGGTCTGTGCTTGGGCCCCCCCTCTGGGGCGCCTATACCTACCCCTCTGAGGCTTGTCCGAGCTGGAAAAGGACCAGTTTTTAGTTGGCCAATTTCTGCTAAATCTTGGGGGCTGAACTTGTAAGAAATCCTTAACCGTTTGCATGGATTTTGCCTTATCCTCCATTTTCTTCATCACCTCTTCAGCCTTAGACCGAAACAAAACATTATGTTGAACAGGAGCATCCAGTAACTTTGCTTTCACTTGATCAGGCAAATTTTATTCCTTTAACCAAGCATGCCTTCTAATGACCGTGCCAGTGGCAGCCGCCCTGCAAGAGGCCTCCAAGGCATCAAAACCACAGTATAAGGTAGGTTTCCCCACCTGCTCAGTAGCATGCATCAAATAGAGTAATTTCTTATTGTCTGCACATGCAGAAATGGTACCTAGCTTTTGTTTCATAACAGACAGAAGAAATTGCTGATATTTTAGCATATGAAATTGACAATTTAAAGCCCTAATGGATAAAGTAGCAGAAGTGTACACTTTTTTGCCCCATCTCTCCAAAGCTCTAGAATCCTTATCTGATGGAATAGGTTCTTAGCAGTGGCGGCCTTAACACCCTTAGGACCCTGAGAAATGGTTTCTGGATCAGCAGTAGGATTTTTATAAAGAAACTGGTGGGAGTCAGGGACTCTGTAATATCTATCAGGCTTTGCAGGGGCTGGAGGAATGGAGTCAGGAGTTAAATTAGCCTCAGAAAAGACATCATTCACAATATCCAAAATAGGAGGAATAGCCAGGGGTCTGTTTTGGGGAAGAAGCTGAAGGAATGGATTCCTCAGCATCAGAATCCTCATAAGGAGAGAAAGTATAATCCTGTTCAGAGGAAGACACTGAAGAGATAGATGCCTGATCAGAGGATTCATAGTCCAAATCTTGTCTTGGCCTTTTGTCTGTAGGGGGGTGTGAACCTCTAAACACAGTTAGTAAGTTATCCGCCATTTTAAGCATTTGTTTTTGAGATTTAGGTCCCAGATCAGAGAAGGCCTGGGCTTGAGTCTTTGTTTTAGAAGGAGTCTTTGCCTTTATCTGAAGCTGCGTAGGCCTGAAAACCCCCTCAGAAGCTGGTACATGCACAGCGGCTCCGGACCCATCCGAGGGAGCATTATCCGAAGGTCCTGCACCTGGAGTACTCAAAGGCCTAGTTGGCTCCTCATGGGAGTCCGTTTCGGCAAGAGGTTCTGTAATGGCCAACAGGGGCTGCGAAAGTGCCTCACTGATGACGGCTGAACCTGCAGCTGGCTCTGCCTGTACACTGTCGTCTGATTTGGACCTCGGAGGCCTGTCCTTATCCTTGCGCCTTTTATGAACTCCGGTAGTCAGAAGCGTGTCCGACGACATGTTGTAATTGAATCGCCTGCCAAAGTAATGAAAAGCACAATCGTATCTCCGCTTAATAGTACATTGATTAAATCTAGCACAAAACCAACAACTAGCTACGTCGTGGTCAGGGCCTAGACAAGGAATACAGTAAGAGTGAAAATCCTTATGAGGTATTTGCTTCCCACATGAAATACAATTATTAACTTTTTCTGACATCGGACTGAAGCAAGAAAAAAGTTTCCCCAATGGGGTACTTAGCTGTGAGAAGAAGAAAGTCTTCGGAATGAAGCACCAAAAAATAACAGGAGTCAGCCGACCAGCACTTGCGAACTGCTTCCACCGCACGGCAAGAAAGACTGGAGAACATGGCGTCGGCTGGGAGCTTTATACCCCTGACGCTCTGACATCAGGGAGAATGACTGCACAGCCGACGCCGGACCCAGACTTTGGGATTCTGGCCGACCGAGGGCTGCCTGCCAGCAGGAAGAACCCTACAATGATGACTGCAACAGTGAAACACTATGAACATCCGAGTTTAACCTTCCAGTTTCCTCTGTTAAAACATATGCATTTAAACAGTTACAATAGTGGATGTACATTTCTATTCTCTCCAGTAGGACACACTGTGGATACATTTCAAACACAAGCACTTTACAAATACCTTTTCAACACAAACATCTGCACAAATCAGTTTGATGTACACATGACATACAGTTCTAATACATTTGTAACAGAAGCATCTTGGAAAAATCTATTTGATATTCTCAAATGACATACAATTATTTACAAAACTCCAGCTAGCTGTGCTGGCAGTACCTCCTATCGGCACAAAAGGCAATAGTTGTAAATTATGTACCCATATACAAACTGGTTCAGCAATATCCATATTTATGGGGACACGATAAAATGAAGTATTTAGGAGTATGGATTAAAAATAATTCCAGTGTAGCAGCTAAGGATATGCGAGATGAGACTAAACAAAAGAAAACTGAGAAATTGGAAGCTCTGTTATATGGATATGGATATTCAGATTAAAAGCAGTTAAAATGTTTTTAGTCCCTTTAGTCTTTTACACAGGTCATGCATATTTTCCCGTCAACCAGAGAAGTTCTGGATAGGAATTAATAAAGAGGTGAAGGATTTTATATGGCAGGGGAATACAGCAAGCATTAAGTGGGATACGCTGATTCTTCCAACAGAACAAGGCAGATTGGGATTGCCCAATTTGAAGGGATATTTCAGAGCTACACAGTTAAGGCTCTTATACACTACACAAGCAGAAACCTAAAATTCAAAGTGGAAAGGGATGATGACAAAACAGGCGGGGGAGCTCAAGAAACAAGGAGAAACTGGGATTTTGAATGCAGACCTTTAAGGAGAACAATAACCATATAGAATATTATACTCAAAGTAGCAGAAAGTATTCTAAGAACCAAGCCAAAACTGGAATGGAGAAACGAGATTCTGCCAATAGGGATTACTGCAACTAGGGATACAGACAAATGGCAAAAGGGGGCTGAAATTTATTGGAGAAAACTGGCAAAGGAATCAAGGTATTGGGAGCAAATAACTACAGAGGGAAGGGTAATAGAATGGGAAGATACCAAGAATTTATTTGGATTGCAGGTTAGAGACTGCCTGTCCTATGAAGGATTGAGATCAGAGTATAAACAAAGGGAAAGAAATAGGGAGGGGTCCTAAACAAAAGATCAGTACTGGTAGAGTTTTCAGTAGAATCTAGAACAGAAGCTGCTGTTAAAAAGGAATAAATAGTACAGCATGCAACATACTGCATGATAACTATAAGAATCAGTGAGAGGAGGTTAGAAAGGATTGGGAAGAGAGATTTGATAAACAATTCATAAAGAAACAATGGGGGATATGTGACTGTCTCCCAAATATGCAACAAAATCTAGAACAGGGGTGTTCAACGTTTTGGCTTGCCTGGAACATACAGAGAAGAGGAATTGTCTCGGGTCCACATATAAAATATATAATATAGTTAACTGCGTCACTGCCACGGGTAACCAAAGTTGACCTCCTGGCTCCACTCTAGGTGCATTCAAGCAATAAATGTAATAATGAATGCTCAATTACAAGGTTTAAAATAATGAAACTAGAAGACCATGGTTACGTTACTGTATTTCTTTCACATCAAATAGCCAGGATCTTGCATATGATCTTACTTCAGTTCACCAAATCACACTGTACTCAAGCAAGAGTAGAGTTTGTTTCAACAACAAAATATTGACAAACCGTCCTAATGTATCTTGACTAACCTTGCAAAAAGATATTAGACAAAAAAAAAAAAAGTCATCCACAAATACCCCCCCCCCCCAGAACACACTGCATACCTAGCATCTCTTTTACATGTGCCAGGGTATTACATTTAAAAAAAAAAAAAAAAAAAAGGAAAGTCATCAACGGCCCCCAAAACACAGACTACTAGCATCTGCTTGACCCTGACAAGTATATTATGTTAAAAAAATAAAAAAAAAGAAAATCATCAACACAGTCCCTAAAACACATTGCCTCTCTATATCTGGTTAGACTGAAATGTATATAAGCAACATAAAGTTATGAAAAATAAATACACTTGATACACGCACACCTCTATTTCAGAAAATGTATGACAACACAAATCCTAATCTTCTTCTTTTGGCTTTACCCGGTTAGGGGTCGCCACAACGGATCACCTGTCGACTCATGATTGGCAGTGGAGTTTTATGGTGTTGAGTTGCCAGCCCGGTGCCCAACCTTCCACAAAAGGCACACACTCACACCTAGGGCTAATTTAGAGTATCCAATCCACCTACAGCATATGTCTTTGGGATGTGGGAGGATACCGGATCACCCGGAGGAAACCCACGCAACCACAGGGAGGACACGCAGACAACGCACAGAAAGCACCCCAGCCGAGGATCAAATCGGAGAACCTCTTGCTGTGAGACGGCAACGCTAACTGCTGCACCACCGCGGCAGCCCTGCCAACACAAATCCTAATACTCAAGTAAAATATGTTCCTATTTTGAGCCTTTATCCCTCTTCTATTTTAGGTTTATCCAGATATTTGAGCTAAGAGTCAACAGGGCATACCTTTCAACTGTCCAGATTTTGCAGAAATGTCCAAATTTTTGGCTTGTATGTTTGGCCCCTACCTCATAAAATGTGTAGTTTTCTGGCAAATGACTGGAAATTTAAGTCATTAAATAATTATAGGCATTTGAGTTTCTGACTTTGTATTTCAGATAATACATGCTAATGGAAACCCTGTTGTTCTGGCAACTTTCTAAGTTTATAAGAGCAATATTTAAAGTCTGTCTTTATTCTTGGTCATTTGTCCCTGTCCAGATTTATTGTGCCGAGAGGTATGAGATATGCAATCCTGTGATACTGCTGCTGCCAGGGATCGCTCTCACTACACACACACACACACACACACACACACACACACACACACACACACACACACACACACGCTTTCATGCACTCATTCATTCACACACGCTCAGAAACATGCACACAAACTTTTTTTAGGTTTCATTTCTTTTTAATTTACACTTGCTAAACACCAAAAATGTTGCTTAGCGAGTGAAAATTATAGCAATCGATCTCACTGTTCACTCACTCTCACACACAGACACAAACATTCTGCTTTCATACACATTCAGTCACACAAGACCGCTCTCTCTCACTCACAACCTCTCACAGTCTACTATGCCTTCATACAAGCATTCACTCACACGCAGGCAGAAACATAAACACACTCATACACATACATACACACAGTTGGGCGCCCAACATAAAAACTTTGTTATTCTTTCTGTGCAGCCCAGTGGTTGGGGGACCGCTGTCATACTGTACAAGAGTGCTGTGGGCTAAAAAGCAGAAATTTTGTGCAATGCTGTAGTTAACATTGCTCTCAACTTTTCCCAATTTCACTGCAGGTCCCTGATTTTACTTCAGTGCTCGAGTTTCAGAAACTCCATGCTAATGTTAAACCTATTTTACTAGCATAAGCCGAAAGAGGAAGAAGAAGAAGACGGTAATGTAGGTACAAACAATTCATTAAACCTGTGAAAAGTTACTAACCTGATTGCTTTCTCTCCACTCTCTCAGTCTTGCTCTTTCCCTCACAACTACAGTGCAGGAAGAGAATGGGAGAATAAGAGGACTAATCAGCAGCCGTGTCATGTATGTGACAGGCTGCCAACTTCACAGTCCTCGGCATACCTCTCAACTTGTTAGAGCAAGAAATCTGGAAGAAGTCTGACAATTAGAGGACAAAGGTCCAAAAATAGGGACAGATTTTAAATATTGCTCTTATAAAATTACAAAGTTAATAGAATGACAGGATTTGTATTAGTATGCATTTTTCTAAAGAATATAAGGTCTGAAACTCAAATGTATGCCATTATTTAGTGACTTCAGTTCAAAGATCATCCTAGTGAGAAAAGCACACATTTTATGAGAAACAGACAAAAAATGTGAAACAAAAATTTGGACATTCTGTGAAAATCTGGACAGTTGAGAGGTAAGGTTGTGGGTCCTAGTGCCTGCCAGACTCTAACCCTCCCAAAGTACTGCACTGAATTGTTGTGCAATCGGGACAAATCATATAACAATGTTAAGTACAGTTTGCAATCCTTTGGGGCCACATTACTAGCTATCCAGGCCGCGGGTTGGACACCCCTGATCTAAAAGATTTAGGGTTTTTACTTGGAACATTTACATAGATATTTTAATAAGTAGACTCCAGAGAATTTTTCCTTAGGTAGACAGGAAATGCTGGGGGTGTGATGGGGAAGAAAGAGGTTATTGGGAACATATTTTCTGGGAGTGTAATGAGTTGACAGACTTTAAAGACTCCCTTACAGACTACATTATCAGAGATACTGGGTGAGCAAATTGGTGTAACTAGAGAAATTATTTTTTGAGCTATGATACAGAATTGGAATCGCCTAGACATAGTAAGACCTTGCTGAGTCCAATTATGGTGGCTGCCAAAAAAGCAATTACTACAAAATGGGAATCAAAGTCTAAACCAACTTTAATAGAATTAGTGATTATAGTAACAGAGAAAAAAAATCTGGAATTGGGATCTTTAGAAAAGAGTAGGAGCAAATTACACAGGAAAAATGGGAACTCTGGGAACAATACATACATGGTAGGAATAAGGTTTAAAAGAAGTTAGGGTTTAAATGAGCTATGTAATGTTTGACGATGATTGGGTAGATTATAAAAGATATAGAATGTTTGCAACTAATATTATGTCAATGCGGTCTGTGATGCAAAATACTTGCAGCTAAGACTATGTCAATATGGATTGTTTTCATTTATACAACTGTGATTGTCTATGTCATAAGTGATAATTTAAAAAAAGGAAACCCTATCCTTGTAAAAAAAAGGAGGCTACAAGACACAGATCCAAAGGAAAAGCCACCTGTTTTCTAGATGGAAAGAAATTGAATAAATCACCTTTTAACTTGAGCTTTGTTATAAAGGAGGTTTAAGGGGCAAACAAGCAGATATAGCAAAAAAAAGATGCAACTTGATAAAGGAGTACGAAAGGCCAGAGTGCAGTAACTCACACAAATAATCAAGAACAAGAGGCAACTCACCCTGAAGAGGATCTGGGTTCTTGGAATGGCACAAACTAGAAAATCTTTTCACTTGGACATATATTGTTTCCTAGTAGCAGGTATTTTTACCTCCCTTAGTACCTGTGGCACATCCTTAGAAATAAGGTGCATAAAAAGCATTAAAATTCTACCATCCGGCAGGGGTATCAAACAATCCCAATCTTGTGTGAGCAAAGTCAGTCTGGCGGAAGCTTCTGGTAATTGGCCTTGGCCAGACTGAAAAGGGAAAACAACTGTTGCCTGGATCAAAAGGGAATTCACTACAAACTACTGGGAAAGCATGGAAAAGCATACATGAACATTCCCGTACACAGAAATGAAAAAGTATCTGCCATCCAGGCTTATTTGCAAGGAGTCCTGGAGCAGAATTTCTATAGCTGTCTGTTCTGAAAGGAAGTAAACAGATCTTCTTGAGATGTTCCCCACAGCTGAGTCAATTTTTGAAAGACCCCTGGTTCTGCTGAGCTCATCTGCAATCAAGTTTTGCTGTGATGGAATACATGATGCCTGCACAGTCAAACTGACTGGAGTTGCCATCACCCAAGCTGTCACAGCCAGTATGCAGACAGGATAAAATCTGGTATGCCCTTGTTTATGTCCCACATCACTGTGGTGTTGTCTGTATAAACATGCAGAGGCCAAGGGAACCGGTGAGAATTTATGGCTTTCAAAGTACTGATCACTGCCAACATCTCTAGGGCATGTGTTTCGATCTGTTGATATGGTTCCAAACAGTTTGCATTTTACTAATTTGGAAACTGCTTCTCACTTTAAGTCTGAGAGACCCGTAGTGACAATACTGAAGACTATATGGAAGGGAGACTGGGAGACCTAGATTGGCAGAGATCTGGTCTACCCACCAAAAAATTTCCGCTTTTACAAATCCCACAACTGTGATATGAAAAGACAAAGGGCATAGAAGCTGAATCCAGACTGACCTGAGGTATAAATATTCTCCTCATGTGAGGTCTGGCTGAGATAAGCATGACAATCATAGATGCCAAGTAAACCCAAAATTGTACAGCAATTCCCTTGCAGATGGAGGGTTTGGCTTGGAAAAACTTTGTAAGAACTGCTGAAACATCTCTACTTTGTCTGGAGGAAGAGCTCTTCCCAGAGCACAATAACAGACATCCCAGAAATACATTTTTTTTGGGGAAGGGATGACCGGAGATTTCTGAAAGTTGATTTGAAAACTCAGACTAAGAAGAAGTTTCTAAAAACTCTTGAAATACGGAAAAAAAAAGTCTATCAAGATAAAGACAATCATTGAAATATGGAAAAATGTAAATGCCCTGAAGTCTGCAAAAAAGCAATAACTAGAGCAAAACAAACTGTTCATATCCTTGGTGCTGTGGAAAAGTCCAAAGGGTATAATGTAAGCCAGAAACAGCAAATCTTAAAAGAAAGGAAAAACTACCCAATTGCTTGGGCGGGGGTGGGGGGTGGGCTGCAGTGCTGAGCAGGCATTTAAGAGGGTTGTCTGACGTTTTGCAGCCTCGTTATTACTTTGTAAAAACCTGTTGGATGACACCTTCTTGGTTAAATGGCATATTGGCAAAAGCAGCTGAGGGGGAGGGGCAATTTATATTTGCTTTGAAAAAGGAGGTTTCAAAAATTTGGATCATTCCTTGAATCAACTTTCCCCTTTCATCATACTTCTCCAGAATCTTAGCTCAGAAAGGCCAAATAGAACTTCCCTATCTAAGAATGAATTTAAAATGTCAGTTTTTAACATATTTTTTTTCTCCAAACATCTTTATTAAATGTTCACATATGATGAAGGCAATCTAACATTTATATAAATGAAAAACATACAAAATGATACCACTTTAGTTGCAAACAGTTTACATCACAGACACCAGTGAAACTGCAGTTGCAAACACTATACATCACTTATAAACCATCCAGTCATTGTCAGTTAAGCACAACATGGCTCATTCAAATCCTGCCTCTTAAACCTCATTCCTACTCTACATATATTGTTCCCACAATTCACATTTTTTTCTGTGTAGTTTGCTCCTTCCCTTTTCTAAAGATCCCAATTCCAGTTGCTTTATCTCTGTTACTATATTCACTACTTCTAGTAAAATTGGTCTACACTTTGATTTCAATGTTTTAGTAATTGCATTTTTGGCAGCCACCATAATTAGACTCAGTAACAATTCCGATTCTTTAGCATAAGTAAAAAAAAATCATCTCCCCAATTAGTCCAATCCACTCACAGAGCGGTCTGCAGGGAATCTCTAAAGTCTGCCAGCTCACTATACTCCCAAAAAATATGTTCTCAGCTGCCTCTTTCTTGCCCATCACATCTCCAACAGTTGCTATCCACCTGAGGAAAAAGTCTACTTGTGGCATAAAACTACCTATGTAAACACTTTCAGGGAAAGATCCTAAATCTTCTACACTTTGTTGCATATTTGGGAGATTATATATATATATATATATATATATATATATATATATATATATATATATATATATATATATATAAATATAATATCCCATTGTCTCTGTGAACTGCTTATCCAATCTCTCTTCCCAATCCTTTCCAAGTTCCTCTCCGATTGATTCTTACAATTATCATGCAATATTCTTCAGCTTCTGTTATAGATTCTAGTAAAAACTCTACCAGTGTTGGTCTTTCATTTAGGAGCCTCCCAATTCTTTATCTTTGCCTATGCTCTGATATCAATAATTGATAGGGAAGGCAATCTCTAACCTGCAGTCCAAATAAATTCTTGTCTTCTTCCCATTCTATTACCTTTCCCTTTCTACTTATTTGCTCCAGATACCTTGTTTCCTTTGCCAGTTCTCTCCAATAAATTCCAGCCTCTTGTTGTCTATTATCTGTATCCCTCACCACAGTCATCCCTATCGTCAGAATCTCTCTTCTCTATTCTCTTGCTGGCTTGGTTCTTAGAATACTCCCTGCTATTTTATGAATATAATACTCTGTATGATTTTGGTTGTTCTCAGTTTTTAACATCTTTAGGAAGATTTTGAAAACAAAGCCAAGCCAGTCTTCTCAATATGATCCAGAAGCAGCAGCTCTTGAGGGAGAATTAGCAGCATCATAAGCACACACTAAATTTTGCTTAGACACTTGAGAAAATGATGTAACAGTGGTATTCAAGGGATATTTTTACATCAGAAGAAACAGATTAACTAATAATGTCTGTGTGTTTCCAAAGGATAACAGTAAAATGTGAGCATATGGGGTTTTCAGTTTAAAATGTTGAATGTTAAAGTATTACAGGAATACATTTTCTTCCATAGTTTATCCAATGTGTCCCCCTCTTTGTCAGAGGGATTGGGGTTAGCATCAGTAAGTTGTTTAGCAGAAGCAGTTTTAGAAATAAATCACAGCTTGGGCTGCTTTAGGGTTAGAAAACAAATGTTCACGAGTCTCAGGTATCCTGTACAACATGTCAAATTTCACAGGGCCAAGAGACTGACCATCAGGAAAGCTAGAGCAGTGAGAAAATAAAACATTCTCTAGAGCAGACAACCCAGGAGGACTTACAAAGATTTTCTGTTCCATAGGAATTTCATTCTGCTCCCACTGAAAAACCTCTTTCATCCTTTTTAGTTATATTCATAACCTCGATAGCACAATGCAACAATGCACTGAGCTGATTGTAAACAATGATCTGAGCCGAATGTAAACAATGTTGTCAACAATAAAGACTAAGATATAGCTAACTTACTAGCCAATAAATTCAACTCAAACTTTACCACACCCTTCTCCTGTCAATCTTATAAACTATTTGAAAGAGATTCCCTACCAGCACTCACACAAGACAAAGTCCTGAAAGCACCATCAAAAGCAAAAATATTGCATCAGTGGATCCTGACAATATCACAGGATGCATCGTGAATAGCATGATTTAGCGACACCCCAGCACTGTTTAATCTTAGCATTCATATGGGTTTTGTACCAAGTGAATGAAAAACAGCAACAGTTCTTCCTCTGCATAATGGAGGAACACCTGCCATGGATCCAGGCAATTACAGACCCATAAGTCTGACCAGCTTCTCATGCAAACCCATAAAAAGAATTATCATGGAATTTACCAATAAGGACATAGGCGACAACCAATCACTGGGCCTATCTCTCTATGGATTCGTCAAAAGCGAGTCATGCTTACTCAACCTGGTGAACTTTTCTGAAAAGATCACCAAAGCAATGGTGCACACCACCTACCTCGACCTGGCCAAGACTTTTCACACAATTCTCCCTCAGGCATTGTTGAAAACCTTAAAAAACTGGGAATAAACCCCTTAGTTACCCAATGGATTGCCAAATGGCTCACATATAGAATGCACTAAATCAAAATAGGGGAAGCTACCTCTACAAAGATACCAATCAAGTCTGCCAGGTTTCAGTGCTGGGATGTCTTGTGCTTGGCATCTGCTTCTTAGAAATAAAAGCCAATACCAAAGCACCCTGGCTAACTAAGTTTGTAGACAGCTGCAAGCAATGAACACATTTCCAAAGGACTCGGACATCCTACAAGGAACATTTGTCCCAAACAAATAACTAACTGTGCTAAACTCATGGACTAAAGCTAAATGCAAAAAAAAAAAAGCATTATCTTCTCCTTTGTGCAACCATATGGATAGCACATCCCTAAGAGTTTACCCAGTAGTTCAGGATTTTGGAAACGTACGTGGACAGTGACCTAACTTTTAACGAGCCTCTGTCCACTGTGATATGAAAGTACTTCTATACAGTGCAACTCATAAGCAAGGGGATTAAGGGGATTTCCTCTACATGCAGGGATGTCACTGACCCCTTTACTCACCCCTCAAACCAAACTGAGTATAATGTCCCTGTTGGCATGCATCTGTCCAGGCACATGCAAAAACTGGAACACCTGTAGAAGCACCTTGCAAAAAGGATACAAGACCTAAATGATATGTTCTATATGGATCGCTTCAAAGCCCTATCACTATGTTCAGTCTCTTATAGATTGCTAAGAGGTGTACAGAGTCTAGCATATAAAGTATTCTCAGACCCATTACTGATGGACTTTACTTCACATCCACAAGTCAAATGGTATCAAAATACTTGATACAGGGGCCTAAATCTCTTCAGTGACATTAACAGAATGGTTTGGAGGGACAGGTATATTTTGAAGAGGATAACTCTGCTCTGGAACAGAATCCCCATATGTGTAAAAATAGGTTATACACTCAAGATAATGACTGATCTGTGTTGCCTGCTTCTGTCCATCAACAAATGGGATCCATCCCTCCCACACAGGATTTCTCCAGATCCTAATGATAGACATCCATGTGATCAGATTCAGGGATAAGCACCCCCCCCCCCCCCCGACAGTCTCCAGAGAGCAACAGTTGGGCAAACATTCAGGATTGTTGGAAGGACCTTTAAGAGAAGGGACCGTGAAAGCCTTGGTTGTGCGGACCACCTCTGACCCAGGGTTGACAACCACCACTAGATTTCCCCCTCTGCTGTGTGTGTGTGTGTGTGTGTGTGTGTGGGTGTGTGGGGGGGGGGGCACTGTCTCCAGAAGTATTGGGATAAAACCCTTGTAATCTGCAAGAACAAAATTTATTATAACCTTTTGATTCCTAAGGTCTGTTACAGGATTGAAAACCAGATTCCCATGGCAGAGGAGGTCTTACCATCCTGTTCAATTATGGGGTGTTTCTTTGACTTTAGGACTGAAGATTGTTGATCCATCATAAGGTCCATTGACAAAGGATGCCTTGAAATGTTCTGCAAAAATCACAAAGTCACATCCACGCATGTCTCCCGATGGTGATGCTTATGCCCACTGCTCTATAAGCACATTCTGTGGCATTAGAAATCAGACAAATTGAGATGTTTGATGAAGACTAAGGACTGGCCAACTGAGAGTCAACAGATTTCCTCTGCTCAACAGATAGGGACTCAAACAGATTTGGAAAGCTCTTTGGGCAAATCTCTCAAACTGAGTGCCATGTGTCAGGTGAACTAAGGACAAAGGTCTGTGAAGTATGGACTCGCTTCCCAAACCTGTTCAATGCAAGAGACTCAGTCTGGCGGATGAGTAGTGGAATTCTCTACTGCTACTTCCTTTTTGGTAGCTGCTGCCACAACCATATAATCCATGGCCAGGCCCTTGCTACAGTGGGGACAATCCTTGAGAGATACAAGAAATTTGTCTGGTTTATGAGGGGATTGGTTTGGCAATATCTCGCTCCTTCCATGCCTGCTTGGAGATGACGTCTACCATCTCGTCTATGGGGGGAATGACTCAAATAGATGGACCAGATCCAAAAGCCTCAAGGAACGCTGACTCCTCTTGGGAAAGTGCTTCAGTGGAACACCCCCTTTCTGCCGGTGTAGTTCAATTACCTCTTTGAACTTGACATCCTCGAGAGGGGAGCCAGGGAACCTATCCCTTCATCAAACTCAGTGTATTCTGTCAGAGATTCCTGGGGGAATCAACATGTCTTGTTTTACATTTCTGCTTCCTACACAACTCCTCAGAAAGATGTTCCAGAGAGGACTTGGAAACCGATGGGGGCTCCCCACCTAAGGCTGGCTCAAGGCTTTTTGAACCTGGCTGTCCCAGGAAATCCTGTGGGGGAGATATGAATCCCATCCATTGAGGGATGGATGGAAGACAGAATATCAGATCAAAGCTTATCCCTGACACATTAAAGCATAACCTGGATCAATGGGTGGGAAATAGGAAATTTATCCCAGGACCTCCACACCTCACCTCTGCACTACTAATGGACAGAGGCAGATCCTAAATGCTTTACCCCAACACGTGTCCCCCTCAACATATATATGTTTTGATCTAGTAGTTACTATTTGAGTAAAGCTATCAATACAGGTCATGGAAAGGGTTACATAAATCTAAACTCCCAACGAGTTGAGGTAGCTGCCTCAAGAATAGAGTTAGTAACCAAACCACTGAAAAAAGCACCAGAAGAAGCCATAGCTCTAGTAGAATGAGCCTTAACAGAAGGAAGGCTCTTACCATGAAATAAATAAAAAGAAATGGCTTTAGAAATCCAAGAAGAAATAGTTTGCTTGGACACAGTCAATCCTAAGGACCTAGCATGAAGGGAAACAAAGAGCTGACCGGATTTATGAAAAGTATTAGTCTTATCCAAATAAAATCTGAGTTGTCTATGCACATCCAATGTGTGCAGCATCTTCTCACTGGTAGATTGTGGAAAAGAGAAAAAAGTGGGCAAATGAATATTCTGACTAAGGGACAACTCATTCACCACCTTGGAGATAAAAGAAGGATTAGTACGCAAGGACACCCTGTCCTTATGAAACACCAAAAAAGGAGGACAAGCCATAAGGGCTTGAAGCTCAGACACCCATCTAGCAGAAGTAAGGGCTAACAAAAGTACAGTCTTCCAAAAGCAATGTTGCAAGGAAACTGAAGCTGCAGGCTCAAAAGGAGCCAGATTCAATTTTTCCAAAACAAAATTAAGATCCCAGGGAGGAAGAACAGGCTTCCTGGGAGGCCTGATATGAAGGATGCCTTTAAGGAATTGTTTAGCTTCAAATCTAGAAGCTAAAGGAGGAGATAAAAGCAGACAAGCAGAGATAGCGAATACGTGGGCCTTAGAAGAATAAATCAATCCAGCATTGAGCAATCAGAAAAAAGATGTCTATGTGGAATCAAACCTAACATCCAGAGTGTCAGCTGAAGAGTGGACAGGTGGAGATAGATGAGAGATACCTTATCCTTGTGTGAGTAGGTCCACCCTGTGAGATAACATTTGTGATGATAGCCTTTGGCTAAATGCAAAAGAGGAGGGAACCAAATGCTGTCTCAGCCAAAAAGGAGTCGCCAAGATTTTGGGAGCATCCTGTTGAATTTTGAACAGGACTTTTGAAGTGACGGGAAAGGGAGGGAAACAAGGAAATATTACCTTCCGAGAAAAAGAAAGGGTGTCCACTTCCCAAACCAGAGGACCTGGGACTCTGGCACAAAAAAGAAGTTGTTGTCTGTTCAGAGGGGAGGCAAAAAGATATATTTGAGGAATACCCTACTTGTGGACAAGGTCCAGAAACACATCCCTGTGAAACTTCCATTCGTTTGTGGGATTGAGTTAAGGACCTGCTCAGAGTGTCTGCCACAATATTTTAACCTGAGAGAATATAAACTGCCTGAAGGGTCACTTGATATTGGATAGCAAATTCCCATACAAGGAGTGCCAACCGGCAAAGATAAGATATTTCTTGTCACCACCACCCCCATTTGTTTACATACCACATCACTGTGGTACTACTGTCTGTGAATACCTTGAGAGGTCCCAGGGAGAAGAGTGGATGAAAAGCCTGAATAGCCATCAGAAGAACACTCATCTTTGACAAACTCCTCCTTTCCTTAGGGCAGTAGAAAGTGCTCTTTCCATTGAAGTGACCAAACACCCCGCACTTTTAAGGAGCCAAATGCTGCTCCCCATCCTACATTTGAAGCATCTGTGAACAGCTCCTGATAGGGAAGAGGGGTGTGAAAAGGGAATCCTAGATTTAGAGACAACTGCTGAATCCACCTCAAGTTCATTTTGAGACCAGGCAGAAGAGGAACTACAAAGTAGAGGAGATGCTCATGTTGAAGTCAAACTGACTTCAGAAACCAATGAAACTTTCTCATGTGCAGTTTGGCCAGAGGGAGGACATGAATGGTGGAGGCCATGAACTCCAGTGTTCTCAGAAATTCCCTTGCTGTTACAGAGGCCAGAGAAAGAAGAGTTTGAAAAAAAGGAAATAAGTGTTAAGGCCTTAGCAGGATGCAGGGATGCCAGTACAGGCACAGTATGGATCCTACGGCCCAGAAACACATGGTTCTGAGAAAGAGTCAGAAAAGATTTTTGAATTTTATTGTGAATGTCAGGCTTTGCAGAAGGGAAATGGCAAAATGAAGATTTTGCAACAAAATCTCTAGATCGGATGCCTGAAAAAGGAAGCCATCCAAGTAAGTAAAGACTTGGTTCTCCTGAAGTCTGCAAAAAGCAATCACAGGAGTGAGGCATTTGGTGATCACCCTTGGGGCAGTAGAAAGGCCAAAGGGCAAAGCAGAGAACTGAAAATGCCAGGAAGCAACAGATAAACTTAAACTTTCTGAAAAGGGGATGGATAGGGATATAGAGATAAACATCCTTGAGATCCAGAGACACCAGATAAGCCCGAGGAAGCAAAAGAGGGAACAAAGTCGGAAGGGACATTTGGAAAGAAGGCACCTTTAGAAAAGTGTTTAGATGAGAGGTCTAGAATTAGTCTCCAGGTACCCTATTTCCAAGGTACTACAAACATCCTGTAGTAAACCCCCTGCCCCTTTGGGACACAGGTACCTCCTGAATAGGACCAAGTCAAAAGATCTCGAAGCACCCCTGGAAAGAAGGACAACTGTTCCTTAGGGGCTGAGGAATGCCCATAAAATGGGGAAGAGACTTCCAGACCATGAAATACCCCTGGTGGATAATGGAAATATCCCAAGAATCTTGGATAATCTTTAGCAAAACAAGAAGGGGAACAGAAAGAAGAAAGTGGCTTCGAAGAATAGGATAGTCAGACAGCAACTGGTTTATCAGGAAAAGGAGACTTAAGAGGCACAGAAGTCAGAGTAACTTTCGCAGGAAGAGCACGCTTGCCACCCTTTCAGCCTTAGAAGGAGGGTAAGATTGCCTGCAAACAAAGGCTAGCTTATTGGGGTAGTTTCTCTGAAATTTAGGCACAGTAGAAACAAACATATGTTTAAATTCCTGTAAAGCATTGCCCTTATCCTAAAGGGACTTATATCAACAGCAGCAGCTTTGCTAAACAAGTGTTTATTATCTAAAGGGGCATCCATCAACTTAGCCTTATCAACAGTAGTCAAAGGTTGAAGCCAAGAATACCTCCTCATCACTGACCCAAAAACACTAGCCCTAGAAGAAGCATCTGCTGCCTCATAACTATACTTGATGGAATGATGAGACACCGGGGAGGAAGTCCCAAAAAGGGAAAGGGCAGCAGTTTTACCTTCAGAGTCTGGAAGATCAGAAATCACCTGAGAGGCCTGAGAAAGCAAAGCCAACATGTACCTGGACATACGGGTCTGATAATTAATAGCCCTAAAAGCCAAGGTAGCAGAGGTATAGACCTTCTTACCTAGCCTTTCCATAGCTCTGCTATCTACATCAGAAGGCAGTAACTTAGGAGAAGGAAGCAATTGAGAAGGTTTGTCAGAAGCTACTGACACCACTGAAGGGTCAGTATTATACAAGAACTTCCAGTCCTCGGGCACCCTACAGAACCTATCAGGTTTATTGGGGGTAAGGGACTGAGAATCTGGAGCCTTAGAGGCATTCTGAGCTGGGAATTTCTGGTTAAAGGTTTATAGTGCCTGAATATTTGAACTGTATCTTACTGAAATTGGTACACCTTGTTTGCTGTAGCATAGACTAGATCCAGGCCTGCTGAATCTAGCTTTGTTTATATGCTTGTTGTTTGTTTGCTTGCTATTTCCCTGGAACGCTAATTCCACCTAATACGCGGCTTCTCAGTGCTTCTGTGGATCACTAGTGAT
The DNA here is from genome assembly GCF_019279795.1 of Protopterus annectens. Classification (NCBI taxonomy): domain Eukaryota; kingdom Metazoa; phylum Chordata; order Ceratodontiformes; family Protopteridae; genus Protopterus; species Protopterus annectens. The sequence continues at coordinate 1,817,732,862 of NC_056728.1, read as the reverse complement.
ATCTGTATTGCTTACTGTACTTATTTCCTTGTTTCACTTGAAAGAAAGTTACTGTTTGTCGTTTTTGCATTTAAGTTACCTGTAACACATTGCACTTAAGTTACCTGGCACTTGCTCACTAAAGCAATTATATAAGTCAGCACTAAAAATTAAAAGCACTACACCCTCACTCCCCACTGGCCCTTGTTTTCAATTAAGGAATTCCCAATATTATTCTAGCATGTCCAAAGGTCAGTTGTCAATCTCCTCTCCGGTCCAGCTGGTGAATCTGGGAATCTTGAGGCAATGTTACAACTGCCTCATGTACACAGACAACCCTCTCCTCCTCCCAACAAATTCCAACACATGTGAGAGATGCAACCATATAGCCAAACTGGAGGCTAAGCTCTCTCAACTCAGTACTGGCATAACCAGTCAGGAGGAGAAGGAAACCACACTCACTACAATTCCAGTCTCACATAGGCCTACCACGACAGCAAACCAAACACATAATCACACAAAAACATACTCGGAGGCTCTAAATAAAGATCTGCCTAAGCAGCAGAGACCTCCAAAGCAGACACCCAAGCAACCGCTACCCCAAAACAAAACACATGCAACACATACCTCACAAAGCCAGTGTGCCGAACAGTCACAGCCCTTAAGACTAACCAACATACCTGATACACTTGTAATAGGTGACTCTATCGTCAGGCACACTGACGTCCCGCTCACCAGGCTGAACAAGGAGAGGGTCACGGTGAGCAGCCTGTCGGGCGCTAGGATCCGCCACATAACACAAGCACTCAGGTCACTCCAAGGCAAGTACAAATATGACTCAGTCATTGTCCATGCTGGTGTGAATGACCTGAGATGTACCTCCCTGGACTACATGAAAAGAGACATAAAGGAGCTCTCTGAGCATGTAGCCCAGGCCGGTATGACCCTGACCTTGAGTAGCATCTTACCCTCACCAAGAATGATGCCACAATATGAAGACAAGATGATCAATTTCAACAATTGGCTTAAGTACTGGTGTCATTCAAAGGGGATCCAATGCCTGTCAGCTTGGGATGATATGCTCGACAAGCCACAATGTTTCGCTAGGGATGGCTTGCACCTGTCACCCCTGGGCTTTCGGATATTGGCAAAGGCTCTTGCTACCCCCATAGTGCCTTTTTAGGCAAGGCTCAAAAGACAAACCCACCTCCATAGGAATCACAAGGGATAAGAAACTAAGAGTAATGCTACTCAACGCCAGAAGTCTAAACCTCAAGATGCATGCACTCGAAACTCTCCTTAGCATGGAGAACATCGATATCTGTGCAGTAACAGAAACCTGGTTCAGGGCTCCCGAGAGCACCCCAGCACTACCAGGTTATACCTCATACCATGCTTTTCGGCCCCAAAACTTGGACCGAACCACAAAAGGAAGGGGAGTATCGATATTCATCAAAGATACCCACACCTCCAGGTTGGTGGCAAAGCATGAAGCATCAGAGACTATCCATGTGCAACTAACAGTGGGTAAAACTGCCTTCCAGTTTATAGCCTGCTACAGACCACCCTCCCAAACCCAGGAACCCCACTCGGCCTTCCTGAGAACACTGGAAAATATGAAGGTCTCTCCAAACACCATTATATTGGGCGACTTCAACTACCCAAACAGACTGGGAGCATTACTCTAGCTCCAACACCCTAGCCCAAAGGTTCCTAGAATTTATAAACTCAAATGCTATGGAACAACTTGTTACCACTCCCACAAGAGGGGAAAACATATTGGACCTGATCATCACCAACATGGGGACTCTATGCTCCAGACCAGAAGTGTATCCCTCACTGGTAAGATCAGACCATAAACTAATCTCACTGGATATTCACATCCCGACCCCACCCCTGTCCAGAAAACCACAGTGAAAAACTTCTCTAAAGCAAATTTCACACTCCTCAAAACCGAGGTGGAATCCTTCAAAGCCCCAGGGCCTGTGGAAAATATGGCCCAGACCGCAGAATCCTTTATAAACGCATTCTATGAACACCTTCAGGAATGCATGGATCATGCGATCCCAAATAAAACCAAGACCCAGTCCTCCAAAGGCAGACGTCCTGTCTGGTGGACCCCAGCCATAAACAAACTATACAATAGAAGGAGGAAGAAGCTACTAAATGATAGAGCAAAATCCCAAAAAGGGAAGGCATCACTGATCAGTATTAGCAAAAAAACTACGGGCACTCATAAAAATTGTCTAAGGCCAGCTTCGAGAGAAAAATTGCACAGAACACTAAGGATAATGACAAGGCTTTCTTTAGTTATGTTAGGAACCTGGGTGGTAATTCCCAGATATGCTCAGAATTAGTCCAAAATGACAAAAAATACACTGAACCCGCAGACATTGCCAACATCCTAGCTGACAGGTTCAGCGCAAACTTCTCCCCCCCCTCCCCACCAAAAGGGCAAATATCTATCCCAGCAGAGTGCTGCCCACCTGACATCTCAGATGCTCAAGTAAGAGCCGCCCTCTCCAAAGCAAAAAACACAGCATCAATGGGACCAGGCGGTGTCCCGGGCTGCGTCCTACATGAACTCCAAGAAGAGCTAAACCCAAACATAAAACTACTGTTCAATCTCAGCCTTACTACAGGATATGTGCCCAAAGAGTGGCGTACAGCAACAGTGGTCCCTCTCCATAAAGGTGGTGCCTCAACGGATCCCGGAAACTATCGCCCCATAAGCCTGACTAGCTTAGTCTGCAAAGCTAGGGAAAGGATCATCATGGACCTCATAAATAAAGATATTGGGGACCTACAGACACTGGATCCTACCCAGTTCGCTTTGTTAAGGGCAGATCCTGCCTCTTAAACCTGGTTGATTTCTTTGAAACAGTCACCAAGGCCATTGACGAGGGGAAGGTGGTCCACACAGCCTACCTGGACCTCGCAAAAGCCTTTGATACAATACCCCACTCGGGCATTATAGATAAGCTCACCAGCTTAAATATAAACCCCTATGTCACTAGATGGATTGCAAACTGGCTCAAGGACAGAACCCACATGGTTAGAATTGCTGGAGCCATGTCAGACTCCAAACCAGTTACAAGTGGTGTCCCACAAGGCTCAGTCCTGGGACCTCTCTTGTTCAGTATATATTTCTCGGAGGTACAGGCCAACACGGAAGGACTGTGGCTGACCAAGTTCACAGATGACTGCAAACTGGGCGCCATAATCGACTCACCAGCCGACACAAGCATCCTCCAAAAGGGCCTCATAGAAACAGACAACTGGTGCCAGAGCCATGGCCTCAAGCTAAATGCCAAAAGTGTATAGTCATCCCTTTGGCAAAAACAAAGTGCCCACAAATTACCACATAGGTGGTAATCCATTAAGTACAGAAGAAGTAATTGGGGACCTGGGGACCCAAGTTGATAGCAATCTCTCATTTGACAACCACGTGGCCAAAGTGGTTAGAAAAACATTTTATATAGCCCACCTAATCATGAAGGGATTCACATCTGGATCAGGGGAGGTCATCGTGCCTCTTTACTCATCCCTCATCAGGCCCATAATTGAGTACAATGCCCCTTTTGGGATGTACCTTACCAGACACTTGCAGCAACTGGAAAGACCCCAAAAGTACCTCACCAAGAGGATCAAAGGGCTCAAACAGATGCCATATGCTGCCCGGTTAAAGAAACTCCAACTCTACTCAGTGGCATACCGCCTGTTCAGAGGCGATCTGTGCCTGACGTATAAAGCCGTGTCCAACCCGGAATTAATGGACATGCTGCACCTCAGAAAATCCAAATCCCATCGAGCTACACGCTCGAGAGACTTGAACCTCAGCACTGAAATAAATAGGACATGCTGGAGGGACAGATTCATAACCCAGAGGCTCCCTTCACTCTGGAATAAAATCCCAGTCCAGATTAGGCAGAGTCCCTCATCTTGATGAGTGGATGGGAGATCGTAGGTTTACCCCGGGTATCACTTCAGTGTCACTGTTAGACAGAGGCACAGTATACTAACCTCGAAAAAGGGCATAGCAAAATAAATTTAAAATGGGTGGCGAAAGCCAAACACATTCTGGCTAGGCTTATAAATGCCCTAGGGCAGATAGCCTAGTATGAACCTATGAACCTATTAGAAAAGGCATCCAACAAAGCAGCCAAAACAGGATGGACAGCAGAAGGTCTGGGAGAATCCATCTGCAGGAGCTCATACCACCTTTTTTGTATCTCAGAAAATTGAGCACAAAACCATTCAAAGAACTCCATCAACCTACAGATAGTGTCCCCAAAAGATATCTCTTTAAAGTGAGTATCAGGACTGGTAGAGTCCTCTTCTACTGATCCATAGTCCAAAGGAGAGGGACTTTGGGAGGAGTAAGCAAGGGACTCTTCATCTGAATCTGCCTCCTACTCAGAGGAATCCTTTTCTCTGGATCTCCTAAGGGGGTAGAGGAACGGGGGGAGCTGTAGCAGAAAACTCTCTGAGGAGGTTTTTAATGCCATCAAAGCACTAAACAACCCCTGAGTGAAGGACTGCCATTCACTGTGTGGATCTTTAGGACTGAGGAAATATGCTTAGTCTTCTGTTTTTTTCTTTAAGGGAATGTCTGCCTTAAAAATTTGGAAGGCCCTGACCCTGGAAGCCATTCAATAACTGAAACAGGGACTTTTGTGACTAAAATTTGGGGAACACCCCTAGGCCCCTCGGAAATAATCAGCCATGGTTCCCCGTGAATGCCCGAAGCAGACATCTGCAATGCCTCCTCAGATGTGCCTAAGGATGTATCCCCACTGGCCTCCAACCAGGTCGTTGCAGAAGAATCCAACAAAGAAGCTGGATGAACCTCCGAGCTATCACTCGCCTTGGGAGGGACATCTGGTAGAGGCTGAACAACATAAGATTCCCAGCATAGGTTTCTTGGCCTTCTTCCCAGACAGCTGTCCCTCAGAGCGGGAAGTTTTCTCCATCATGTCATTAGCAAGACGCTTAACATGTTGATTCTCAAGATAAAACGCCAAAGTAGAAAGCCTACTATGAAGGGGTTTGGGAACAAAGGCTTGATGGACAGTACAGGACGTATGGTTGTGTGAAGCGCCAAGGCAAAACAGACACTGCTCATTACAGTCTTTATAGGGAATCTGTCTCTCACATTGGCTTTTACCCTTCTTAGATGACAAAATCCCACAAGCAACAACACAGCAAAAGAAAGACAAGACAAAACAACCCAATGGGGCACTTATCTGTAATGGCCTGGTGAACTAGTAATGGAATGGGCGTTTAGACAGATGATCAAAAGATGGCATTTGGACTGATGGCAAAGAAGTTCTAAGGATGGTACATCCAGATATCACCTTTATGCCTTATGCTATGCTAGGAGCATGTGTGTGACATATGGTGTACCTTAAAGCAACCTAAAGGCTTTGGTATACTAGCCAGACAGCAGGCCACTCTTGGCAGGGGATTCCTTTTATAATGAATACTGCAACAGTGTAATGGAAGGAAATCAATGAGCAGCCACAGTAGTCTCACCCACTAGTGTATGAGATGCAAAACGAGTTAGCATGACTACCAAAGACTGAAACTTTCTTCTTTTTGCGGACATATGAAGGTCAAACCATGAAGGCTAATAGTTGCGCTATCGATGAGCTCAAAAAGAGACCTTGAAGTCGAATAACTAAGCCTTGACCAGTTGATAACAGGTTAAGTACAGAACAAGTGGTATTAAGGTAAGTAAACCACTGACAGGTCCCCACAAGCACAGTATCCTACCCCAATGCACAAAGATGCAAAACTTGACAAAAGAAATTTGTCCCCTTGGACATCATTTTTATTGATTTGGACCACAGTGTCCTATGTACGTGCCAGGTCCGCTAAACATTATCCTAGCCCCCCCCCAGACTTCCTCAAGGGTTGCTGGGGCTGGTCATAAACATTAAGGGCATCCTGGGGACTTGACCATCTGTGCTTCCATCTGGTGTTGTACGTGCCAGGTCCGCTAAACATTATCCTAGCCCCCCCCCCAGACTTCCTCAAGGGTTGCTGGGGCTGGTCATAAACATTAAGGGCATCCTGGGGACTTGACCATCTGTGCTTCCATCTGGTGTTTTTTTGTATAATATATTATGACTTGCTCTCCTTTTTTCTTTCTCCAACCCCCATGCTCATTGGTCACGTCTGAGGGCAACTCCATTCTTTGGACCACACCTCCTCTACAGGGCATCACCAACAAGTGACCTCCTCCATCTACAGGGCATCACCAACAAGTGACCTCCTCCATGATGGGCAAGGTCATCCCTCCCAGCTGCTCTATCGGTTACTTGAGCGCTAACTGAACCTGGGTTGGCTTGGTCACAGTTAGGGCTATATTACTATACTCCACTGGAGTGGCAACTTGACTAAAATTTTAGTAAAAATTAAAATTCTCCAAACAAAATGCTCACATAAAAATTTTACACATAACACTCACTTAGAAATACGACAGTCCTAAAATAAAACATTTCCATGCAAGACACCATATATGAGACAGAAAAAGAAAATTTCCTCAGAAAAAAAAAAAAGCACACGCACACAGAAGATTTATCTGCCAAGCCCTGAAGGATCACTAGCTGACAGACTTTTCCATGGGGCTGGGCTCTGAGGCCTTTTGCACTCCAACTGTCTTTATATAGAACTCCACTCTAGCTCCTGATAGTTGGAGGGTACTAAAGGTACCTTTTAGTTTTAGAAATCTGGATGGCCACAGTGGCTAGGACCCATACAGCTTAGACTACTGCAACATTGATCTGTACGTTAATCAAATGGGTCAACTTATTGGGAAAGGGCAAATGACTGGCAGCCATCATGGCCAAAGATAGGGGGAAAAAAGTTCTTATGCTTCACTTCCCAAATAAATGCATTCTGGAAAACAACATTAATGCAAATTTGACAATATGACATGTTGATACTTTATAAAATTAAAAGTACATTACAAACACAAAGTTCTGTGAAGCCGTAAAAATATTAACTTACATATTTTGGGTGTTGCTAGACCCTTCTGAAAGAAAAGGATGTCAAATTCATTTGAGATACAACAGAATGCACTCAAAATGGGACATTAAGCATACTCCAGGTCACATTACACTTTCATACACTGACAATAAGCACATACCTAAAGGTACAGCTATGAATAAAACTTTAAGCACCCCTACCCCCCCCCAAAAAAAAAAAAGATATCCAGACACCATGGAACCTGCTAATTCAACACACAGTAGCACCATAAGTAATCCAAAATGCTGTGACAAGACCGATACAGAGTCTCAGAGACTGCTCAAATTTTGTTATACAACAAAAGAAAAAAAAATCAAGCAGAGGGAAAAATATAACTACACCAAGTTACAGCTCTATTCGCTTATGTACAGAAAATGGTCCCAGAAGTCAGCATGGCAACATTCTCCCTAGTTCCAAAATAGTAATATCTTCCCAAGTAAAGTGTTACCGCTCTAATTAAAAATACCACTGTTATTTCATTTTTTACCTGCAGACAGTAATTAATGAAATATCAAGCAGGAAGAATGAACAGCCTGCTCTGGACAGTACTGCCATTGCATCAATAAAGCCTTAGCATTTGCCATAAAACAGAATACTGGATCTGCAAAGAAAATTTATTTCCCAGTGCCTTAACAATAATGAAGTGATGACTGCAGTCATCTATAAACTCATAAAGCGTAAAAATTCCATTTTCATGCTAGCAATAAAAATAAAGTTTAAAGATTTTTTTTGACTTAAACTTCTCATTTCTTAAGAGATATGCAGGTGTTCAGTACAAACTGTAGAAATGAAGCTGCACGCATCAATAAAACAGTACAATTCATCAATGCACAAATTTAATATGAAACTGTACATATATAAAATTCCATTCGGGCATCAATAAAATAGTACAATATATCAATGTGCAAATTTATTACAAATGAGACTGTACAAAGAAATAACCACTCAGGGATGCATATCACTGAGGTATAAAAGTTATTTTTAGTTGAAGCTAATTTCTCATATTAAAGAGTTCAATAATTCTTGAATCACAGTAAGAAACATTCTTAGAACAATAACAAAGTTATGGTGTCCAGTATGGCTACTGAGAATTTAAATGACCCCATTCAGGAACTAAACAGATTATGCAGGGTAGACTATGCAAGACGCACAGATGTATCAAATGTGTAACACAACACTAAACTCAACTCAAAAGGATTTCCATTTAAAGTATAATGATAGGCATTATGTGGGAACACTACAGCTGAACGTGCTGCATCTTGTTGTATCAAAAAATGCTGCAGAAGACTGGCCGTTTATTTTGTTGATGTGTTTGCATATCAAAACTTGTTTTCTCACATATCTTCTACTTTGTTTTTCACTCATGACAGTCAGAGAAGACCGAACAGGCTTAACACACAAACAACTCATCTTTTTCCTTTTCTTTGAATTAGTACAACCTTGCAATTTAGAGATTATTGTGTACAGTAGATCCTCCACACCAGGGCAGTGCAGAATGCTTGCCTTCTTCAAAAATGTTAATTTGAGTGTTTGGTGATCTTGAGTGTGTCACTTGCTTGGGAGTATGATTATGTGGTAGATTAGATGTTCTAGTTAAAATTATTTGCACTCTGTAAGCAAGATATGATTAATCAGTAAATCCGTATTACATACTTAGACATGCATATGTGTGTGTGTATATATACATATATATATATATATATATATATATATATATATATATACATATATATATATATATATATATATACACACACACACACACACACATATATACATGAATGCATGCCCAATTAGTATAATGCTAGACACAAGCCAAAGAAACACAAGAATTAAAATGATACAGTGTACAAAATGTCAGCCGTCTAAATATCTTTACTGCTGATCAGCTCAAAGAGTTTAAGTTCCCGAAAGACCAAATTACTTTCAGTGGGGAGTTCACCCACAGCTGCCAAAGCATGGTGCCACGCACTCAGCACAAATGTCAGCAAATGACTGCCCAACCAATTTGTGTTCACCAGACCACAAAGGAAATAAAAAAAAAAAGAACAGCAAGAAATAAGTGTACCAAAGTCACATTAAGGCAAAATGGACTGGGAGTGAATACAAACTACCAAAGAAAGAAAGCTGAAGCTCGCAGACTTCCACCAGACCACAATGAAGGAAGACAGATATAAAGATCATATCCCAAAAGAACGAAACATGGAGAAAATAGTAATGCAGGTACACATTTTTTCTTACCGACTGTATATCCCAACACACCACAACAGCTGTCTCAATGCTGGTATTGAAAAGTGATAGGCAACCAAGTAACAAAAAATACTGTATCTGAAGGACATAAGTCCATGTAAATTTGTGTGCCTGTATGGTCCAAAGGGCAGATGTGGTCTAAGTGTAATCTTACACATCACAGGTCTAAGTGTGGTGCAAATAATAATTCTCCTTTTGGCTTTTCCCGGTTAAGGGTCACCACAGAGGATCACCCGTCCGCTCATGATTGGCAGTAGCGTTTTATGGTAACGAGCTGCCAGTCTGGCACCCAACCTTCCACAGAAGGCACACACGCACATGCACTCACGCCTAGGGCCAATTTAGAATGTCCAATCCACCTACAGCATGTCTTTGGGATGTAGGAGGAAACCGGAGAACCCAGAGAAAACCCATGCGACCACAGGGAAGACATGCAGACTCCACACAGAAAGCACCCCAGCAGAGGATCAAACTGGAGAACCTCTTGCTGTGAGGTGGCAAAGTTAACCACTGCACCACCATGGCTGCCCAAGAGTGGTGCAAGTAATGCATGAGAAAAAATGGAACATCAGTCAAAAAATTATACAGAAACACAACAAAGTTGTCTGGTCTTCTGTCTTATCTACACACTGATATCATCTGGTGAAGAACTGTGTGAACAATACTCACTGCAGAATCACATGAATATATCCCATAAAGGGGAAAAGATAGGAGGTGGGAGGTAGAAAAAAATCAAAGGAGAGATGAATTCCACAATGTAACATTTATTTGTTAAGAAATGAGTCATCAACAAACACACACTGCCCAAAGAACAAATAATGCCCAGTGACTACTGGTGCAAATATATTATTGTATTTACTTTTAATTTTATTTTGCTTTTTTTTTAACCAGGTCTGTCAGAGGCTTCAGGAGAAAAGCTCTAACATATTACAAATATTTTTAAACACACACATTCAGCAATATACATGCACAGACATCAAATAAAACAGATCAAGAGATTAGTGCTTAGAAATTCAGAGAAATGGAAACCCGGCGGTACAAATCTTGGCTTTTGATGACTGTCACTGCTGAAGTGACACCATGACCCCATGTATAAAAATGGAAAATAGGAGTTGTGGATGGATGGAAGTGTGGGAAGGAACTAGGTTGGACAGAAAATGTTAACATTGTAGTTATAGTGGATATAAAAAGTGTACACACCCCTGTTAAAATGCCAAATTTTTGTGATATAAAAAAATGAGACCACAATAATTCATTTCAAAACTTTTCCCACCTTTAATGTGACCTATAACCTGTACAATTCAATTGAAAAACAAATCTGTTAGGGGAAAAATATAAAAATAAAAAAACGTACAATAAACTGGTTGCATAAGTGTACACACCCTTAAAACAATACTTTGTTGAAGCAGCTTTTGATTTAATTACAGCATTCACTCTTCTTGGGTACACACCTGCCATCAATTAAAGAGATTCTTCCATCTTACTGCTTGGCCTCCGTTTGAGAATTAGATATGAAACCAATGCAGTGAGAGTTTTACTGTGCAAGAGTTTCTGGTGGGAGACGGTACCAAAAGCCTTTGACAAGCCCAGGTTGATGATGTTGAGACTAGGCTTCTAGCATTTCTGTGTGTTGACAGAATACATAAAATTCAGCAAAGCAGTAATTGTTGCTGTGATGAAGATGGAAGCTGTGTTAGGTTGAAGACAGAAACTGGCTATCTACTAGATAGTTGAGAATTTGCATATGAACATATTTTTTCTAATATTTTGGTAGGGGAGATAAAATGGCAATTGACCTAGATTTGAAAGATCTGTACCGATTGCTGCCCTTGTGCATTGGAATAATGAATGATTTTGTTTTTCACAGCAAGGAGACTAATTTAGGATATGGATTGATTTATCAGAACTGAAACTGGATATGCAATAGCCTGAGCTACTATTTTAAGATATTTACCAGGTAGACAGTCAGTGACAGCTGTAGAAGGCTTTAATTTTTTGAGGAATTATTTGATGGTGTCTGTGGGAACTGAATGGAATGAGAAATGTTGAAGGAGGTTATCTGACTGAGCTCAGACATTAAAAAGCGTCATTAGTCACCTGGTTGGTTAATGACTGCATTATTTGTATAAAGAGGGTATTGAACTGGTTTATGATATAATTTTGTTTGTGTGTTTGGCATTGGCTTTGCAGATTGTCCTGGATTTAGCAGTGTACTGACTGAGGCCCAGAACAGTTCTGAGTTATTAGTGTGCATGTCTATATTGGCTGAATAAGATTTTCTTATCTTTGATGATGAGTTGCTTTGTTAGGTTTCTTAGTCGTCTATATATTTGTAAAGTAAGAGGGTCTATATTAGATAAACGAACGCTTAAATGTTCAAATCTCTAAAGGTCGACCTTTAGAGATCGAACAGTTGTGTTTGAATATCTTTAAAAATTAAAAAAAAATAAATAAAAGTAAAACAAAAAAAACTGAAGTGTGTAAGCAGAGGGGCAAGCCCACCTACGCCCTCTCCACACCCCCCGCTACTTAAATATACCAACTCCAAGATTACGCTACAGTGTAGGGAATGGGAAATTTCCCATTTCTGCTCAGACGTGCACTAAAGTGTGATCTTGGAGTTGGTATATTTAAGTAGGGGGGTGCAGGGGGGCTTGCCCCCCCTGCTAAACCCTTTCAGTTTACCTTTATTTTTCTTCTTTGTTTTATTATATTTTCGAACACTTAAAAGTTCAATCTCTAAAGGTTGACCTTTATAGAGTCGAACATTTAAGCGTTCGTCAATGTAATATACACCCAAGTAGGAGCAGTTTTACTTATTATCTAGACCTCCCAAGCTTTGTGTTCATTTCACAAGTTGAGTTGCCAACAGTAGTCATGGGACATGGTTGGCTTTGGCCTTTTTTATTCTGAGGGGAGGACATGTTTGTTTAGAACACACAAGAAAATTTTACTGAACTCATGAAGCAGCATCATCTATGGAGAGAGTCTTTAATGAGTCGCAGTTAAATACTGAATGTTTTAATGAAGTGTCTTCATGAATAATAGCAACATTTCTTACCAGGTTGTAATTATGTGTTTTGGTGCTGATGCTTTGGTACCTTCTGTTGTAAATTGGTAAATGATCATGTTGGCTGTCTGAGAGTTCCATGGGATGGTATTTTATTAGGAGATGATGATGGATTTAATCAAGGGTTGACTGGATGTATGTGTCTGTGGCTGGTGTACTTATAAATTTGGGTGAACTTGAACAGACGTATATTATTGGCTGGTTTTTCAGGATAAGTGGTTTTCCAGTTTGTATCATCATCATCAGATATGGTATCATGAATAATTTTTGAGGAGGCCCAGCAGAGAATCTCTTCCAGTATTTTAACATTGCTTCTTGGGGCTATGTACATACCAACGATTTCAACTGTATTGTCTGTGTTTAGTTTCAGCACGGTTAGTATGTTTTTTGAAATAGAAAAAAGTTAGCAAGATGGGGGAGATACCTAGTGTGTTCACGAAGAAAACAGCAACACTGCCACTTTTTTGTTGGCTGTGTCTAATCTGATAATATTATAGCCTGGTGGGGCAATTTTCTTCAGTTTGTTTCCTGACACAGCCAAGTTTCTGTAGCAACTAAAATGTCTGGAGCTGGAGCATGCAATGCTATCCATGCATGCTCTTCAGGGAATTTGTTAAAAACATTCATAAGTTGGTATGGTACATATGTGTGTATGTATAAGAAGGCCAGGGTGCTGGCAATAAAGGAGCTGATGGGTATATGTTGTCTGGTGCCTGAGTATGTTGAGTTGGGTCTGAGTTTGGGTGGATGTCACCTCTAAAGTTGTATGGTTATAGATGTATGATGGTTCAGGGAGACGCATTTTTGCTTGATTTTGTTAGATACCCAATTTGTGAATAAATGGCTGCTGCTTTGGATAACTGTACTTGCACAGTATGATATACAAGTGTTGATATACATAAATACAGAGGAGGTGTGATTGGCAGATGAGTTTCAGAAATATTTTGCTTGAAGAACACAATATACTGTTGGAATTATGTGGGTAATGGATGGTAGGATGTTCTGTGTGCAAGTAGGAGAACGTACTGGTATGAGGACTTAGGAGAAACAGGTTTCTGAAATGTTTGACAGAAGGGTACAGGATGAGGATGTAGTTAGCACAGGATGTAGGGAGGGTTTATCTGGGAAAAATAGAAGTTGAAATGTAGAATAATAGATTTTGGTTAGTCTACATGCTTATACGTGATTTTAATGTGTGTATGTTTAAAAGTTAGCTGTGTGGAATACTGAGATGAATGAGGATGAATTTATGTGGTGAGGGTCTTTAATAGTGCAGAATAGGTATGGCTAAGAAGGGCAGTAAAGCAAAAAGGACTGATTTCATTGAATGTAAAGAAATTGAGACTAGAGGGGTGTAGGCAGTATGGAAAGATAAGGGTAAGCCTGAGAGATATAGAAGAAGATATGAGATATAACTACAACACGGTTGTTGTATATGACAGAAGACTGCAGGGATGAATGGAATACAGTGTTATGGTCATGAATGACTTAGAATTACTATTGGAGAGATCTGGGTAGAAGTGGATTTAGTTAAAAAAAAGTATGGGAGAGACGGACACTGTTGGGAATGATGCTCCATGTTAGATGGGAGTCGGGAATAAGTGAATAGAAACAGCAGTAAAGTTGTTTGGGGAGGTATACAGAGTGGGTGTCATGACCCATGGGTAAACATGGGAAGTAAAATGGTAGATGTAAGATGGTATAGTAAGATAGCAAGCTTTTCACTCTCAGCCCTTTATTACAGAAAATAAGTTTACAGATCACGCTTAGCAATTAGCAAGGAGGTGCAAAGTAGACTGGGTTTTCTTTCATTTAATGAATACAAACACCAAGTAGTTAGGGATGCAAAGTAACAGGCTTACATAGTGTAATCTGATGGTGGCAATGGGTCATTCTACTATGATAAAAAAGACACAGGCTGTAGTATCTGCTGCTTATTATTTTTACAGCAAACAATGCATGGGTACATTTAGTAAACTTTCAGCGGAACAGCTATTAAATTATTGTGACGATAGGAGGTACTGCCAGCACAGCTGGCTGGAATTTTGTAAATAATTATACGTCATTTGTAAATATCAAACTGATTTATACAAGATACTTGCGTTACAAATGCATTAGAACTGTATATCAAACTGATTTGTACAGATATTTGTGTTGAAAAGGTATTGGTAAAGTGCTTCTGTTTGAAATGTATCCAAAGTGTGTCCTACTGGAGAGAACAAAAATGTACATGCACTATTGTAACTGTTTAAATGGTTATGTTTTAACAGAGGGAAAATGGAAGGTTAACCTTAGTCCAGCAAACTTTAAAATATATCTGAAATTAAATCACTTTACGGGCTAGGCCATAAAGATGCTATCTCACAGGTTTCAAAGCAGCCAGAGACACAAAATCTGTACTAGGAAGCTTTCTGTATCGTCTTTGGGGTAAACTAATTACTACTCTGGAAGCATGGAGGTATGAAATTGTTTTATGACATCCAGCACCTGCCACAGATCTGAGCAAAAGCCCTTGTGTGTGTAATTTTACAGGTAGGTGTTAAATGCTGCCAGCTTACAGCAATGGGGGTCTGCATGGGAACTAGAAGTCAGATTACCAGTTTGATGTCATTCTGCAAGCTATCCCAGAGGTAATATTTTAGATATTATTTTGAGAAGTCTCTCAGTGAGACTGAGCATTCTGTATTTTGTCTTGGCCCCAACAACAAGAAGTATCATTCACTACATCATCTGCCTTGCTCTGTTAAGTAAATAGGGAATAGTATAATTCCCTTAGATTCAGTCAGGAATATAGTGAAGCTTAATTTAGATATTGTATTTCTTTATTTGTCTGAGCCTGTCCTTCAATGTTATTTTAAATATTTCCAGTGATTTTGAACTCTGATGTCACTGTGAATATATAATTAGTATTAATTTATTATTCTTTTATCATTTATTATTAAGTATATTAAAACCATTTGTTGTGGCTGATCTTTGTAGAGATATCTAAGTTTTGAGAGCATTTGCATATTTATTTGGTGACCATGTATGGGCCCACTCCTAATAGCCTTGCTCTTGGTCAAACTACTATTTATAGTAATATTAATTTCCCTCAGTATATTGGCTACACTTATAAGGGCATTAAGGTAGCTGGCAGGAGTGTCTGATGGTGGTGGTAACTACCTTATAGTCTGGGCAGAAGGGGGCATAGCTAGTAAACCTGTGCCAGCCTTTCCCAGGGGGGTGTCAGCTATTTGGGCAGGGACACAAAGCACTGGTTGGACAGAGAGGGTGCTGGAGGTCTTGGCTTGGACACTTAGCTGAGATCTCAACTCTATAGCTGTACTAGTGGGGAGTCTTATTGGGGATCTGGAGAAAGAGGGAGAAACCATCCCCAGACTGTATTCCCCGTGTGTTCTTAAGGGAAATTCTGTTTGACTGTGCTTGATGCAGCGCTGCATCTGGAGATACTGTGTGTGTACCTGCAATTCTCCTAGTGAACGTTCCCCTACAGGTGCCAGTGGCGAGGATTGAGACTCCTTGATTACTGGCCCAGAGGGGGTGGTCACAATTATATCAATATTTTTACTATTTTTCATAAAGGGATCTGGATGCTTTAATAGCCATTTTATTACAGTTGTTCCTCTACACAAGGCTAACTTGCTCAGTGATGATTTTTTTTTAAATGTTTCAAGTAGCTCTTCCTTCAGCAGCTTCCACACAACCAAATAAGAATAACAATCTGTGGGAATTTCAGTTCCTCCCCAAAAAACCTGCAGTGTCATTAGTTCATACAAAAAGATAAACAATCTAAATGTCTAAGAGGCACAGCAAGCCTCAGGTAAGATGGAAACATTACCTTTGTGCTTTATGCTCCTGTAAATACTATTTGATAGTCACCACAATCTGGCTATAAAATAACCAGCTGTCACCTCAGCAGTCTACACTCTTTTGCTGTTGCTCAGCTGTTAAATTACAAGTAAAGCAGCAATGTCGAACAGACCACATAGATGGTAATATAAAAAAACATTCCAGTTCTTATAACAGCACAAGTCCTAGAAGCTTCACTAACAGATAAAACAGATGCCTTAAATCAGCCTTGGTGTCAAAATTCTGTGTATTCAATGCTTACATTAAAGCTGTCCCCCTAGGCAGAAAAAGGATGGACCTGCTTAAACTTTTTTTAAACAATCTAACACCTACTTGGAGGGTGTACAGATACAGGACATAAAGATCACTTTTCATGTCCACCAGCACTCCATTAATCTATCACTTTAGCGGGCTGAATATTTATTTTATTTTACATTTGTTGACCGGATAGTCTGACTGGATACATGTCCATTTTCAGTGGAGGCCCGGGGAGAAAAGCTTCAAGGTAGAACATATAGTAAAAATCACAAAATAATTACATGTTACACACAGTTTACAGGCTCCAGTTGAGCAAGCAGGTAATATAAATCGTACGTTTGTAAAACAGCATTGACAAATTGACTAGGCAATGTAACATGATTACAGACTATAGAGGAGGATTTAGTCGGATTTTGAACAAGGACATAGTCAGTGAGTTTTAAAGTATAGATTGAGGCTTTTTTGTACTGAATAAGAGGGTTCAAGAGTAAGATCAGTAGGAAGAGAGTTCCAAGTTTTGCCAACACAGAGTCCCCCAGTAGAGTTACTGATTTTGGATATTTGAACTAGTAGTTTTATTAGAAGAGCGAAGTAACCTCAGGTTGCTATAAGGGTTGATTTTTTAAGTGCAGGTGTATTATCAGGGTGCTTGAGAACTTTATGGGCAATTATAAGTTGGTTGCACTGAAGTAGGCTGGGCCATTCTAGCCACCCCAGAAGATTTAGGTTGTGACAGTGGTGGGTCTAAGGGGCTGTGACTGTTGCAAATCTAGTAATATGGTTATAACAGCTAGAGAGTTTGCTAAGAGCAGATTTGTTCAAATTAGTGAGTAGAGGGGAGGCATACAGAAGAATGGAGAGTAGATGGGAATGAGCAATAGCAGTCCTAGCAAAAGGGGTAAGGAAAGGTTTGATCTTATAGGGGGAGCTAATTTTTTTGTTAATAGTTTGACATGGATTTCAAACTCGAGGGTGTTGTCTATTGCGATGCCTAAGTGTTTGGTTTGCACATCTGGGGAGGTAATGGTACCATTATTAGATTTTATGGTAAAGAGTAGTGAGGAAGACTTACAATTGGGGGAGAAAAGAAGCAACTTTGTTTTGTTAGGGTTTAATATCAGCTGACGGTTAGAGAGCCAGTTTTCAACTATATTGAAACTATTCTGGGTTAATGTCATTAGATCTGTTGGGGAGATGGCTGAACGAATCAAGGTGGATTCATCTGCATATTGGATACAGCTAGCATTTGGGATGACAGTGGGAAGGTCATTAATAAACAGAGAGAAAAGAAGGGGTCCTAGTATGGAGCCCTGGGGGACACCTAGGGTGATGGGTAGATGGGTTGATAGTTTGTCCTGCCATAGGATGGCTTGTTGTCTACCACACAGGTAAGATTGGAACCACTGAAGTGCACAGCTATTTAGTGAGAATGCCTTAAGGGTCTGCATGAGTACTTGGTGGTTGACCATATTGAAGGCCTTGGAGAGATCTAAAAAGAGGGTTGAGGAAAGCTTGCTATTATTTTGGTTATGGTTTATGGTGTTAGAAAAGGATAGGAGGGCTGAGGTGGTACTGTGGTGTGGCCTAAAACCATGCTGAGAGTTAGCCAACAGTTTTTTCTGGGTAAGATAATGCACAAGTTGTTTATGGACACATTTCTCCATAATTTTAGCCAATGGTGACAGAATAGCTATGGGTCTTAAGTTTGACAGTTCAAAGAAGTTGCATCCTTTATGGAGCGGTATTACATGATACATTTTCCAAATGGAGGGGATGGTGGCTTCAGATAAGGTACTGTTGATTATGATGGAGATGGGGTATGCTATGGCATCTGCTGCTTTTTGCAGATACTCTGGTGGGAGAAGATCAGCTGCCAGAGTAGTTGTTTTTAATTTCTTAGAGATCTGATAAATGATAGAGAAACAGGCTGAAAGCTAAAGGAGAGTGGGGTAGTAGCTAAAGGAGAGTGGGGTATTGGCTGTGGCAGAATTTGAGTTGGAGCAGCTGGGTGCCAGTTGGCTGAATAGGGATTGGATAGTCTCTGTGAAAAAATAATTGAAGGTATCTACAATAGCCTCTGGGGATTTATAGTTGGAAGCTGACGGGGTAGGAGTGAAGGACTGTCCTGGGTGAAGAAGTTTGTTTATTCCTGCCCAAAACCTTTGAGGTTTGTTGTGATATTTTTGTTGAAGATGGTAGAAGTTTTTTTTTTGTCTAGTATAATAGATTTTTTGTGCGATTCCTTAGCTGTCGGCATTGGGAGTTGATCTATTGTGTCTTTTGTGGCATGCCATTTGTCCCATGCCTTATTTCTAGCTATGATTTTAGATTTGGTCTCTGAGAGCTACGGGGCAGTTTCTGTTTTGGTTCTAATAGAGCGAGAAGGAGCATGAGAGTCAAGAATAATAAGGAATATAGAATTAAAGTATGCTATTGCATCGTCCAGTGAAAGGTGCTTTAGGACTGACTAATTGCAAGCTTTAAGTTCATTTTGAAAATTGGTGGAGTTGAAGTTCTTATTATTTCTGATTGTTTTAAAGGAGGTCTGGTGGGGGTTGTCCACCTTGTGGTTGATAATGTACGTAAGTGGTCACTTAGGTCATCTGGGAGGGTCCCTGACTTGTACATACAGGGGTGGCTGTTGATAAGTATTCAATCTAGGATACTGTCTTTGTTATTGGGTTTGCCTATCCTGGGGTGGGGGAGGATATGACCTGTGGAAAACAGTATAGGTTGACATGGGTTGTAGGAGATTTCAAGGAACAGGTGTTCCAATCAATGTTAAAATCTCCAAGCACCATAGTTTCTGCGGGGTAGGTACTGGATAACCAGTGGAGGATGTCCCCTAGGGTGTTTGTATTATTACCAGGGGAATGTAAATGCAGACAATGTATATGCATTTGTTATTGTTAATCTGTAGTTTGGTAATAAGAATTTCTGCATTATTAAACTGGGGTGGTTGTAGGGAGAGCATAGTAACATCTAGTGTATTTTTATAGATACAGCTACCCCACCACCCTTCCTAGTAGTATGATCGAATCCAAGCATGTCGTACCCTGGTGGTATTACCTCACTGTCTTCAGTTACCGGTTTTAGCCAGGTCTCCGTAAGACATAATACATCGAGGGAGTAAACTGCTAAGAGGGTATACAGGTTATGGACCTTATTGTTTATGCTTCTGATATTTAGTTGGCAGGTCAGGAGAGAATTAGCGGGCCTATTAGCCAGTGTTATGCTAGAAGGAATATTAGTTTGGGAAATGGAATCAGCAGGTGGGGCTGGGCCAGGGTTTCAGTGGATGTCTCCATCCATTGTCAGGCTGCAATGTAAGCTATGAGTTTCATAATTTTGTTTATAAATTTTTGGAAATGTTTAGCTTTGGGGTTGATATACCTGGGTCTAATTGGGTGGTAGTTTTTAGGAATGGTGGAGTCAGGTATGTGGGGAATTATGAAGTGGTCAGTATTGTTTGATATTGATGTTCTGATAGTCTGGGATTTAGGGTAGTGGAAACCTAGGTAGGGCTGATTTTCATAGGTGCTGAGGAGATATGGAATGAGTAACAGGGTTAACAGCAAAAATATCAACAGTACTTAGAGAGATAACATAGTGCCTGGCTGGGGCATTATGTTAGAACTATATTTGGAGTATTTGAATACCTGCAGAACACACAAAGCACAATCTCAGGCTTGTTAGACTAAAGGAAGGTGTGTGCGTGTGTGTTGAGGAGGGGGGAGATATGGGTGCATTCCTGACTGAGAAGCTCCCCATAAAGCACCGAATCTGATCACTGGACCACTTTGCCTGTTTAATTGAGAGGTGCCTTAAGTTTTTGCAACCCATAGTGGGACAGATAAGAGACCTCACCAGAGCACAGCCACAGTCTTAATTTGCAAAAAGACCGACAAAGATGCAATCATCCAAGTAGCCTAAAAAGGAAAATACTTCCAGTTTACAGGCTTCCACATTAGACTCTTTCAAGACTTGACATATGAAGGCATGGAAATTGGGAGACCCTTTGCAGAGATCAGAACAGAACAGCCTCCCCATAGCCTTGAATTTCTCACCAATATTACAGATTATAATGACATACCAGAATAATTCATTCCAAAGTCCAGAGTCAGCCTTGCAAACCAACTTACTGAGAAAGCCCAAGAAAATTTTCTTGCAGTTTTGCACAGTTGCATGTCAGTACATCAGCTTAAATAGGGTCAATATTGTTCTCTTTGCAGCAGTTCTGTGCCTACAGTGTTCTGTGTGGCCTAAAAGCCATAATAGTGCAGAGACCATGCAGGCCAAAAGAGCTGTCCTACTAACAACAACTTTACCCAGGAAAGATAAACCAAGGCAATTTTTCTCATACCTGCTAGCAAATCATACCCTACATCAGCTACAGACATAGCACTAGGAATGGAAATCGTCCCATTATAAACTGACAAAGCCTCTACATCCAGCACTTCTAAGGCTGATGACAGTGCTCTTTTCCCCCCAACTCCCCCTGTCCACCTCATTTCTTATCCAGTCCACAAATTGCACAATCTGACAGATTGCAAAGGTAAGGCACTTAAAAGGGAACTCGTAACTTTCTATTAAAACAAAACAATTCCCACAGAGCCATAATACTTCAGCTACTGACTTTCCTAGGGAACAGATCACCATGGAGTGCCTATCAACAGCCTGCTAGATCTGGGGTACCAGTGGGCTCTCCACTGACTGGTTGGTTAGTTACTGATGCCAACCTTATGGTGTAAGGTGAGTCTGACATACAAACTGTAGACATTTAAGTTTACTATTACTACTGACACTTTCCCAAGCCTTCATTTGCAAATTAGCAACTTTACCGAGTCATTGTGCATGTCCCGTCATTACCCTTGTAAGAACTAGAGAGTAACAATCTTACAAATACACTGGTTACTTTAATAAGCAAGTTTTTAACTTTTCATTTGACTTCAAACTACTGCTGACTGTATATTATGCATACAACCTCTTTTTCTGCAAAATGTGGTGCATGTTGCAGCACTTTTATACCCAAGGCAAAACCTGAAAGATCTCCTTTCAGAACCATGCGAATGCAGGGTCTTTAAAGATACTGGGCAGTGCACATTTTGCCACTCAGCTTGCTTCTGTGTTTCTGGGTTGTGTGCATATCTACACGATCAATAAAAGCAGATAGCTATTAAAAATTCTTATACCTGACTCTGTTACTGCATCCCCTCTCTTATTTTACCCTTCATATGAAGAAGCTTGCGGTGGTGGTGCTGCGGTAGCGTTGTCGCCTCACAGTAAGAAGTTGTCCTGTTCGATTCTCAGCTAGAGCGTCTTCTGTGTGGAGACGTGCGTGAATGGGCGTACCTTCATTGAAGGTTGTGTGCCAGAGCCGGCAACTTGGCACGTAAAAATCTACTGCCAATCGTTAGCGGACCGGAGTTCCGCTGTGGCGACCCCTAACCGGGAAAAGCCAAAAGACACAACAACATATGAAGAAGCTTGTTTTCAATTGCTAGAATTGCTCAGGTAATCATCTGATTCTGTTGTGTTATCAGTGTTACACAGTTTCTTCCATCTCCCAACTTTTCGATGTTCATCCTTCAGATGAGAAGTTAAACCAAGGACCCATCTGCCTAAGTTGGTGGGAGCTCAGGTGGATGTAAAAGATCCCCAATACACCTACTGAAAACAACAGTGGAATTTCCCTGGTGCCCTGGCCAAATTTCACCCAGTGAGTATGATTACCACATCAGGTCTCCCCTGAAAAAAGGCCACTGGCTTAGTGGGGCTAACCTGGTCAACAGAGTACAAGTAAATAAACATTATTTATTAATTTGTCTGCATATTTTATCAAAACTGCTCATCAAGCCATGTTCATAACTTGTTGCCCTACTTATGACCGTCCTTATGTATATGAACATAGGAAAATAGCAGACAAGCAATCATGGGAACCACAAGATGCCTAACCATAAAAAACTTTAGGCAGACAAACATACAAGTTATTGCTAAGGGAGAACTTTGTTTGACCTGTAGTGGTAACTTAATCCATATGCCTGGAATACATTGCATTACGAAATCTCTCTTCAATGAGTGGTGTTTATTTTTTGGTGTAGATTTAAGTCCATTCCAGTAGAAAATTACCATTGAACAGTTTATTAGCATCTGTCTAAAAGATTAGACTTATAAAGTCATAATCTACAAACTTCCTCACATGTATTCACTAACCACAAAATTGACGTACACAAACTAACCCCGCCAACCCTCACCATTAATGCACACTTCTCCTCCCATAAAACCTTACTGTATTTCAGAACTTTTCAAAAGCAAACTTCTTGCTGGTTACAGATATTTCACACACAGCTGCCATGCCCACTAAACAAAGCAGTTCCTGATGCTACATTTTTTTCTGCATAATCTTCAATTTTCTACCTCATAAATAAATGCAACTGAGCAGACAGTTTCCATTCACCATAAACACTGTGATAAATTCAAGTCAGTCTATAAGGCAGAACTCTCATATAAATTAATTCTACAGGGAACAAAAAAGTTTACAACTCTCAGATCCCTTTCCGCCCCCTAAAGAAGTGATTTAAATGTAGTAAGCAAGACTCAAACTATCAAGGAGTACAAAGCTATATATTAACTTAGCCTTGTGGTTATCCTTGGCATTGGTGGATACTCTTTCCGTTACATTAGGAAGCTCAGATGTAATGCCAAGTTCTTCATTAGGAAGCTCAGATGTAATGCCAAGTTCTATACTGAACTTACCACTAATGATATATCACACACTATCCCAGAAAGCATAGCCGTATGCTGGCACATTTATCTCCATTTTCACACCTCCTCAAGCACTTCACAGTCCCATTTTTTGCCTCTTCCTTTACTTTTTATAAACACCCTTACATTTTATTACACAGTAGTATGCTCCAGACACACTCCCATGATGCAGAGGAATAAAACCTTCGCTATGTCTCAGAAGCTGATGTAGATAACACGGAAGGAGAAAAGCAGTTCAGCTTACTATAGTGTTGGCACCTGCTGGATGTACGGGTGCATGCCATGCAGAGGATGGCCAGGGTCAGAAGTCTACTCTACAAAATGCTTCAATACAATCACCTTTATGAAGCATGTACAGACATATGCACACTTATCAAAAAAAGGAACAGCAGGGCCTGACATCTGCAGGCATGCATGCAAACTGTCCAGGGAACAGAAAAAAAGGGAAAAAATCCACACTGCTGCCTAAATGACAGCTCTTCAGTGACTGGTTCTTGCTCTATTAATGGGAATGAATGGACAGTCATAACAATGACTTCATGGTTAGAAGACACTAGATAAGAAAAGCTACATAAATGAAACAAACTATGAAGTCAGACTGTATCGGATACTGCCCTACAGACTATGCAGAAGTTGCATTATATGTAGGCTAAACAAATATAATGACAGGTCCTTTCCAAGTAGTTAAACTTAAACATCTCTACAATTTTCCAAGAAAGGAAATGTATTTTTATTAGGTTGCAACATGGAAGCCGAAGTCTACATAATGCAGCAATGAAGCAAATAATAAAAAGAGTTGTGTACTTACCATAACTTGGCATCTGTGCTAACCCAGTGTCATTATTCATCACAGATGGGACATGAATGCAACCTCTGATCCGAGCCAGCAACTTCTCAGACAGATCTAGAGCTCAAGCTTCTCCCCCCTCCCATAATCCCTTGCTTCCTTCTAACCCTCAGATTATTAGTGGAACTGTAGAAACAACTGCACTAGGCGGCCAAAAATATTGTAGCGCAATATAAACCAGATCAGCCTTGCCAGAACCCCCAGAAGGTAGGGGGAAGGAGGGTGGGAATGTGATTAATGAAGACACTGGATAGCACAGATGCCAAGTTACGGTAAGTGCATAACTCTTTATCTGATGCTATCCATGTCATTATTCATCACGGATGGGTCAGATTCCCCAGCTACTATGTACCCCTGGTGGCCTCAAGGAAGAATATGCTGGAGCACGGAGGAACTAAAGGAAGCCTTGTTCCTAGGCACCAAATCCAATTTAGAATGCAAAATGAAAGCACAAGGATTAGACCAAGTCACAGCAGTACAAATCTCATCAAAGGAAAGTCTAGCCAAGAAGGCTGATGATGTGGCAACAGACCTAGTAGAATGAGCCTTAACTGGTCTGAGTAACTCTAAATGCCTACTAGCATAAATGAAAGAAATACAACTAGCAATCCATGTGGAAATAGTCACTTTGGAAACAGCCTTGCCCCTCCTGTTTTGAGAGAAGGCCACAAAGAGTTGGTCCGACTTCCTAAATTCCTTAGTTCTTTTTAAATAAAAATGTAATTGCCTGTGAATGTCTAAACGATGCAAAATATATTCTCCCTTATTAGAATAATTAGGGAAGAAATGGGTAGTTGAATAGTTGACTGAGATTAGCTTCTTAGACCACTTTGGGAAGGAAGGATTTGTTCTAAGGGACACCCTATCCTTATGAATGCTCATGAATGGATGTTTAATGCATAGAGCCTGAAGTTCTGGGACCCTCCTGGCAAAAGTAATGGCCACTAAAAAAGCAGTTTTCCAGGAAAGGAATTTAATATCACATGAACCAGCTGGTTCAAAAGGTTTTTGCTTCAGGGACTGCAGCACCAAGGTCAAATCCCATGGCGGGATGGATCCTTAATAGTAGGCCTAAGAAGAAATACTCCTTTCAGAAAGGATTTGCACAACTTGGAAGAAAAGGGAGGCTCATCATTAATATGGAAATTAGATATGGCAGCCAGCTGTAGCTTAATGGTAGAAAAAATACCCCTCCTGAAAAAGGGAAGACAAAAAGAGCAAAATATCAGGGATAGGGGCTGAAAAAGGATCCAGATTTTGTTGTTTGGCTCAAATGGAAAGCCTCCTCCATTTACTGGAATATACCCTCTTCGTAGACAGTTTTTGAGAAGACAAAATAATGTCCCTCACCAGGGAAGGGAGCCTGGACTGCAAAAGGATTACTGGAACTGGAGAAAGCATGTGATTAGATGAAAGGTCCGGGGATTGTGAAGTGGAAGCCCCTAGGTATGGGAAATAAGATATGGAGAGGGATCTAGTATCCAAGGAGGATACTTCAGATGATATGGAGAGGGATCTAGTATCCATGGAGTATACTTCATATGAGAATCCAAGGATTATACTTCAGATGAGACCTCAGGAAGGAGAACTACACCTGACAAGGCCAGAAAGGGGCAATGAGGATGTGAGGGGTCTTCAGGCGTTGAGTTTTATGAAGGTCTTTGGCCATCAGAGGAATGGGAGGGTAATCATAGAGGAGACCCGGAGGCTAATAGTGAACTAGAGCACTCCTGGGTGACTCCCCTGCTGGGGGGGAATCAGGGCAAAGTAATTGCCGCATTTGTGGTTGACTGGGGAGGCAAAATGATTGCAGCAAGGTTGACCCCAACAGTCAAAGATTGGTCTCACCACTGACGGATTCAGGGACCATCTGTGAGGACTCGAGATGGACCTGCTGAGTCTGTCAGTCAACACACTGGAACTCTCGGGAATGTGAGCTAGAAGGAGAAAGCACTTGGAAGACATTGGCCATTCCCACACTCTCAAGGCCTCTCTGCACTGAGGATAAGACCGTGTTCCCCTTGCTTGCTGATATACCAAACAGCCATGTTGTCCATCTGAATTGCTATGGTCCCCAGAGGAAGGTATTCCTGAAAGGCTTGCAACGTTAGAAGGACTGCTCTCATCTTCAGGACATTTGGAATTTGGTCTCTGCAGGGGACCACGTGACTACCGGGTTGGTCTGACTGGGCAATCAGGTGCCTGTTTTCAGCAGAGACCTGGGGAGAAAAGCTCCACATACATGACAATCATAATAAAAAAACAAAAAAAAAAACAAAAGCTCCACATACATGATAAAATACAAAAGTCAGAGAGGAGTACAAATTAATAGAGCAAACAATACTACATCATGGCATAGTATGAGAACTTACAGTGTACAATGTATAGAGTGTACAGTAGTAAAGTAGAAAATATAATGTATTTGAGTAAGAAAGTGCAGTAATACTATATATAGTTATATACATACATTTAAAATCACAATTCATTATCATAGTTTTTTTCTATATGTGTTTGACCTTTGAGTAGTGCCAGAGGAAGATTTATCTGAATGGTGGTAGTAGGGCTAGCCATGGTCAGCACAGGTACATTGCCAGATGAAACTGAGGTGGGTTTTAATTGGGTTTTAAAGATTGGACTGCTGTTTTGCAATCTGATATCTGGTGGAAGGGAATCCCAAACTTTAGCAACTGTGCAGGAGTGGAGGGATTCACCAGCATTGTGTTTATACTTAGCTACTTCAAGAAGGGCTTGGTTTGTGGATCTTAGTTGGCGAACAGAATTATGAAAGTTGATTAAGCCTGAGAGATCAGAAATCTTGTTTGTGTGGTGCAGCAAGTAAAGAGCTATGGCGAGTTGGTTATAGTTTAGTAAGTTGGGAGAGTTCTAGTCAACTTGGTTGTTTTAGTGAGAGTGACAGTGATGGGAGCGGAAATTAGACTTGGTTGTGAATCTAGCTATTTTATTATAGCACATGGACAATTTGGGTAGGTCTGTCTTGTTAAGGTCTGTTAATACAGGAGATGTACAGAGCAATGTAGAGAGAAAGTGAATTCTGGATACAGTAATTTTGGTGTTTTTGGTTATAGTTTTTGCAGCGGTATAGGGTTCCAAGTTTTTTATGGACTTTGGATGTGGTTTGTGCTATACGTTTGTGAAACTTCAGGTTTTGGTCAAGTATTACACCAAGAAGTTTAGCTTGTGATACTGGAGAGATGTGGGTCTTATTGGCAGAATTGACAAAGAAAAGAGCAGAAGAATAAATAGTTTTGCTAGGGTGGGAAAACATAAGTTGAGTCTTTTTGGGGTTAAATATCAGTTGTGAGTTTTTTAACCAGTTTTCAAAATTGGAGAAAGCCTCTTGGGTTTTAGTCTGGAGTGTTTGGAGTGTAGGCACTGAGCAGATCAGTGTAGTATCACAACTGCATACTGAACTATTGTATCTTGCTGGATGGTGGTGTGGAGGGTGTTCATAAAGATATTAAATAGTAGGGATCCCAAAATGGAACCATGTGGTACACCTACTGTTACTGGGAGGTAGGGGAGAGGGAATTATGCCACTTAACTGCTTGTTGGCTAAAGCCACCAAGTAAGATGAATCCTGTACACCTGGACCATGTAAAATGGCACAAAATAGACCAGAAAGCAGCTCCAATAAATCTACTTTATTGTAGGTCTCGGCAGGTGATGAAAAAGTACTAAAACCAATAAAACACAAACACCAACAAAGTGCGTTTTCGTCCTAGTGACTTCATCAGATGCAGAATAACTCAATCAAAACCTCATTACATTTATATACCCATCATTGAAAATTAAAAAAATCACCAATGAGGTAAGAATGTTAACTGAATTTCAATTTAAAAGTAAAAAACAATTTCTCATATTACTACAAACATTAAGTGTTAAAACCTTGCAGTATAAGCACTTACACAAGTAAACATACACTTATAAACATCTAACTCCAACAAAATTTCTAATTAAAAAAGTATAAAAATTCAAGATAAAACTCCTTAAAAATGGATGAGTCCTGCACACCTGGGTCAACTTTATGGTCATGCACATAGGTTGAGACAGAATGGAACACTGGACTGCCATTGTCCATTGGAGACCTCGCATGCGATACCTGGCAAGAGGGACTAAATGAATTGCAGCCACCATTAAGCCAGAATTTTGGAGGATCAAGTGAGTCATCAGGTGTGACAGATCCAGCAAGCAAGAGATCTGATCTAGAATCAACTGCACCCCACGGGAAGTCAGTGTTGCAGTCTCTGATACCATATCCAGTTGGATCCCAATGAACTCCAGATTTTGGCTCAGCACTAGACAGGATTTGGGAAAATTCATGATGATGCCTAGAGACTGGAATAATATTGAGGACATATCTGTTGGCCAGAGATAGTCTATGCAGATGAGCCACCACCACTGCCATACATTTGGTAAACACTAGCGAGGCTGTGGTGAGTACAAAGGGCAGGGCTCTGAACTGGCAATGACTGGCCCCCAACCAAAAGTGTAAATGTCTCTGGGAGTGTCTGTCTATCTTTATATGACAATACGTGTCCTTGAGACCCACTGAGTATATCCAATTGTCCTTGTGCAGGAGAGGCAGAATGGACTGAACAGTGACCATCTGGAACTTGGACTTTTTGACAAATAGATTTACTTCGCTGAGGTCCAAAAATCAGACGGAGGTCCTGATCTTCTTTAGCATCAATAAGAAGCAAGAGTAAGTTCCAGACCCTCATTGTCCTATTAGTACCTCTTGAATGGCTCTTTTTCGAAGAAGGTCTTGAACCTCAAGATATGCCAACTCCCTTTGGCGGGGTGGAACATCTGATAGAAATTTTCAAATTGGAGGGTGCTGAGAGAAGGGAATGGAGTAACCCTGGGAAATAATTTTTCACACCCACTGATCAAAGGCAAGACTTGTCCAGGCTAGTAGGTGAAGGGAAAGTCAACCACCAACTGCCTCCACGGCAGGACAGTCGGGCAGCATCTCAGGAATGCTGAAAGGGTTTCTCCGAGAAGGGTTCCTGGGAGCCCTGGTTCTGCAGACCCCCTTCTGTTCCTAGGGCAATATATGCCACTGAATCTCCTGCTCCGGCTTGTGGAAGAGGATTCCTGGGAAGCATCCTGAAAGGAAGACAGAGTCCTCCGGAACCAAAATTTCTTACTTCCTTTCTGGGTCTTCGATGAGGACAGTTGGGGAGTAGAAAACTTTATCCCTACCGCGGAAAGAGTCTTGCCTTCCTGCTTGCTGTGGGTTAAGGTATCCTTAACAGGCAGTCCAAACAAGATGGGCAAGCAATTAGCTGCTCTCAATACAAAGGTAGCTGAGGCAAACGCATGCTTTCTGAAATGGTCGATTGCCTGGGACTCCCTTTTCAGGCGATGGACTGAGGAGCTTTGCCCTGCTAGCTCCCTCTTAGTAGCAAGCGGGCACCATGATGGCATTGATGCGGACACCTTTGCTCCAAAATGTTTTATCCTTGGGAGGACTGAGGAATTTGTCAGCTTTTTTGGGCACAGGTTTCACCATGTCTGTCTCCTTCCAAGCTCTGCCAGCGATAAGGTCTACAAGCTCATCAGCATGGGGGGAACTCAGGTAGAAGATGGGCTCATCCTGAAGGCTTTCAGGAACATGGATTCCTCCAAAGACAGGGTTAGGGAAGACCAACCCTCGCTTTGATTGAGAACTTAGAGGATGTCCCCGAAGGACACTTCCTCAGGCAGAAGTCTGGGGGACCGATCTCCCTCCTCATAATCTGTGTCCTCAGTTAGGAACTCTCTGGGGGAGTTCAAGTGCCTCCCTCTTACATGTTCTCTTCTGAGGGGGGTTCCTTCACTGTGGGCTCAGGGAAGGACTCAGAAGAGATGGGTACCCCAAGTGGGGCAGTGTCTGCCTGAAGGCTCTTATGGGAGGGTTGACCCTGGAAGGCTGATGAGGCCTCAGCACCCAAACCCAAGAGAGGCTGAGGAGGACCGAGAGAAGAGGAGCAGGTAACTGAACTGCCAAACTGGAAAATGTCCTCTCTACCACCTGGCAGGCTGGATGATGACCCCCCCCCCAGTGGCCGGGGCCACCTGGAAAGGGAGAAGAGACCCAATGCAGCACTGAAGCCCCCTGATGATACTGGGCCCGAGCTGTTCAGTGTCAAAGCCCCCAAGGGAAGGGAATGACCCAAAAAATCTGGACCCGAACCCACTCCCAGGAACTCGCACTGACTTCTCAGAGACAAGGAGCAGCTTGGTCTGAGAGCAGCGGAACAGAGCCAGCCAGGGACTCTGATGGTGTTGAGAAAGGGGGTATACACCACCATTAGCCTATTTCTAGAAATCCCCTGGTCCTGACATTCCAAAACTGGATGGATTGGAAGAGGAGATTGGAGTCCTAAAGAAGGGAAAGGTCCTCTAGCCACCTGGGGCAGGGACGGCAGCAAGCCCAACTCTACTTAGGCCTTGAGGAAACTCCTCATCATCCTATCCCTATCCAAGGGAAGGGGACTTCTGAAGGAACTGGATGAAGCTGATGAGTGGCCAGATCTAGCTGGAGATCTGACCTTGGATCCCTTCGCCCTATGGCCCTGAGAAGGGGATCTGCTATGATGAGTTAGTTCCGATTTTCTAGATGATCAAGAAGGAGAACTCTCAATAATGAGATCTAACAAAACTGTCTGATCTGAAAGTCTAGTAGGATCTGAATGGCATGCGAGGCGATGGATCCAACAAATGGGTAGGATCCCAGGGCAGCTTGAGCCTACTTGGATCCGAAGCTCTCAGAGCAGTGGATCTTGGATCTGTGATCTGGCAGCCTAAGCTTCTTACAATGAGGAGAAAAAGACCCCCACGAGGGAGGGAGAGGCCTCTTCTGTGGTAACTGAGAGGGCTTGGAGATAGAGTCTGACGGCAGAGGACCACCTAGAGCAAAGCCCTTCAACAACAGCTTATTGCAGTGCTCCATGAGGGCCCTAAATGTGGCACAAATATTGCATTCATCCTCCCAGTGCACTGACCCCCAAGCAATACAGGCACTCCTCGTGCAAGTCGAAACACTGCATCCTCTAACTGCATGAGGAGCATCTTTTAAAACCGGAGAGTTTCTCAGCCATGTCGACACAACCACATGCAACAAATGCAAGCTATGGAAAATCTAACCACCAAAAACAAAACAAAAAGATAGAGAAAGTTTTTTCCCTACCCTAAAGGAAAAAAGGGAGGGAAACGGTAGACACTGGAAAGAAGAGGGGGGATCGCAACTAAATTAAATTGTTTAGCAACCGGAAGGGAGGTAAAAATAACTAACTACCAATAGAAATATATAGATAACTTATAAAAGGTAACCCCAAGAAAGTAATCACTTATCTGCTATGAGACAACCCGAGTCTGGATCACATCCTAAACATTTCAGTGGCAAATGAGATCTGAGAGTTAGAAGGTAGCAAAGGATTATGGGAGGGGAGGAGCTTGAGCTCTGGATCTGTCTGAGAAGTTGCGGGCTCTGATCTGTGGTCGGATCCATGACCCATTTGTGATGAATAATGACACGAATAGCATCAGATCAGTCATATCAATGATATGTACAGTGAGACAATTACTACTTTAAAGTGAGAAGATATGCCCTTGGGAATCAGACAAGCTACGAGAATATGCTATTCTGACGTCGGTAAACACAGAGAACAAAGTTTAAACTGCTGTCCCTAGACCTTTAATAAAGGTTATGTTTTCATGATTTGACAGCTTAATTTACAATCATTACTCATGTCCTTTTTACCATTTTCACAAAGTTTTTTTCATTAAATGGAAAGATCACTACTACAAAACAAGTATGCATTTTTGTTAAGACCTCCATGAAGAACTCTGGCATTTTTCACTAAAGTTACTGCATTACCTAATTTGAAATTTGCATTTGTATCCGGAAAGAAGAATCTGAAAATAAATGGTGCCGCTATAAAAAGCCCTGTAGGGAAATTAATCAAAACTCCTATTATGACTGATAGATAATGCCAGCCTGACCTGCTCAGTAATATTGCAGTGTTGGCACCTGCTGGATGTAGAGGTGTACAGTGAGTAGGGGATGTGCTAGGAGCAGTGCTTAACCCTATAAAAATGCAGAGAAAGCAGTTTCAAGCACAACAGAAGCATCAGACTGTCTACTTAAAAAAACAATAATTCTGTGATCTCCAAATAGGTGTATGAATGCTTTCATGTAGGTCTGCATATTTACTGAAAGTCTACTAACTGTGGGGTAGCTGCAAGAAGTAACCTTTGCAGACATTGGCCTTGTCCTTAATATAGTTTTACCTCAGCCAGTACCATTTTTACTTGATTCTGTTAATAGTACTGCAAACTAAGACAACAATGCATCCTTGCTCTCTTCTTTCATAAGCAGTTATCTTTCACTCTCTCTTAACTGGTATTGGAGCCATAAATTACACAAGTTATGTGCTTCAGGACAGTCCCCCAGTGTGACAGCTGACCAAACTCCAATAAATTGTTACCTTTTTGCTGGACACCATGCTGGGGTCCTCCCGCTCTGCATCAGCTCACTGCACTCACCTCTGCTTCGGTCCCCTGTGCTCACTTTCACCTCACTGTCCTATACTGCTCCATCCCTCCCACCTCATTTCCTTTATTCTCCCTCAGCTCCACCCCCGTATTGTATCAGCCACTAATACTCTCTTGATCTTTATGAAGAAAACTGTCATGTTAAGTAATTAGCCTATATGAATCTGCCCACTACATCATTCCACCATCCACTATCATTCTGTTTCACTTGTTCATTTCTTAATCCACTTAGGTGCTGTCCACTACTTGACTTACAGTAATCAAACACTTTTCTTTTCTTGTACCTGAATAAAACTTCCACATTTTTCAAGTCCTCCCTTAACCTTGTGTACAAAGCAGCATTATACTTTATAACTAACATTACACCATACATTGCAAACATTAGCAGACTTGCATTCAACCTACCAGTCACCAATATCACCCTTCAGCATTACACTGTAGAAAAACATTATTCCACCCCATTACAATGGCAAGACAAATACAACCTAACTACGAACATTACGTGTACGAAACAGTACAACTTTTAGTCTTGTATATTTTTCTGCTTCTTCCATTGCTACACACTTATCAGAGCCCACAATCATAGGAAGTTACTAGGCTATTGGCCCTGAGGCCCTTATAAGCCTAGCCAAGAGTTTAGCCCATGCATAGACAAATCACCACCCGATGCCCCTGTCCAGCAGGGACACGGGTGGAATCCCAGGGATGTATTTTCTATTTCCATCCAGTTATCCAGATTGTGCTTAAAAAGGGGTAAAGAGGTACTCTGCTTAACATGGAGAGGGAGTTTATTCCATAGATGGGGGAGTCTCTGGGACACACATCTGTCCCGCCAGCAAGTCCTATTGATGTCACAGACCAGGCTGCAGCCGCGTGTGTGGGTTACTCGAGTGAAGTTGGACTTGCGTATATGCAGCAGTCCCATCAAGGCGGGGTCTGAGATCGCCTTGTATGCCAGACAAAGGTCACCTCTGAGGAGTCTGTATGAAACAGTGTAGAGGCATAGGGCTTTTAGCCTGTGTATGATAGATTTTTGAGGCCCTGGATTCTCCTGGTGAGGAACCTTTGTGGTCTCTCCAGCTGCTGCATGTGCTTTGCGAGGTACATGCCAAATGGGGCATTGTACTCAATAGGCCTTGTAAGGGAAGAATACAGGGATGCTACGACCTCCTTGTCCCTGGATGAGATACCCTTACTTATGAGGTGGGCCACATAGAAAGCTTTCCGTACAATGGAAATAACATGGTGGTCAAAAGTCAGGCTGCTATCAATCTGAGTGCCCAAATCCCTCACGACTGACTGCATGCTTAGAACACAGTTATTAATGTGATAATTTGTGGGGACATCTCTCTCCCCAAAGGGGATGATGACGCATTTTTTTGTATTCAGCTTGAGGCCATGTTTCCGGCACCAGTCATTTGTTTGGGTGAGACCCTCTTGGAGGATGTCCACTTCACTAGGGGAACTGATGACAGCTCCCAACTTGCAGTCATCTGCAAACGTGGTCAGCCATAGCCCACTGGTTTTGGCCTGTACCTCAGAAAAGTATATCCCAAACAACAGAGGCCTCAAGACCGAACCCTGGGGTACATCACTCGATACGGGTCAACTGCTTGAGGTGTCTTGTAGTTAGAATATATTAAGCTTCTACTACTCTTACATTCCCAAACAGGCACTCAGTCTAAAGCCAATTCATAGTGCAACAATGAACACCCCAGATATTCAGATCTAACACAATTAATCTGTTAACCTTAAAATATCTACCAACAAAACAAATATGTAGATTTAAACAAGCCAGACATAGTCAACCCTTACTGTAGAGATCTAAATGCCGCTATAAACTTAAAAACAAATTACTTCTGAAATGTGGGGACATTCACCCAAACTCATGATCTACCATATATCTATATTGGCTTAAGCAATACAAATGCACCTTTCTGGGCAGCACTTCTGGATTACAACAATATCATATAAATGTCCATAGTATGTGAAATAAAATAACAGACCTGCACAGCTGGATACATGCCTAACATAACTGCAGTAACAGAAACCTGGCTTAATTCTCACACAAAAGATAAAGAAATAGTCACCTGGTTACATCATCTACAATGATCATACTAGTAAAAGGGACAATACTGTAGCCATTTTATCTTCAAATCATTCCGACCTGGCTATGCATCCCATACAAACTACAATAATATTAAAATCTTAGTAACTTTACTTAAAGTTAACTAAGAAAAATCATTATGTACAGCAACACTCAACATACTGCCTAGTCAATCAGCCCTTGAGGATATATTATTTGATCCAACTACAAATACACCTCTTGAAGCAATAATACTATGTGACCTTAATATCGACTGTCCCAGGTGTACTCAAAATTATACACCTCACTATGAATCTATATGAATTAACACACCTAAAACATGTGACCACAAAATGGATAATACTGCAGGAAAAATATCTTGGACTGGATACTGACATCAGAGCCCACCAAAAATACATATGCAGGAAGTATGTCTGACACAATTAGTGGCCATCACCCAGTCTTCACCACATAAAAGCACATCAAAATTCAGAGGCAACCAATATAAAACAGTCAGAAATACAACTAATTTTGATAAGGAAACTATTTTGTCTATTCTTATTGATAGCAGCTGAAAAAGCCACTGAAAAAAAGAAAACTTCCTATAGATGATGCAGTATCAAAAAAACCTTCCTTGTAATGTTAAACTCCCTTGCACTTCAACCCAGAAAGAGACAAATCAAAAGCTGAAACATAGCTCAAACCAGACATAAAAAGCTGATGTACAACAGAGATAAAACATGGAACAAATGGCATTTAGAAAAAAAATAGGCCACAGAATAAGCAGTTGCAAAACCTATCTATGAATACCATTCTAAAAGCTAAATAAAATTATACTACTCTGCAGTAAAGCTCTAAAACAGTTTTAAACATTAATCAGCAGTCTGGAAAAAATGACAACCCCACCTTTCACAGATGAAACACTAACAGCACTCATACTCAATGTATTCTACATAAATGTTCCTAACTCACTTAATAAACTCAGTACACTCTATACAGCAGTAAATGATGTAGACTGTATTACTACTACCTTTTCATTTATCACATGTCCTACCAGCATGATAAAAAAGCCTATTCAAAAATTTCAAAAACTTAAACCCACCTCCCTTGCAGCAGTCTTCCCAGCAGAATATCTCAAAACAGCTGCAGAAGTCATTGCATACTCAACATTCATACTTACAAATCGCTGTCTCCAAGAAACTATGGTCCCAAAACTCAGGAAAATCATTTTTTTAAAATACCTTTATTAAATTATCACTTAGGACAAAGGCAAATATACATTAACAGAAAAGAAAACAAGCCATTTTAACATTTTCCATTTAAATACAATACACATCACGTATATTTTCTTTGCTACTTTTAGCAGTCCAACATTACAAAAAATTGCTGAATTCCTCCCTTCCCTTAAAGCTCACTGTTCCAGAACATTACTTAGTATATGTGTTCCCACAATTTCCATTTCTATGTAATTTGCTCCTTCCCTTTTCTAAAAAATATTCATCTTCCACTTCTTTTATAACATTTAATACCTGAAATACAGCTGGTGTAGACTTCCATTTTCTAGTAATTGCTTTTTTGGTAGCCAGCAGAATTAAATTTAAGGCCTTATTATGTCTAGGCAATTTAGATCTTGTAACCCATCTCAAAAGAATAATTTCCGTACAGCCATTTGCTCACGCAGTATCTCAGAGAGTAATCTACAAGGAATTTTTAAAATCTGCCAGCTCGTTACACTCCCAAAACATATGTTCCCAGTAACCACTTTTTTCTCCATCACACCTCCAAAATTTACTGTCAACCTGAGGAAAACATTTGAAGTCTGTACAGGTATTTTTATAGGTTTACCTTTATAACAGTGAAACACAGTGGTGAGATTGCTCATATGAGCAAATCGTAACCACGAAAATCAAAACAGCAACAGTTTTCAATGTTCGAAAATCAGCAAATCGAAAAGCAGATTCACTGATTTTCAAACATTAATGTCAAAAAGAAAATGTAATGAAGTGTACATCGGGGGGCAAGCCCCCTGCACCCCTCATGAGGGGGGCTGTGCCCCCCCTACACCCCCTTACTTTAATATTCTAACTCT
Organism: Protopterus annectens; assembly: GCF_019279795.1. NCBI lineage: Eukaryota > Metazoa > Chordata > Ceratodontiformes > Protopteridae > Protopterus > Protopterus annectens. The sequence goes on along the minus strand of NC_056728.1, from coordinate 1,817,696,075 downwards.
GAGATCGCACTACAGTGGGGAAAGGGACCATTTTCCATTCCCCACTATAGTTCAATCTGCACCAAAATGCCAAATCTGCAATGAGCGAATGTCAATGTGCATTCGCTCATTGCACATTCAAACCTTTTTCAGTTCGGCGTTTGCAAACTTTGCAAACATCCTTTCAGACAACTGCTGTTCGCCCTTCTGCAAAACGCACACATGAAGGTAAACCATTTTTATACCCTAAGCAAACACTTCCAGGCAAAGATCCTAAATATTCTGGACTTGGTTGTTTCCTTGGGAGCCATACATATATTTTCTCATTTCTTTCTAGTAAACTGCTTTTCCAGCCTTTCTTCCAAATCTTTTCTAACCTCCTCTGATTGATTCTTATAGTTATTGTGCAATATTTCATATTCCCTACTAATCATTCCTTTTTAAACAGCTGCTTCTATTCTAGATTCAACTCTACCAGAGTAGGTTTTTCACTTAAGATCCCCCTATCCCCTTCTCTTTGCCTGTACTCTGAGATCAAGCCCTGGTAAGGAAGTTAGTCTGCAGCCTGCAATCCAAATGTCTTCTTGGCCTCATCTTACTCAATTACCTTTCCTTTTGCTACCAATAACTTGGTTCCTTTGCCAAGTTTCTCCAGTAAATTCCAGCCCCCTCTTGCCTTTTCTCCGTACCTCTACTTGCAGTCATCCCTATTGGCAAAATCTTTCTCCGTTCTTACAATGACTTATATTTTACAATACTTCATGCTGCTTTTGATTATAATATTCTGTTTAGTTATTATTCTCCTTAAGGATCTGTATCCAAAACCTTTTTCTCTCTCTCATTGAACTTTCCCTTTGCTTCATCATCATCCCTTTCCACTTTGAATACCTTCTGCTTGTGTTATATATATGAACTTTAACTGTGCAGCTCTAAAATATCTCATCAAACCAACTAAACTTAAACCACCTCACTCTACTGGAAGGATCATCTTATCCCATTTAACTTTTGCCCCCTGCCCCAGATAAATTCCTTCAGTTTTTAATTACTGTCCACAACTTCATCTTGGGTTGATAAAAGTATGCCTGAACAATACACGAATCACAAACACTATGCAGGTCCAGAAGGAAGAAGCACACTCCACAAAGCAATGATACTCAACGTGACAGACAAGTAAAAATCAACAAGTTCTGAATACAGCAGATAAAAAAATGGATCAAGCGCTTTCATCCACCAGGCAAGTGGGCTTCATCAGAATCAGTGAAATAATTAACAAGGCTGTTTTTAAACTATTTTTGCGCCAACAAGAAAGTAGTTTTTGTAGATTTTGTATTGTCAAATATGCATTGTGACATTATACATATATTTCTTTATATTTTTGTATATATAGGTATTTTTATTAATTTTCACGTCATTTTTATGTATTTTGTAATGTGAAGTGACACTATTTGTCATAATAAGCACGAAAAGAATTGAGAATGGAGGTGGAAATTATAGAATAATACAACACATTATGTGCTTATAAGTTTTATAGGGATGTATTTCTTTAAATGGATGTATCTTATTGGCGCCAAAAATAGTTTAAAAACAGCCTTGTTAATTATTTCACTGATTCTGAAAGTCCACATGCCTAGGTGGATGAAAGGGCTTGATCCGTTTTTTTATCTGCTGTATTCAGAACTTGTTGATTTTTACTTGTCTGTCACGTTGAGTGTTCTACATTAAACCAGGACGTATCATTGCTTTGTGGAGTGTGCTTCTTCCTTCTGGACCTGCATAGTGTTCGTGATTCGTTGTGGTATTTACACTATCATTTTGTCGTGAACAGTACACGAGACTAAAGGGATTAAAACATTTTCCCTGCTTGTACCGCATTATCCATAAATAAGAGTTTCCAGTTTAACAAATTTTGCGCTATTTTTTTTATTTAGTCTCTTCCCATGTATCCTTACTACCATATCAGAAGCCTTTTTAATCCATACTCCAAAATACTTTGTTTTAACATATCCCCATAAATATGGGTACTGTTGAACCAATTTGTGTGTGGGTATGTAATTTACAACAGCAGCTTTTGTTTTATCTACATTAATTTTATATCCCAAAAAAGACAAACAGTTTCAAAATGTTTCACAACACTGAGATGTACTTTTCTGGATTTATGTAGAAAAATAATATCATCTACAAATAAAGCCAGCTTTTCTTGATTACCATGCCAATTATGTCCTTGCATCTTGATTACCACACCTATTATATCCTTGCATTTCTGGGTCCTTATTTTATTTGTAAATGGCTCTAAATGCAAACAGAGACAAAGAGAACACCCCTTTCCTGGTTCCTCTGTTCAAACACAGTTTATCTGAGAGGAACCCTTCCATCTTTTCTTGCCTCCAATCCTTCAAACATCCTTCTAAATTAACCTTAAATTAACCTTATTATTGTATCAGAATACAAATACTTGCGATGTCTACTCAAAAAATCCCAGGTTACTCTGTCAAATGCTTTCTCTGCATCAAGACCCACCAACAGAGGTATTTTCTTACCTTCTGCTTCTCTCAGGATCATCATCTTTCTGTTAATGTTGCCACATTTTGCCTCTCTTCGACAAAGCTACACTGCTCCATATATATCAATTTTGGCAACACACTTGCCATTCATTTAGCTAGCAAAGACAAACACTTTATAATCATGGTTTAAAACTGAAATGGGTCTATATGAAGCTGGGACTGAAGGGTCTTTGCCAACTTTAGGTAACACAGCCTCCACAGCTTTCTTCCAGATATTGGTGCTTCCCCTCCTTTTAAACTACTGTTAAACAAAATTTTCCAGATCTTTATCACTTTCTTCCCTCCTAATTTTCAAACTTCCACAGGCATATTATCTGTTCCTGGAGACTTTCCTGAAGATTGTTTATACATCGCTCACCTCGCATCTTATCTGTTAGCCTCGTTTACCTATAACATTGGCATAATTAAGTCTTCCATAAACAGTTCTATCTGTACTCTTTCCTGATTTCCACATTTCTCTGCTTTATACAAATTTTCAAACTTTCTGGAGTATCTCTAAAATCTCCACAGGATTTTCTCAAGTTATTTTCTTGTTATAGGTTCCCTAAATTTGGCTACAACCCTTTCAATGATCTGTTGCCCAAGTCTTCGTGTTAAATGTTTCTGTGCTGTGGAGTTGTTATCCAAAGAAAATTGCTGCCTAACTGCAATCATTCTAAACTCATGTACATTATCCAAATACTCCCTTATTTTTATCTTTAGCACTCTTTTTTTACTCCTCCTCTTGTGCGAAATTCCCCTTATTCTGCAATACATTAACCTTTATCAGCCCCTCTAAGTAATTTCTATTACTTCTTAACCATAGCTCTTTCTATCGACAAAGCTTTTAAGCTCCATTTTCATTTTATCTCAGTCAGTAGCTATAACTTATGAAGATATTTATATCTTCCCAAATAACTCTCAAATAATTTCCCCTATCCATTCCTTAAAGTTCTCTCTTTTTAAAAGATAGCTGGGAAAGTGCCAGTGTCCCCTACATTTTTATCTTAGTTTTTATTGGTGCATGATCACAAATAGTTACTGTATGTATGTCGAAGCTTTCAAGTAAATGCACATGTTCCTGTGAATTTCAACTTCTATATAGTCTAGCCCAGTTATTGTACATTGGGGAATATGTAAATTCTGCCCGAGTTCCTATGTCTGAATTCACATCTTCCTCACCAAATATTTTCCTACATGTTTCCACAAATATAGCCTCTTTTCTTATATTGTCCCTTCTAGGTCCCCCTGACACATCATCACTATTGCAAACAAAATTCCAATTCCCATTTATAAATAATATTCCCTGCTGAAATCTGATTATTTCTCCCCAAATTTTTTTAAGCTCCATAATAGCATTTTTTTGGTGGAATATAAATAAATACCATTGTAATCCTCCTCACTTGCCACTAGCCCCTTACTACCACAAATCTAACATGTTTCTCTTTTTTTTTCACATCTATCACTATTGGAGCCCTTCTAGCAGTTAATATAAGTACTTCCCTTTCCTCTTTCCCCGACATGCTGCTGAATATCCATTCTGAAATTCTCTGTCAAATTCACATGTTCATTTCTTTCCAAATGTGTCTCCTATATGTATAACAGCACACACCTATATACTCCCTAGTCTCTTGTATGGCTTTTTTGACTAACTTATTGTATTCTCAGCAGGCCTACCCGGAGCAGTTGTATGATAAGACTAAGGTTACAGCAGCAATGATCAATATGATGCATATCAATATGTAATTAGATTTGATTGGACGTCACTTCCTAGGTACTAGCAAATGCAGAAAACTGAATCAATGTGAGCTGCATGACACTAAATTCTAAAACTGCATTGTCAAAAGCAAATCCAGCTAAGAAAAGGTCAAACACCAACAAGAAATATTCATTATCTGATCATAAGAACTGCAGAGCTCTTATGTACTGTGTTTACTACTTACTGCTTGAATTTGTGAACATAGTACCCAATTCCATTATCGGATAAAAGGGGTAATTTTTCTCACCCCAAAACCGTGGCAAGAAAGGAGTAAGACGCCCCTCCCCAAACAGGAAATGGCCAATGAAATTAATTTTTAAGCCAGCTGGTTAATTGGGCTCAGTAATTTTTTTTCAGAGTTCCAAGCAGAAAGCAGTACCTTATCCCCTGCCATATACATAAATAACAAAGGATATGCTGCATTTAGTAATAAAAGATCAGAGTATAAAAATTAGTGGTGCAATAAACACAGACATTGAAAACAGAAAGATAGTCGTATATACCTACGATTATTTTAGTTAAACATTAATATGCATTTTTTTAAGCGGGAAACACAAGCACTGCTATATTCAGGAAGCATTTACTATTTTCCTGTAATAAATGAAGTTGTGAAACATGGGCAAAGAGCGTCACAGTCTATTAGCATAGCAAAATGTAAAAAGTGAGCGTAGTACAATTTCTGGCTTGACTGCTCACAGCAGAAGACTGATGGGCAAGAAGAGACATAGGATATGCCCGAGTGGGGAATCAGCACAGGAAGAAAAAGGAAACAAAAGGCCAACAAGTTTTTATGAAACCTACCATTCTCTGAACCCACCCAGAACCTTGTCTGATGGCTCTACTATGGACAGCAATCACCCAAAAGATATGGGCATTATCCAGGCTTTGAAAGAGGCATAAATCTATTAGTTTCTACATGGAAATCTCAAGCAGCCCTTCTACCACCAAGTGACAGTTGGGTGGCAGGGAGCAGAACGACTTGCTATGACCTTCCTCTTGCCTCACTGGGATCATCCCCACCCCCCTCGGCACCTCCTTTGTGCCTGCTACTGCCATTCCCTGAAGGGGAAGTATGCCTCCTCACTCTGGATTCTATTCAGCTTTACTGCTGCTCAGCACCATAACAACACAGGTTTGGCCGTCTCAAACTCCACTGTGTAATGGGCAGTACTCCTGCTAGGTGTCAAGATGTCTGGCAAACCAGAGTGACCTTGCTTTCCTCCTCCTGTATAGATAAGCCATCAACAGTCATTCACTCCCATCACCCCACCCTGGCCAGCTCTTACAAGCACCCAGGCTGCACCTTAAATTTAGGTCACCTGCAGCATAGTAAGGGCTGTATCCCCTCTACATGACACAGCTAGGTGTGAAACCTTATCATCAACACCTTTTTTTATCCCCACATGTTCTACATTGGACTGTGGTATTGTGTCAACTGTCGTAATCTCTCTCAATTCAATGTAAATCTTCTACCTTCAACAGTCATGCCTGACTGTTGCAGGTCTACTCTCACCCAACATATTAAAGAAATACAAATCACAAGAAATACAGCACAGGGAAGCAGACAATAAATCTGTAACACTTCACCAGGAGAAAGAGGACACAAGTGGAAGTCTACAGAGTTCAAAGATGTTAATTACAGTTGTAAAATGAAAAAGGAAATGGAAAATAAAGATGAGATGGGCTCAGTAAATTTTAAGGCTACTTCTTTAAACATGAATATTGTAAAGAATTTGTTTGTGGAGACAAGACTGTTTTGGAATGGCTACAGGAAAAGGATGCAGACATGACTTGCTGGGAGGATATCATGGATATCAGTAATATTAATGCGGTTGAGGACGCTAGATTTGACACACAGTGGTAGACTTGAGACAGTGGGGGAAGTAAGAATCAGCACAGTGAGTAACACTGTCACCTCACAGCAAGAGGCTCTTTAGTTTGGTTCTAGGGTGGACAGCCTTCTGTCTGCAGCCCACTTGTTCTCCCAGTGCTCTCGAGGGTCTTCTGATTTCCTCCTACATCCCAGACATAACGTAACTGGTCTAGTTTTTAAGCTGCCTGTAGGATGTACGAGTGAGCAAGTGTGGGGAGAGATATGGCACAAAGGCCTGACAATCTACTTCCATTTACCACTTGCCCAATAAACTGTGTGGATAGTGACAGCTGCTCCTGGGATCACTACAGGAGTTTGGTATGACTCAATAGCATTGGATGGTTAAATGTTAGAAGGCTATAGCAACATTTGGAGCAGAAGAATATTCAGGCATCACTATATTAGTCAGAAGTGGGGGGGTATTATGGTTTTGAACAGGACTACTGGGAAAGATGATATTGATGGGGACATTTTAATTGCAAGATGAACACGTAGGAGTGTGTGTGAAATTCATAGATTAATCAAGAAGTAAGAGTCAGTTTGTAACAAAAAAAAATTAACCGAGAAGTAGGAGTTAGTTTGTAACCAAAAAAAAAGCCCCATATTTATTGGAAAAGTCTTTCAGTTTTGTTTGGAGACTTGCCAGGATATAAACTACAAATTAGGATAGAAGAACTGTAAGAATGACAAAAAGGGTGGGAAAGTTTACATTTATTAGAGTTAATGGGCAGAAATTTGCAATGCAACACCATAAAAGAGTGGGGATGCCAAGTCTGTGACCATTTAAATTATGCTAAAGGTTTGCAACTGGTTGCCAAGAAGTGCTTAGATGTTTACTTTTCAGATTACTGGGCCCTACTGGTACATAAGAGGGAAATGTGTACTGTTTGAATTGTGGCTGGTTGAAAGAACAGTTTATAAAGAAAATAATGATAAGACTTTGGGAGGAGCATCTTAAGTGAATTATAAATAAACTGGTGGATGGTGTTAAGGTACAGGATTAGTTTGGAATGTAATGGTGCAGTTAGAGAGTATGATAAGAAGGGAGACTGGCAGATACAGGGAGCTAATAAGTTGATAAGTGACTTGGATGTTGAATTAGAACTCTAGAACATTCTGTGTTACTGAAAAGTTATTTTAAGGCTAATATGGACAGAGTAAAGGGACTCGTGGAGAATCACTATCACATTAAGCAGGGAAGGAATAATTTTCTTCATTTAATAGGTAAGAAGGTGAAGATGAAGGAGTAACTGACAGGACAAGGGATGAGCAATGCACTTAATTTGCAGATGGGTGAACAACAAGTGATGGGGCTGTGCACAAATATCTGGCAAGTGTATATAGAGGGAAAGAGTAGATACTGAGAAGTAAAAAAAAGAAACTATACAGAGGAAAAGTCTGGGGAATCTACACAAGCATAAGAAGTATTAAGGGTAATGAAATCAATAAAGATGTACAATACCCCAGCGACAGATGATCCAACATATGAATACTACTGGGATTTATCCAGTTTTTTTCTAATAATGAATGAATGTTTACCTGAAGGCATTAGGAATGCAAGAATCAGAAAATATATTGTTAGATTCATTTTGAAGAAATTAAGACAGAGTACTTGGATTTAACACTGAATTCTGATGGCAATGAAGGTTAGTGTGTGCAAAATACTGGATGATACATTGAAACTGGGAGCTTCTGAAATAGAAAATGGTACAGCTATTGGGTATTAAACATTATTCTGTAAGAAACGGGGAACAGTACAGCTTTTGGGGGAAGGTGTGATTAGTGGGGTGCATTGCCAACACTTTCGTCAATCCCAAATGATCATACTTTTGTTTAGTTACGATTCTGATGAAAAATATGTGGGTTTAGTTGAAACCTAGTGTAAGTGTACCAGAGTAGTGCTTTTGATTAAGGGTGGGTTAAAGTAAACCAGTGAATATATGAGGGGAATAAGGTTAACTATGGTTTCTCCCTCATTATTTTGGTTTCATTTATGAATGCTGAAGTGTTGACAGTCAGGAAACAATATGCAGGCAGATGAATGGACGATTCACAAAGGCACGCCCCCATCACTAAATTTAAATTACGATGGCATTAGGTATTGTTAATTAAAGAAGAAAGTTATGCAAGGTATGTCATGCAGATTTTGTTGAAGTGCTATGATTGGTGTGACTGAATTTAAATAAAGAAATGTAAATGGATTTTGAGATGGGGTATAATTGGTTGGGTAGGTGGGAAGGGTTACTTTTTTCAGAGAAACAATGTGACATATTAGTAACACGTTACATTATTCACTATACACTGTTGCAGGAATAAGGAAAGTTTTAGATGCAATAAAAAGTTTACTTTAACATGGAAGGTCTTGTCTCTGCTTTTGTAAACAGTTTATTACATTTAAATTATATTTGATAAAAGGCTTTGCTTAAATATTTACATGTCGCTGAAATGGTTAGAAATGGAATTCATGGGGGTATTTTTTAAATGCACGGAGATCACACTTGAATTTGCAAAATAAAAGGACTTGTAGAGGTAAGGCAATCAGTGAAGACAGGCCATGACACACCCTTTGGTTTACTAAGGTTGCTAAAATTGTTTTACAATACTTGGAATTAAAGATTAAGGGTGAGTACAAGCTTGGTTTGTATGTTGAAAAAGCACAAACATCCAACTTTCTGGGAAAATGTAGGGATCTGGAAGGTAAGAAGGCAAGGAAAAACCTCTAGTTTATGATTACTTGAAGGAAATTAGTAAGTGGAAACTAAGGTGAGTGGTAGGAAATAGTAACGGTTGGTTAGACAGTGAAGATGTACTACTTGGAACCTGTCAGGAAGCTTTAGTAAAAGAGATTCAGATATTCCACACACGCAAAAAGGTGCCTGGGATTTTACTATGGGACTATTTTACAATAAACTATCTGTGAAAAAAACCCACAAAATACAAGGCAGCTGGGGAAAGATTTTTTTTAAATGTATTAATGGAAAGAAAAATATTCTTTAGACTGCTATAAGGTTGAGGATTTTGGGAACTCACCTGTAAGACAATTTAAACATCCTTATCTGAATACTGTAAGAATGACTAACATTTCTGCATGGTTAATTTAAAGATGCTCCACAAATGGAGATGATCATGGTACATATACTTGTTATACGTGTGGCCAACATGGAAATATAAAACAGTAAGTTAATAAAAGGAAGGTGGAAAGGATCTATAGAGATGGTTTATAAAAAAGGCTAAGTGTTAAGCTAGTTGAATGTTTGTTGCGTCTTTCAGCTTTTCCCGGTGTATTTTGTACTATTTCCTTTTTGTTAAGTAATTATTCCTGCATTAAGGAAAAGTTTACTTTGATGCAACAATCAGTGACAGGCTTGTGTTACATGAATTGTATTCTGGACTGTTGATAAGGTCATCTGTACTAATATCCAATGGATTTTTAAAATCAAACTACACTACAACAAATACATGCAGATGGGACTTCAATGTCTTAACTTTAGTTCAAAACACAGGAACCCCCCCCCCCCACTTTATGCTGTACTACACTGTCTATACTGGAAAATGAACCCAGGCACCTGGTGTGAGAATAGAGCCCACAACCTTCTGATCTTCCTAGCAAAGAATGATGTAGTGCCAGTAATGACACTAAGCAAAGCATGCATCTGTTCCTTCTTCTTTCGGCTTTTCCCAGTTAGGGGTCGCCACAGCAGAACTCTGGTCCGCTAATGACTGGCAGATTTTTATGATGCCAAGGTGCCAGCCCGACTCACAACCTTCAATGAAGGCACGCCCATTCACGCACGTCTTTCGAATGCCACTTGTCCACGGGGAGGACATGCAGACTCCACACAGAAGGCGCTCCAGCAGAGAATCGAACAGGAGAACCTCTTGCTGTGAGGCGACAACGCTACCGCTGCACCACCATGGCTTCAAAGCATGCATCTGTTCCTTAATATGTGGTAAAACAAGGACTTCCCTGTTGGACAGAACATGTAGACCACTTCACATTCTTGTCTAGCCCACCTAGTACAAAAAAAAAAAGGAATAGTTGCTCACAGTTTTCTATCTCATGTTCAATGCAAACTCCCTATAGCTGAAAAGTCCCCCAGAAATGGCAAGACATAGCTCTACTAGAGTATTTTTGTTTTTACATCTAAATGTTGTTCTCTCAATCATTATACTTGTAAAACTTTGACCAAACAATGTGGATTACAGTTGGTAAATAATGACAAAAATTAGTTAAGAGTCTTCTATTCATATGAAAAAAACATATCAGCACAAATCCTCTTATTCTGCCGATTGTTAAGTAAACAACACTAATATTTGACAAATGTCCTGGGTCTTTGTTCCTTATCTTAGGGTGAGGAAGTTGAGAGCAATGATGCCTAGTTTAAGACTAAACAAAAGTTGCTGCAAATATGATTAACTATACACTTGAAATTTGATAATATTCACCATGGAACAAAGCTGAATTTGTTAACTTACACTAAAGTCACTGAACCACCAAAAACAGATCCTGCTGATATGCTCTTCAAAAGGAGAACAAAACTGAAAATTGTCTGCCCTCTAGTGACAATATGAAGCATAGAAAATAGTTTTGTGTTTTTACTATTTCCAAAGAGCAGCACTATGTGTATCCAAGAGTTTGCTTAGCTAATGCTCAATAACGAAACTGATGAAGAATTCGGTAAAAAATGAGATCTGCACAGTCAAGAACGCACAGTTAAGAGGGTAGAAAAGAGAAGTGAATCTAATCAAAACAACACAGGGTGAGGCAACCAAGACATTATATAGGCAAGAGTAGCTCTATAAAAAGATAGTAGGACAGGGACAGAAAAAAAACAAAACATCAAAAGGAGGAGTGTTCAAATCCCACTGTTGCCTATCTGGGCACTTACAAACAGTTCAAAGTTAATCTTTGTTCCCTAATCAGGTGATGAGAAGAAACCAGATGAAGTTCTTGTGCAATTCTGATCAGAAGAAGCACAACTATGAACAAACAGTGCAGACTAGATGACATCCTAAAGGTGAAACAGCCATTTGGTAATAGTAACACTGATTATGACACCTGTGAGGTTCACTACACCTTGAAGTATGCCAGGGAGATTCACAAGCACACAGGTTTGAGACTACAGGCCAAAATGGGGCAGGAATTAAGGCAGCTAGGAAGGACTGAGAAAGAGTATTAAGTACTTTATGGAAAAGCAGGAAATGCAAGAAGGCGCTCTGAAACTAGAGGCAGAGTAAAGAGGGATGATCAATAAAAAAAGATGATGGAGGCATATAATAGACTACGAAACAGGCACAGTATGTGAAATATACCTACAAAAATCTCAGGAGTAAAGGTTACAAAATTCATATAGTAGGATAAGGCAGCTGCAATGGACGAGATAGCAATGTGAATGAGAGACTGAAAAAAATAATTCTTAAAATACAAAAGCAGAAAAACCAAGAAACTGCAGTACTGGTAAAAGAAGGGCAAAATTTGGGGAAATACTACAAGCAGGAAGAAACACTGACAGTTCTTTATCTATGCTATTCATAGGACAGTGGTGAGGTAGGGTGCCAGTGAGGAAGAATAAGAAACTATGGGGAAAAAAACATGAGAAATTAGCTGGGGAGGATGCAGACAAGAAAATCAAGGGGACTACGAGGGAATAATATGCATAACCCACATGAACATAAGTTATCTGGATACTGTACCCAATAAGCCAATGGAAGAACTGCAGATTTTATCATTGGAAAGAACAGTGAAGCTGCAGACCTAGTATTACGAAAAAAAGATTCAGCAGCCTAGATCACAAGACCACGTAATAAAAAAACAGATCACATCTCACTACTTTGAGTAAAAAAAAAAAAAAAAAAAAACTAGTGAAAAGAATAAAACATTAAACCATAATGATTGAAAATACCAAAATGCATAAAATGAGAATTAAGAAAAGTTTCCTGAAAGCTATTTTTTGTGTAAATTACCTAAAGGATCATGCAGCAGAGCACTTTGCAATTAAACTGGATCAAGATCTGTGATTGTCTCACCAATGACGGCAGCAGAGACATCCTTCTGGATATGGATTCTAGCGAGGCATCTGATGCAACTCATAAAGCACAGGGAACTGAGAGGGTATAGGGTGGCAGTCAAAACAGTATAGTGGTGGTGCTGGGGATGATTTACATAAAGCTGGAAGATGGAGTGCTGCAGGGTTCTGTACTGCAACTGGTCTTTTTTTAGAATATATTTCATCACATAACATCAATGATGAAAAGCAAAATCATCCTACTTGCTGAGGACACCAAGAATGGTTTAGCGATTACAGGAGGGTTACTCGCCAGAAAGTTCTGGTACAACCTGCACAGTGAGCAAGGGGATATCAGCTAGAATGTAATGCAAAAAAGTAAAAAGTCATAACTTTGGTGAGGAATTCATAGAAAATATAAAGGACTCAGTAAAAGAACGCATATAAGGAAAAGGAACTGAGGATCATAATGGCATTACGTTAAATCAAACATCTATCACCTTGGTTGGCATATAGGTTCAATTATTTCGATAGTTATGACAAAAAGGCCACTTTTTATAAGCAACCCAGGGAGAAAAGCTCCAAAACACAACGATGACACCAACAACAATGAACACTAATGTTGCAGACATAGTGGTAAAAGGAAAATCAATAGGAATAACACAATGAGTACAACAGTACATATGACCACACAACATATCTACAGAAGTTGTAGCTCTCACTATGGTACAGGTGACAGGGGTTCCATCAGCAGACCCAGAACCTCAGCAGCTGGTTAGAACAGGTAGAAATGAGCAACTAATTTGCCAGTTCTGCTTGTTCAAAAGGAGGGAATTATGGGGTCTGCACTACAGAAATGTCTGGTGGAGTCCAGGCAGTTAGCCCTGGATGAAGAAATGTGTCACAATATGCTGTCTTCATACAGGTTCAGATAAGACTGTAGTGAAGGTAAATAGGCTCAAAGGGGACAGCATTTATAGGAATAGTGTGTGACATGGCAGAATAAAGGAATATTCCTCACCAGTTGTAGAAGGCAAAACCTGGCACTTAGCTTTTTCTTCCCAGCATAGCAATGAGCGCAGTCAATAAAAGTCTTCTTCCACAGCATAATTCGCAGTGCTATGCTGGGTAAGATAGGGGGAATGAGAAGGTCAACATGGTATTGGGGGAATAGATGGTAGGGGTGCAAGAACAAAAACAAGAAGCATCCAAAATAAAGTGAAAGGGCAGCAACAAATGCCAACAAAATGCTGGAGTGTACAAGTAGAATAAAATAATTCAAGAAATGCTGAAGCCATCATTCTTTTGTACAGGGCAAAGGTAAGGTCTCATCTGGGATATGCTGTGTTAGTTCTGAAATCCATTCACATAAAGAGATCAGGCTGGTAACTAAGGATACAATAAAGAGGTACAGCGAAGAGATGCCAAAATGGTGAAAGGAATGGAGGGGGTAGGACATGAGGACAGACTCGGACAGCTTACTAAGCAAATAATGTGAAAAAAAGAAAAGGGGCGTGGGTGTTGTGGTGTGAATACACCATGCTTTTAGGAGAAAAGAGGGAGGGTTGAACTTGAACAGGAAAATCAAGAGAGGGAATCTTGGGAAGTGGACAATAGCTACAAGACTGAACAATTTAAGAAAACACTACTCTTTACAAAAGCTTATGGGTTATGACACACTAGAATTCAATGCTAGAGGCAACTATAAAGGGGATTTTATGGGTTCAAGAATGTCCAGGACAAATGGGGAAAACAGACAAGCCAGCCGTTCTGACATGAGTCAAATTACTCAATACTCTGACAGACTTGATATACTAAAACTTCTTGTATTACCATCTTCATATTTTCATATGGAAGCAAACGTCAGTAGCAGTCATGGCAGGGCAAGCAATAGACGTTACTGATTTTAACATGAATGAAGAGACACTGACTTTCTGAAAGGATCAGGGTCACACAAAAAAAAACTAGCAAGATGAAACTAAGGGAACACAAGAGTTCTGGAAGAAATGCTAACTCTACAAAAAGGCAAAGCAAATGTACGAGTACTTTTACTCCTGTTTTGCCAATTATTTGGTTTTGAGAGAAAGTACAGTTGTGTAAATTGCACTTACCGTAACAGCAGATGTTCAGACTCCTCACTGCTTGCTGTAGCTTTTGCTGTATGGGTTGTATTCTGCTCAGAATACAACTGACCAGCTTCACAAAAGCTCTGCCTCCCTCCTAGACTTTCACTATGACTGCTGATTGGTCAGCCCACTGGATGGAAATCAGCAGTCAGAGTGAAGAGATCCTGAGGACTTTCTTGCCCATAAAGACAGAAAGAGGTTACTCATCCTGAACCTCTTAATATACAACAGTAATCCAAAATGCTATATACCAACAACTATATATGAATGAAGGGGATGGCAGGTGGGTGCATCTACTGCAGCAGTGATGACTTCAAGACATCTACTGTTAAGCCTTCCTCTGCCATTCCTGTTGCTTCCTTTACTTCCTCCCTGTTCATCAAGTTGGGACACAAGTTATTTCTACCGACAGAGATGAGACTTCCTCTGATGAAGATTCTCTAGCATATTCCATTCAAATTACATCCCCTCTGGAATATGCTGTGTATAATGTCCGGATGTTGGGTGGAAGACTACCCCATATGTAAACAATACTGCAGCACTGAATAAAAGGAAATCATGTAATGGTCTTTTGGAAAAAGACCAGAACATAATGAGTACATCATTCAAAGTTAAAGGGATGTTTAAATGTGGTTCATATTTACAATGTAAACTTACAAATGAGGGTTCCTATTGTTTCCCTACACAAACAGACCTATTGTTCTTTCCAAGCATTAGAACAGTCATAGTATATTGTACACTGAAGTCTGTATGACATGCATTTTTTAATAAGGAAAATTAAAAGAAAATTGAGCTTGTGCATTTATAAACATTTATATGCCATATGAGTGCAAAATGACAGAAATGCTTTACTTAAACGTACTTTATCATGTACTTCATTCAAAAGGTTTGTGTTTACAGTAATTGACGGTATCAAAATGAGCTGGGGGAGGGTGACAATGAAGCATTATTGAAAAAGAAATAATCTGGCAATTAAAAACTAGACATCTGTAACCACATGGGTCTTAATGAAAACATACGTATTAAGCATAGTTTAAAATTAAGACTATTTGGTAGTCCCACTTCCTTTTAGGAGGCTTTTACTATGTGGTGTTTAACTTGATTAGCTAATTAATGTGGCTGCATACTTTAATGTTAAAATTCTACAAAAAGTGAAGTTCCACTTTTTTCTAAAGAACTTTCTGTACAGTCCTCCGAGACAAAAATGCTTAACCACAATAAATATCTGTGTTAGTTTTTTCGTTATTAGCAGTCTATTTCATTTTTTTAAAGATATGGGAGTCACACACACGCACGTCGGGGGAACATAAGGATAGGGCAGGGTACATGGTAGATGCCACAACAGGCTAAAGGCCAACCCACATGGATATCAGTCACTTCTCTGTGGGTCACACCATGTTCAAACCTGATGTTCACATGACTAAGCAAGTCATGCCAGGTTGTGGTCCATGGCTTAAAGATGGGTGCAGTGGTATTTGTACACCTCAGATGTCACTAGCCTATGCAAGTGATGGTTAGAGGCCACAAGGGACTCCCTCTAAGCTACTATTAGAAAGGAAGTCTTCACTTCCCTCCTGAGTAGTGGGTCAAAGAAACCACTAGAGGCATCAACCAGTTCAGTCAGAGGTACCCAACCAAAGCCGCTCCTCTGCCACAGCCACAACCTGATCTGTAGAAGGAAGGGTAAATTAAAAGTGATCACATAAGTACACTGTAATGCTGCATACGCCATACATGCTAACTGCTAGGTGTGAAGTTCTTGCCTCCTGCGGCATCCATCCATGTTTGTCTTACAGGAGCTGAGGAATGGAGAGCAAAATAGGAAGAATTCAGAACAGTGGTGGACCTGTGAAATGAAAGAGAGAAAAGATGCTTACAGTAAAAACCTTGGTCATCTTGACCTTGATCCCTACTTCCCACTAGCTAAGCAAGTCAGAGTTATGCTGCCACAGGCTGCTATACTGACACTTACACTCCTCGACAGAACAGTTAAAAACTTATACCAGACATCAATCTTAAAAAAATACAGACCATCATATTAGACCAAAAGATACCAAAGTCCCTATACAGGAAGGGAAAGAAAATGTTCTCCTTCAGACACTATGAGCTGTCATCACCTGAAGCAGCCATGGTCACTCAGAAAAGTCCATTCAAGGAGCAAAACAGTGGCCCCATGTGTAATGGTGCAAACTAGGACATCATGTGATATGCATCTCAGCACAGCAATGAAGGGCTTCAAAAAGACCAAGAAGTAAAACCATGCACTATGGGCATCACAGATCCTGTACCTGAGCATATCGTGCACATCCCCAGGATGGGTATGGACTAGCAGATCAGTGTTAATAGGGTGGTGCATTATGGTAGTTGCAATAAAGTCCCTCATTAACATAAGTGCCAAGCTATGAAGTCTAAACTAGCATGACAAAGTGGCATCATCCTACAGCAACAGACCTTGCTAATATGAGCAACTGTGGAAAATAGAAGTTATGTTCTTACCATAACGTTCCATGTTAGTTGTCTTCTTCTCGCCTTCTTCTTGCTGGATGGGTTCGGAGCCGACCTCGGCTCCGACTCGGCCACTCTAAAAGCTCGAGAGTTGGTTCCACCGGCTCGAGGCTCCCCTTATATCCCACAATGCTAGGCGAGAGTTACCTCAGATCTCGTTTGTAAGCTAACCCCAGCTTATAACAGTAACAGTATAACTGTAAAACAGAATCCACCTCTAACAACAGGAAGAAAGAAGGGTGACCTACATCCTGAAACAAGAAATATGCATAATAGCATATGACTAAGAAAGAGGTGGTAGAAAGAGAGGTCACGATCACAACTCCTCTAGGTCTGTCCAGGCCAGGGGAAGGAGGGTGGGGCCAAGAAGAAGGCGAAGAAGACAACTAACATGGAACGTTATGGTAAGAACATAACTTCTATATGTTAAGTTGTCTATCTCGCCTTCATTCTTGCTGGATGGGACCGTCCCTAGCACCTTGTCCCGGGTGGCCTAACGGAACAGACTCCTGAGAACAGTGGAACCAAAATTAGCTCTATGCCTAGAAGCTAAATCCAACTTATAATGGGAAATAAAAGTGTGAGGAGTAGCCCAAGTAGCCGCTGCACAAATGGTGTCAATAGGCAGTCTGTCTTGGAAGGCTAAAGAAGTAGCCAAAGCTCTGGTGGAATGGGCTTTAGGTTTATTAGGCAGTTTTGGTGTCTAATCTCATAAACAAGGGTAATCAGAGATGTTAGCCATCTGGATAATGATACCTTTGAAACTGGAAGTCCCTTTCTGCTTTCCATAGGAGACAAACAGCTGATCAGATTTTCTGAATTGTTTCGTCCTGTCCAAGTAGTACCTTAATTGACGATGAACATCCAGGCAGTGTAATTTTTGTTCAGACCTATTTGAATACTCTGGGAAAAAGACAGGGAGGTCAATGCTTTGGTTTAGATTTGATGTTGAAACCACCTTAGGCAAAAAGGACGGGTTAGTTCGTAAGGAAACTCTGTCCTTATGGAACAAAAGATAAGGAGAACGACAACTGAGTGCTTGAAGTTCTGAAATTCTTCTAGCTGATGTGATAGCCACCAGAAAGAGAGTTTTCCATGATAATAATTTCAAGGAACATGAAGCTGCAGGTTCGAAAGGGGAAAGAATCAAAGAAGCAAGAACTAAATTTAGGTCCCAAGGAGAAGGAGGATTTCTTATAGGAGGTCTGAGAAGAAAAACTCCTTTCAAAAAGGCTTTGCAAAGTTTGTGGGACATTAGGGCAGATTCAGAAATGCCCACATGAAAATTAGAAATAGCTGCCAATTGAACCTTAAGAGTAGATGGAGATGAACCTGCATGGAAGAGTTCAGCTAGAAAATCAAGGACTAGTTGGATGGAAGCGGTGAAAGGATCTATGTCCTTTCCTTGTGCCCAATATGAGAAGCGTTTCCACTTACTCAAATAAATCTTTCGAGTGGAAGATTTATGGGAAGCTATCAATATATCCCTAACCGAGTGAGATAATTGAGGAAGCCTGGCTACGGTTGGAACTGGAGGAACCAAGCAGTGAGGTTCAGAGAGGGGAGGGAGCGATGAAACTGACCCGACTGGTGGATCAAAAGATCTGGAACTAGGTCCAGACTCCACGGTCGCTTCAAGAGAAAGCGATGTAGAAAGGGGAACCACACTTGTCGAGGCCAGTAAGGAGCAATGAGGATCAATGAGGCCTTCTGAGCGATAGCTTTCTGTATTACTTGAGAGATCAGAGGGAAAGGAGGAAATGCATACAGAAGTCCCCGGGGCCAAACTTGGACTAGAGCGTCTCTGCTGGGTTGGCCTGGTAAAGGGAATAGAGTGAAGTATTCTCTGCACTTGCTGTTTTGGGGAGTAGCAAAAAGATCGCAGCAAGGCTGACCCCACTTGAGAAAAATCTCTCTCACTACAGAGTCTTTCAGAGACCACTCGTGAGGCATGAGTATAGCTCTGCTCAACTTGTCCGCAATGTGATTGGACTTCCCGGGGATGTGCGTTGCTATCAGAAAACGCTGAGAAGAAATCGCCCATTGCCACAGTCTGAGTGCTTCTCGACACAGAGGGTATGATCTGGTTCCGCCTTGTTTGTTGATGTACCACACTACAGACATATTGTCTGTCTGGATTGCAATCGTTCCCAAGGGAAGAGAGTCTTGAAGGGCTTGCAACGCTAAAAGCACTGCTCTCATCTCCAGAACATTTATGTGCAAGTGGCATTCGTTTGGTTGCCATGTGCCCTGGACTGTCCTGCCCTGATAATGCCCCCCCCACCCGATCAGGGAGGCATCCGTTGTCAGAGTAGCAACCGGAGGAGGTGGAACAAATGGTCTTCCCAACAGGAGCTGGGGGGAAGACATCCACCACATGAGATGCTTTTTGCACGCTTGCGTGATCATAATGGTGTGAGACATTGGAAGTTCCTGGTACGACCATTGAGAAAAAAGCATCCACTGAAGGATCCGCATGTGGTATCTGGCCAATGGGAGGAGAGGTATGGCCGCTGCCATGATTCCCAACACCTTTAGAACTAACCTGGCTTTGGCTCTGTTGTTGTTGAGAAGAAGTGACACCAATTTGTGAATGTCTGATATCCTTTGGTTCGTTAGTGTTGCAGACATGTTTATAGTATCTAAATTTGCGCCTATGTAGGTAATAGTACGACAAGGCGACAAAACAGACTTTTCGCAATTTATTGAAATACCCAGTTTTTGACAAAGCGAAAAGTATAATCTCTGGCCATCAGAAGGAGATGCTTGGTGGGAGCTGTGAGAAGCCAGTCGTCCAAATATGGAAACACCTGGAATCCTTGTCGTCTCAGGTGAGAAGCTACCACTGCCATGCATTTGGTAAACACCGGGGCAGTGGTGAGACCAAAGGGCAGGGCCCTGAACTGAAAATGACTGGTTCCCAGCCTGAAGCGGAGGAATCTTCTGGAGCGTCTGTTCATTTTATGTGATAGTACGCATCCGAAGGTCTATAGAGCACATCCAGTTTCCTTTGCCCAAAGGGGAAGAATGGATTGCAGCGTGACCATCCGAAATCTTGTTTTCTTGACTGATTTGTTCAAGACACTGAGATCCAAAATCGGTCTCCAGTCCCCTGTTTTCTTTGGAACTAAAAGAACCTTGAGTAGATTCGGATCCTTGTTGGTCTGCTGGCACTGACTGAATTGCTCTTTTGCAAGCAGTTTTGAAATTTCCAAAGCTGCTATATCCCTTTGAGCGGGTGGAACATCTGGAAGGGATTTTTGACTGATTTGGAAAAGCGAAGAAAGGGGATAGAATAGCCTTCGAAATGATGGACTGTACCCATTTGTCTTGAGTCAGGGATAGCCAGGCTTCTGGGTACAGTGACAATCTTCCCCGCCTGCCTCCGAAGATGGGCAGTCGGGCAACACCTCAGGGATGCTGAAAGGGCTTGTCAGGAAAGGCTTCCCGATTGCCCTGGTTCTGCGGACCCCCCCTGCCCCTAGGGCGACGTCTACCATTGTTATTCCCACCTCTGCCTTTGGTAGGAAAACGACTCTGTCGTCAGGCGAAGTCCCTTGAGATTGTTTACGGAACCACATCTTCCCACCCTTCTGGCCTTTGCGGTAAGGCCTAGAAGGAGTCGAAAAACAGACTCCGACGGCAGAAAGGGTCTTGCCATCAGTCTCGCACCTAGTCAGGGTTTCTTTCACTTGAGGACCAAAGAGATGATCCATCAAAAGGGGAGTTCGTGAAAGACGTCTTGAAAGGTTCCAAAGTTGCATAGCCGCATCCAGGCGTGCCTACGTAAGGCTACCCCTGTCCCTGCGGCTCTGCTCGCTCCATCGGCCGCATAAGAGAGGAGGCGCATGGAGGAGCTGGATATGGAATTAAGGGTAGCCAGCTGCGTGTTCATTTTCTCTTGGAAACCCGCAGCTGTAGGGTCCTTTAACATTTCACTCGCTTCCTTGATCAAGTCCCTTTGAAGACGAGTGAAATGGCACAGGTAATTCAGCGAACGCATGGTAAATGTCGCTGAGGAGAACATCCGCTTCCCGTACCTATCCATGGACCTAGATTCCTTGTTAGGTGGATGGACAGGCACTGAAGGATCAGCCAGTTCCTTCTTTGTGGCGGCAGCTACCACCATAGCATAAATTGCTTGTCTGATGGAGCTGTGATGAATTTGGAGGGTCTCCTGGGAGTGGGGTCCACTGAATCAGGAGCCGTCCATGCCTTCTTAGCAACCACCTGCATGAGGGGGTCGAGGGGGGGGGGCACCCAGGAGGTGGAAGGACGAGAGCCAAACGCCTCAAGATACACAGATTCGTCCTCCGAAGGGTTGAGGGCTGGCCAATTTCCCCTCTGTTTCAGGATCTCCAGAATGTCTGCAAATGAGACATCTTCAGAAGGGGAACGGGGGGAACCCTCAGAATCATCCAGATCTGTGTCTGGCGTGATAGACTCAGGTGAGTCAATGTGTTTCCTCTTGCACTTCCTTTTCTGAGGGGCTCTTCTGCCAAATCAGGAGAGGCCTCGGAAGAGGATGAAATCCCCACAGGGGGTTCCTGAGGAGCTGGCTCTCTGCGGTCCGGGATGAGGGAGTGAGTCGACTTACCCTGAGGCAGCATAGAGGGAGGGGCGGACGGAGCCGACTGTGGGGTAGAGCCTGGCTCTAACACACTCCGCATGACCTCGAATGCACCCCTGTCAGGCAGAGCCAGAGGTCCCCGCTCCGAAGAGCTAAGAACCCCCCTCGGCACCGACAGTGATGGCTCCGAGGTCGATGTCGGAGCCGAACTCACCAGCGCCGAAGCCCCGAGAGGGAGACCGGGGTCGGACAAGGGTCCGATGCCACTCACCCTCGGAGCCGACGAGGGAAGTCCGGCGCCGAGATTCTTCCAAAGAAGAAAACGGAGCCGGCAGCGGGCGAAGACAATTGTCTCGGCTCGGTAATCACAGTCTCGGTTCCGCGCGACCCGGCTCGAACTCAGAAGAGTCGAAGGAGGAAAGAGTTGATGGACCGGGGCAGGCATCGACTGATGAGTCGGGCTCTGAAGCATCTGGGCTAGTGCCTCGGACTTAAGTAGTCGACTCACTACCCTCTGAAGGTCATGATCGGACAGCCTCGATGACCTAGAGGAATGAGACCTTTGGCTCCGTTCAGACAGCAGGGGAGAACCTGGAGCCGAATGAACGGAGCCAATAGATGGTGACCTTGATCTCTTTCTAGTTGTCGGCTCCGAAGATCTGGTCGGAGCCGACACGGGTACTTCAATAACCTCGGCTCCAGCCGGAGCCGACAGAGCCACAGAAACTGTGGACTGAGACTTATCGGCTCCAGCCGGAGCCGATAAAGGCAAAGGTTGAACAACCTGAGGTCTCGGCTCAGAAGCCGGGCCGAAGACCTCGATGCCTTAGAGGGCTTCCCTGTTGAGACAGACAGGGAATCCTCTGGCTTCAACAAGCCTCTCAGAATTAGCTTGTTTTTCTTTCCTGCAGGACCCTGGGGCTGAAGCCATGGCAAACAGCACAGGAGTCCTGCAGGTGCAAAACCCCAGACAATAGACACAAGAAGTGTGAGCGTCTGTCAGAGACATTTTCTGACAGCACGCATCACACTTCTTGAATCGAGACCTTTGCTTCTTTAGACATTGCCTAACTGACAGGTGTACACAAACACACACTCAAACACACCAGTTATACCCTGTCAGAAAATATAATAATTTTAGTAATGATACTAGAATTTAAGTACAATAAAATTATAGTAAAATTATAGTAAACTACACAAACACTCCCTTAGGGAAGAGAAGGCCTAAGGCCCAAGGGAAGAACCAAAGGTTCTTTTAGAAAAGAAACGGGAAAAAAATAGGGTCGGGGATAAAGTTCTATGATCTACACTAATCTAAGAAGAATTTAACTTAAAAAGGGGTAAAAAGAGTAACTTTTAGAAGAAAAAGCTAACACTCACCAGGAACCGGTAGAAGCAACCAACCTTGAAGCTGTAGCGGCAAACGAGATCTGGGGTAACTCTCGCCTAGCATTGTGGGATATAAGGGGAGCCTCGAGCCGGTGGAACCAACTCTCGAGCTTTTAGAGTGGCCGAGTCGGAGCCGAGGTCGGCTCCGAACCCATCCAGCAAGAATGAAGGCGAGATAGACAACTTAACATGCAGAGTTTACTACATTAGGACACAGGCTGCTGAAACAGGCACAGTGTATGAAGATAAAATGTCTTGTAATGGAAGTCCTACAATGTACTGAAAATAGATGGTGGATTGCAACAACAGGGACCTAGAAGGTCTTCCATATGTGGGTGTGGGAACACAACACAATTCCGTGACACTTATGTCTAGCTGCAGTAGGGGTACACCAGCAGGAACATGCACAAAGAGTAGGTGATGGACACAAGACACAATGGACTGCACATACTGGGTGAGGCATCTCAATGCATAGTGAGAGGGATGAGGTGTGCAGTGTTTTATAGAGTTTCAATACACTGATGTGGGAAAGGATGTCATGATAACAAGCCTTTAACTGCAGTTTGTATAGGAAAGAGGGGAGATGTCTCACAGCACAAGAGGGGAGAGAGATAAGTAGGTACTGTTTAGGGTGAGAGGCATACAGCCTATGGAACATCCACACAAAGTCATGCACACACAATCATCAAAATGCAAAACCCACAGGTATATCCACCTTGTCAAGAATCTATGACACAGGCAATTACTAGATAAGCTCCCCAGCCAGGAGACTAAAGTGTTACGCAGGCCCTATATATAACTATTACCTTTGACCAGAATGCATGCGTCAGAGACATGACATTTCAGGATCAGGGGTGGCAGGAAGTAGCAAGTCTACATTAGGTAAACCTAAGGGTAGCCATTATGATACTGCATGCCAAGAACAAGGAATGGGACACAGTCAAGGACATGTCCATCATAGGAGGTCAACCAGTAACACAGCTGCATGTCATACAGGTGTCGGAGTTCCTGGTGTCCCTATCTGATGAACAAACATATATACAAACATCCGGAAGTAGTATGGATATGGGAGTGGGGCTAAAAATGACCACACCTGTGGTTATATTAGTCATTTCACTGTCTTATTGCATTGTAAAGTGTACTGCAAGTGAGGTAGGACATATTCAACAGGAGGCAAGAAGCTTCTGCATATCTGGTTTGCAACTTGAAAACCCTGCACAGCAAAGTACATAGGGATCCATACAGTAAGCATCTAACAGTATCCCTACCATGAGTAGGGATTACCATTTACTTCACTGTTGCCATAGACACCTTAATTTTCCATTGGTGGAGGGTCCCTCACAACAGGGCAACACGTCTGATGTTAGCAGGTCAGTTGTATTTGATGATGACAGCAATGTGGACAAGGCACTGCCTGATGTTACACTGACACTGTCAGAAACACTAACACTGATGGGTTCTCACACATCTGCTACACATGAAATGCCTATGCAGGGAGAGGCTGAAACCCCAGCCTCTTGCTTAGTAATGTCCTGTAACTCTGAGTCTTGCTCAGTCTCTCCCAGGCTATACAGGAGTCCCCAGCCCTGATGACATCTGTCAGTCACACTACTTCTGCCATGTACATCCCACAGGAGAAAAGTGGTAGACAGTGACACCTGGGTTATTTCTGACCCAGCAGCAACACTTTGCATTAATTACTGGCTGTACAGGTTACGGTCCAGATAAAGACAAACACTATCCAAACCACTGTGGAGGGAGTAACTGCTGCAGGACAAGGAGGAGCCACCTGTTTCAAAAAACACTTGGCTTGAGGGCATGTAGAAAGGGGGCATCCAAAGGCAGCCAAGCAGAAGTGTCTGACAGACAAATCTTGATAAGAGTATTAAAAGGCCAGGGCAGTAACTCACAAATAATCAAAAAACAGATGCAAAGGGGCCTTAAGAGGGTCACAGTTCTTGGAATGGCACCAACTAGGAAAATCTTTTTCACTTGCAAATATATGCAGGTTTTTAGCCTACTTTAACACCTACTGCACGTCCTCAGAAAGAAGGTGTATGAAAGGTATCAGAATTCTATCACCCATGCAGTCAAATGAAGGGTTTTCAGGTTAGAGTGCATCAAGCAACCACTGCCTTGTGCAAGCAAATCCAGTCTGAGAGGATGATTGTGGTAATTGCCCTTGGCCAGTTTGAAAAGAAGGAAGAACCAGTGTCTGGGCCAAAACGAGTCACCACCACAATTTTTGTAGAGTCATCTAAATCTTTAGAAGGACCTTGGCATAGAGGAATATCTCCATCCATGGGAATGACAAAGCATCAGTCTTCCAGGCCTGTTTGCAAGGAGTTCTGAAACAGAATTTCTATAACAGTTCATTTAGAAACAAAGTAAACAGATCTACATGAAGTGCTCCCCAGAGATGGATCAGTTCCTGAAAGTCTCACAGGTGCATTTTTCATTCAAAGGGTCTGTCCTGGTCCTGTTCAACTTGTCTTCTATAATGGTTTGCTTTGATGGAATTTATGAAGCCTGCAAAGTCAAATGGAGCTAAGGTGCTACCTCCCAGACTATTGCAGCAAGTTTGCAAAGTAAGACTGTGTAACCCACTGTTTATTTGCCACTTCACTGTGGTGCCATCTATAATCACTTGCAGAGGTCTCAGAGACCAGAAAAGATTCAAGGCTTTTAAAGCATTTATTACGGCCATCATCTCCTTGACATTGACGTGCTTCTGTCTGTTCCATTTAGGACACTGACCTTGCACTCTCTCTGCTTTTGACAGTGCCCTCCCCAAGCAAAGCCTGAAAAGGATGTATCAGGGAGGAGGAGAGGCCTGGACTGAGGGAGAACTGGTCCACCCATCACAGAATCAACCTTCTTACAAACCCCAGGAATGGAATCTAAAAAGACAAGAGATGTAGGTATTGAGTCCAGACTAACTTGTGGTATCACTGAATTTTCATCAAGTGAAGTATGTTCACAGGAAGCATGAGAATCACAGAGGCCATGTATCCCAGAAGCCTGAGAAATTCCTTGGCAGATACCACAGAATGACTGGAAAATCTCAGGAAGAATTCTTGGTACACATCTACTTTGTATGGAAGAAAGAAAGCTTATCCCAGGGCAGAATCTAAAAGACATTCCAGGAAAGCTATACTTTGAGAAGCAATAAGAGATATTTCTGAAAGTTTGCCTGAAACCCCAGACTGGGAAGGAGTTTCTATCTGACAATCATCCAAACATGGAAAATATGAATATCCTGAAGTCTGCAATAAGCAAATACTGGAGCCAGGCACTTTGTGTACACCACTGAAGTGTCAGGCAGTCCAAAGGATAAGAGACAGAACTGACAGTGTACACCAGATACAGAAAATCTTAATATCTGAAATGTTTGCCAATGGGAATGTGAAGCTAGGCATCGTCTAGCTTCACCATGAATGCCAGTATGGGGATAAGAGGTAACAGAATTTAAACAGATACAATTTTGAACTTTGGGATCTTGACAAACAGAATGAGAAAGGAGAGATCTAGCACTTGTCTCCAATTTCCTTCCTTTAGCAGCACCAGAAATAATCTTCAATAAAAGCCTTTGCCCATCTGGCAAAAAGGCACCAGTTTTAAGAAACTCTGGGATAATATTTGTTGCAGAACTAGCAGAAAGAGGGATCATTTGTTTGCTTGGCAGGTGGACAGGGAGCTCCATTGCAAGCTGTGCCCTGTAGAATTACTTTCAAAACCTACTTGATATAGAAAATAAAAGTACTGCTGCCGTCCAAAGGTCCACTTGCAAAAACAAGACTCCAAATATCCAAAAACAAGAGAGGACCACCACGAAGTAGAACATGCACAGAATTTATTACAAATATAAAAATAAGCACTTTCATGTGCTACCAGGCATGCTTCATCAGATTTCAAAACCCACTGAATTTCAAGATGTATATATACACCCATTACATCATGAATTAATTAACACATTTAAATAGTCAATAAAGCCATCAATAAACTAGTTAACCCATTGTGACTTTCTAGTTGCTGAATCTTTCAGTTCATACAGTGTCTTCACATCATATTTAAAACTTGATCACTATCATAAAAAGATAAAAAGCCCTTTTTTATATTAATTTATCAAGTTATATTGCTATACTAATTACCTGAGCAATGATAAAAAATCAATGGTAAGTACATACATAACCATAAAATAAAATGAAATAAAATAAAATAAAAACCTCACAATAAACTATGTGAGTGTAATGTTATGTATAAAAACCACATAGTAACATGGTTAAAATGCTGCTGTCTGCCATACATATATCTGCGTTCCGCTAAAGCAGACTTAATACTAACAAACTGATTCAGACCTGGTTCTACATGTGCTCTTAATCTAAAAATCCAACATAATTCAACTGGCTCCAAATGATTCATTCTATCACCACCCCGCTTATTGTTAATAACCATTTTGTAAAACTCTACTTGATATAATATGGCTCCAAAAAGGAAGATGTAGAATCGCAGAGAATGTGAGATTGTGAGTGCGAGGGTGGGAAGAACCGAAAGAGGCAGTCAGTCATGAAATTTTGGCGTGTCCTTGACTGGGGGCTTTCCCTTTTTATTGGAGCATCAAAGATGTTGCTTTTTAAAATCCTGTTTACTGGTATCTATTTTAAACTGCTTTATAAAAAGGCAGTTGAGGTCTATTTTTTTTTACTTGGTTTAAACAAGGAAGGTTGGAAGATTTGAGTCACCCCTTGAATTAATTTCCCCCTCTCAAAATCACTTAAGAACCTCAGCTATGGAAGGGTGCAAAAGGACCTCCATGTCCAGGGCAGAATTTAAAATTTCACTCAACATCTTCTGGCACATTTTGCTAATATAACCAAGCAATTCTTCTTATGCCTGACCCAGAAGCAACAGCTGTGGACACACCATCAATAGCATTATAGGAACACAAAGGAATGTTTAATTACACGAGGAGCAGACAAAAACTGAAGCATTCAAGGAATTTGTTCTCCTCGTAATAAGTGAGGTTAACAATTAGCTTTTTCACATAAAAACTAAAACGTCAGCTAAAATTCTGAATGTTAAAGTGACAGAAGAATAAACTAATAAAACTAGCTTTCCCGTCCTTATCAGGGGGAATAGGATTAGTATTAGCAATATATGTAACAGCAGCAGTTTTAGAAACAGAAAAAAAAAAAAAACAACTGAAGGGTCTTGGTTTACAGTTAGAAAACAAATATTCGTGATTCTGAGGTACCTTTTATAACCTGCCAGGACTTTCTAGGAGCAGGGGTACACTGCCAGATGAAATACCTCAAATAGAGATAAACCAGGAAGGATAGCAGCAGACTGTGCCATATCTAACTGTAATAAATCATAATACTGGAGCGCCTTCTGTGTGGAGTCTGCATGTCCTCCCCGCGGTAGAGTGGTGTTCGAAAGACCTGCGTGAATGGGCGTGCCTTCGTTGAAGGTTGGGCATTGGGCTGGCACCTCGGCACTGCAAAAATCTACTGCCAATCATTAGCGGACTGGAGTTCCGCTGTGGTGACCCCTAACCGGGAAAAGCCGAAAGAAGAAGAACAACAAGTTTTGCTGGGAAGTAGCAATTTCATTCTGTGTCCACTGAAATACGTCTCTCATTACAATAATCAGAAAAAGAGGTAATCTGTTAGGAAAACTGAAACACTATAGAGGCACAATCTTCAGGTTGTTAAGAAAACCCCGAAGCACATCCTCCCTTCCAAACCCTGTTCTTCTGACTGAAAATCAGGATCTGAAAGACAGGAAACACTTTGTCTAACTATTCTTCAGAAAATAAAAGTAAGTATAAAAAATTAATTCCCTAGTAAATCCCAGCAAATCTTCCATGTCCATATAAATAGACACAGGTGAAGCCATGTTTTTAATTTTTGTTCTCTTTTCCTGGGAAACTCCCTAAACAAATCCAAGGCAGACACACTTTCCCAAGAATCAAATTCTCTTTCCCAGTTATGCTGTAGACCTTCATCCACCCCTTTCCTGAAGTCTGACAAGAGTGGTTCTCCCCTGACCACAGAGAACATCCCTACCAACTGCAGAGGAAGTGTATAGGTCCCATTCATTAGTGGCTTTAAGTGCTACACCAGAGGGACCAGGGGAAAACAATAAGCAGCCACAAGCAGAGTCACTGATCGGCTGCAGAAGCATAGAAGGAGCTAGCCTGATACCCAAAGACACCTTAACATTTTTCTTCTTGCAGATGGGAGAAGAAAGAACCAAGGAGACAGGTAACTACTCCATTGGTCCAGCTAAGAAGGAAGTGTCAAAGTCAGGTAGTGAAGTCTGTAAGAGTTGGTAAACTTTGAGACAACTCCAACTAATGGTTTTGAGGTAAGAAAACACAATGAAAGTCTTCAAAAGCACAAAAACAATACATAGAGAAAGGAATATCCTAGATGATTGGCGAATAAGCATTTTTGTGTCAGGAAACAAGAGCAAAGGGGACATTCACAACTATAGGCAATGTAGAGGTCTCAAACTCCTGTCACACTGCATAAAAATTCTGGACAGGGTTACTGATAAATGAACACAACTGACCCGATGTTTGCAGTGAGACAGACTGCTGAAAAGAAGTTACAGATGAGGAAAGAGCACAACTGGGCATTCCTAGACTCTGACAGCACATAAGGTCCCAAGAAAGCTAATTTGGGCAGCTGCACAATGGTTCAAAGTCCCAGAAATATTTCTAGGACCAGTGCAGGTCATCTACAAGTACCCAAAGACATAAGAATGAACAGCGTTCAGACTTGTAGAGGAGTTCACAGTGGGAGTGGGTATGTGTGAGCACTAGGGTTCAGCTCTGAGCCCAATGCTTTCACACTGGTCTTGGACAACATCAGCAAACATATTGGCAGAGGACACAGGCAAAGCTGATGTATGCATACAATGTGATATTACAGGCAGACTGAACAAAAATGTCAGCAAATGATAGGGGAATGGAATGCAAAGCTGAAGGCACAGAGGATGAAATGGAATACAGATAAGATAGCTCTAACAGCAGTAAAGCTTGGGAAATCAGAAGAAGCTGAGAACCAAGATACATGGGAACCTACAGGAACAGGTAACAGCTTTAAATATCTGGTAGGTGTGGTTGAGGAGAAGGAAGTCTGAGTGTTTATGTTAATTATAGTGTGATTACTTTTATACAAATGTAAATTTGCCTGTGTCTCAAGTGATAATTCAATAAAGGTGTTTGGAAAAAAGAAAAAAAAAGCTAGAATCAGAGAGGCTGCAGTCCACTGGCACAAGCTGAAAAGTAAGTGTACAAAACAGTGGTAAGACTAGTATTACTGTATGGTATAGAAACCTGGGCAGTGAAGACAGAGCAGCTGAGGAACTAGATGTGATGGAGATGAGGTACATGAGACAGGTGGCAGGATGCACACTGTGGGACAGATCAAGAAATGAAGAAACCCGAGCAGAAGCTCAAGTAGCTCTGATTGCAAAGAAAGTCTAAAAGAACAGATAACATTTGACTGGGCACGTGCAGGAAAGCAGAAGACAATCTAGTGAAGAAGATTTAGGACAGACAGGAAGAAGGAAAGAGGAAACGAGGATATCTGGCAAAGAAATAGATGTATTAGGTTACAGAAAACCTGCGACAGTCAGGCATGACTGCTGAAGAAAGTAGGAGAGTAGCATTGAATCGAAAAAGATGGTAACAGTTTACACAACATTCTGACCCTATGTAAAAAAAATAAGAAAAAGAAAGTGGATAACGATGATTTCTTGGCAGAATTTCATCTGTCAGAACAGTCCCCCTATATTACAACAGTGAAATTAGTATTGGAATTCCTACTGATGCAGTTATTAAATCCCAGTTTCTAGGTAAAATTTACACTGCTATGGCAGCTTCTTCTGTTTCAATACTGAGTACTATAATCGATATTAGAAGTGTAAAAAGTATTCTAAGCTCAGAATATATTCATTATTACAAGATTTATGAAAGAACGATTTTCAAATGGCATAACTTGGTGGATGTTACATATAAAACAATGTGAACGTGTATAGTGCATTTCTGAAGCAGTCAAGACAAAAGCACCTTAAACTATATAGTCTGAAACCCTTTGAACGTTATTGATTTTCAGTGTTTGGTATTTCACGTTTTGCCTGGAATCATCTGGTTTGTTTTGGTATTTTCTGATGGAATGTACACATTTCTTCAGAAGGTAAAGTTGTATGTGTGTGTGTGGGTGGGTGGGTGTGAGCTTGTGAACTTTTTTTTTTATTTGGGGGGGATTAGAGTTTTTGCTGTGTGTACACATTTTTCCTGTATTTACATATATGTAAGTTGCTGCATATAGATACAGCTGTAAGTATATGTCAATGCAAAGTATTTTACAATGCATGCTTTTTGTGGGGTGTGTTGTGTGCTGCAGTGTTATTTCTTAGTTTTGTTTATTGCTGTGTTTGCAGTTTCTACAACTGTGTACAGGTGCTCTATTACTGTATTAATGTATTACGAGTGCGCATTTGTGTCATGTTTGTGAACCAGGGTGTTTCAAGCTTTGTGCTCATTTATGTTGTTTTACCTGCATCTGTTTGGATTTGTTTATGCGGATTATATATAACAGCTGGGCTTTTTGTGTTGTGATGCATACATGTTTTAAGTTGGGGACGTGTGCTATACCACGAGCTATGTTTCTATGTTGTGAGTAGGCTTGTTGTATTGGGTAGAATATTTCTTTTTTTTAAATCTGTGTTTTTGTAATACTTTGTTTACATATTCATTCTCAATACAGTGTGTAGGATCATAGGAGGTTACTAGGCTAACTGCCCAAGAGCCTTTTTTAGCCTAGCCATTCATAACAAAATTTCCCCATTATCATGCTCGTGGGCTAGAACAGCTTTGGGGAATGTCTGTGACTTAGGGCATTTACAAGCTGCCCTTGTATACAAGCACATGTACGTGTGTGTGTGTGTGTGTGTGTGTGTGTGTGTGTGTGTGTGTGTATATATATATATATATATATATATATATATATAGTGTGTGTGTGTGTGTCTGTGTTTATATATATATATATATATACACACACACACACACACACACACACACACATACATATGTATATACATAAATATACACACAAAATTAACAATTCAGTGAATTGGGTATATTGGTTTCCTTAAGTAGTTCAGTTTAGTGTAGATTTAGTTATTTTCTCCTTGTTAGACTGTTAGAACGTCCAGTTATTTACTTGAAAGACACTTTTGGAGGTTTTTTGTTGTGTTACTTTCTTTTTTAATTTTTTCCTCAGATGGTAATGTAATTTTTTCCTTGTTTTTGTGCCTATACTTCAGACTTAATTATTTTCTGTAATGTTGTGTCCCAAGAAAGATTGCTTGAAAATTTACATTTGCTACTGATACTAGTACCTGATAGTTTTCTTATTCACACCAGACTGTGAATTTGAGTATTTGCCAGTTCACCAGGATAACATAAGATACTGTTCCTCCTTCTGGGGAGGGGCAAGTGCCTACAAGTTTGCTGGTCCTGCTTTTGACTCTAAACATGCTTAAAGGGGTGAGTGGTGAACTTTGGTGGTCTGGCATTAAACATTATTTTTCCAGTTCACCAGGATAACATAAGATACTGTGTTCCTCCTTCTGGGGAGGGGCAAGTGCCTACAAGTTTGCTGGTCCTGCTTTTGACTCTAAACATGCTTAAAGGGGTGAGTGGTGAACTTTGGTGGTCTGGCATTAAATAATAAATGGTCTTGCTTTGTGGTTTTGCCATAATATGCAGTTCCAGAATCCTGGTTTGATTTTTACTTTCACTGGTATCACAGCCTTTCTGGTGGGCTCAAGCAAAAGGTTTGCACTGTACTTTCTTTTAGGATTTCAAACATGTATTTTTTTAAGCAGAGCTTAAATTAAGCTGTGTTCTCTGAAGGGAGCCCTCCTCTGGAACATAAGTGCTTATGTATCCACTGAAGGCTTGATGTCAGGTGAGTTTTCTCCTGACCCTGGCTGACTATGGATGTTTCATAGTTAGGTTCATAGGTGTGTACTAGGCTAATGGCCCTGGAGCCTTTACAAACCTAGTCCTAGACAAATGCTAGGGCACTTCTATGGGCAAGTGCAGATGTGATCTAGGCTCTGACAAGGGTCCTGTCTGCTGGTGGGCCTGTCACTTTTCTTTTAATAAAATTATTTCTGGTAGACTTCTTAAGGCTTCGAGATTGTACAAACATAAGGAGCACTTCTGTACAAAGACCAGAAAAGCTATTTCCTGTTTGACTCCCAGAGAATGAGCATATAATTCTCTTTAGAGGTACACTGTTGATGAGGCATCTTGGTATTAATCTAAGCTGCAGCAGTTTTCTTTAATGGTCCATTTTCCAGGGCTTCCTCAGTGGAACGACGGTTGTTTCCACTCTGCAATTTTTTTAAAGAGGTTTCAGGATCTGAGAGAATTTGGAGTACTTTTTTCTTTCTTTGAGCTTTAGGGACCTGGAGATTTCACTTGCTCAGGATGGCTACTAACTCTGCTTTTGTGTATGTCCCACCAACACTGCACATCACTCTAGTAACTTCTGCTTTTGGCAAACATTTTTCACTGAGTTCCCATTCTGAATAGTCTTCTATAACCCAGTTCTCCAGTTGTAGTGTTTCCATAATGTCTGCACAGTTATTAGGGGCAGGTGCTCTAATGTTCTTTTTACAACCGTAAATCTCAAAACTCTCAGACCGTTTACAAGGTCATATACGGAGAGGATATTTTCCACTTCAAATGGACAGTTTTATTTGCTGCAGTTCCTCTGTATGTACTTGCCTGCATACAAGAATGCTAACAGTTTTTTCCATTCTCCCCGCTATGACTTTGTAGTGCTGACTTCAGCAAAGGGGTGAGCAAAAAGCTCTTTAGATCCAAGTCGAGATGTACTCTGGTCCTAGGATTCACACACTTCCTACTGATTGAATATGATCATCTACAACCCTGAATGGTTGTATGTAGTACTTACTGTGAATCTTCAATTAGTGTTTATTATTTTAACTTGAATCTAATGGTCAGAGTAAGTCTCGACTTGGGTCTAAAGTGTTCACCTAACTTTTTTAATTTGGATGGTCTGATTCCAGCAGTAAGGCTCTAAGGAGAGTAAAGTCACAGAATCTTCATACAAGTGTGAAAATTATATACATGCATACATACATACACACACACACGTATATATACATATTCATACACATGCATATCCATTTAAATATATTATACACACACACACCTGTTTTTATATATGTATGTATATTCATACACACCTTTTACAAAATGGCTAAAGTAAAATTAGAAAGCTAATTGACAAAGTTAAATACCACCACCATTAAAAAAAGTACAGTTTTGTACCTACCATAAATGTAGATGTCCGAACTGGATAGCATCTGCAGTCATAACAAATGGGTTGTCCTGTCGTCAGGCAGCCCTTCGGTCGGCCGGATTCCAAAGTCTGGGTCCGGCTTCGGCTGATGTCGCACTTCACCCGACGTCATCTCTGCTGGTCTTCGGGTATAAAGGCATCAGCCGACGCCATTTTCCTCAGTGTTTCTTGCCCCAGATGCCAATTGCCCTCTTGGAAAGCTAAATTTTGGATAAAAGTCAATGTTTCCAAAATAGTAGAAGGCAAACACAAAAAATAAACATGTATGTACATATATACAAACAAATACACCATAAGAGACTCCCCCCAGCTAGCTATTAGGAGGGTAAATACCGTAGGAGTACAGAGGGGAAGGAGGGAGGGTAATCCTGACTGCAGATGGTATCCAGTTCGGACATCTACATTTATGGTAGGTACAAAACTGTACTATGTCCTTCATGGATGCATCTGCAGTCATAACAAATGGGTAGAATACCATAGCCAAACTAGGGGAGGAAGAATAAAAATTATGGTGTAGTCAGGATCCCTTGCAGTACAGCAGTGGCAAACCCTGCTCGGGATCTAGAATATAGAGGTAAATTATAATGCTTGGCAAATGTATGCACGGAGGTCCAAGTAGCCACCTCAATAATGTCCTTGGTTGCCACTCCTCTTAAGAAAGCTGTGGTAGTGGCTGTAGCCCTTGTAGAATGAGGTCTTATGTTCTGTGGAATTGGTTTTCCATGGTAGGAGTAACAGAATCTTATGCAATTTCCTATCCATTTGGAGATTGTCTGTTTGGAAATTGCTTTTCCTTCCTTCCTGTTGCATAGGCTACAAAGAGCTGGTCAGTTTTTC
Organism: Protopterus annectens; assembly: GCF_019279795.1. Lineage (NCBI taxonomy): Eukaryota > Metazoa > Chordata > Ceratodontiformes > Protopteridae > Protopterus > Protopterus annectens. The sequence continues at coordinate 1,817,661,078 of NC_056728.1, read as the reverse complement.
TGTTACCTTTGGTTCTGTCCAGGTAGTAGCGTAACTGTCTATGTACATCCAAGGTATGCATTATTCTTTCACCTCTGTTTTGTGGATTGGGAAAGAAGGTAGGTAGGTGGATTGCCTGGTTTAAAGACACTCTGGATACCACCTTAGGCATAAATGTAGGATTAGTTCTCATGGACACCCTATCTTGATGGAAGATTAGGAAGGGTTGCACTGCCATTAAGGCCTGTAGTTCCGAAACCCTCCTTGCTGAAGTAATAGCCAGTAGGAAAGCAGTTTTCCATGACAGGTGTTGTAGATCTGCTGTTGCTGCTGGTTCAAACGGAGGGAGTGTCAACTTTTCTAGTACAAAATTCAAGTCCCATGCTGGTAATGGTGGTTTCCTAGGAGGTTTTACATTCTTGATCCCTCTGAGGAACTGCCTGAGTAGAGGATGTGAAAAGACAGGAGGATCAAAGCTGTATTCTGCTGAAATAGCTGATGCATGTATCTTGATGGAGGAATAGGACAGGCCTGTATGTAGAAGCTCTGCCAAGTACTCCAGAATGTTAGCAATATCTATGTTCGACACATCTTTTCCTCTTTCAGTACTCCAAATGACGAACCTTTTCCATTTTCCTGCATAGTTCCTTCTTGTTGAAGGTCTGCGGGCTTCAAGGATAATGTCTTTAACCCTTTGTGAAAGGTCTGGGTTAGTTACTGCTATGTGATGTTCCAGGCAGTCAGTTGCAAGGTTTTTAGGTTTGGATGTATGATGTTGTAGTTGTTCTGAGTTAACATCAGAGGCATCAGGGTATTGACCACATTTTCTCCCGAGACATGCTCCTCAGCAATGGGTACCAGTGTTGTCTTGGCCAGTTCGAGCTATCAGAATTATCCTTGGACGTTCCTCTTTGATTTTCAGTAGTACCTTGTGCATCAAGGGAAGAGGTGGAAATGCATATGCTGTCAGGCCTTTCCAGCTGAAGGATAGAGAGTCCACCTTCCATGCAAGTGGGTGGAATGTCCTTGTGCAGAATTTTTTGAGCTGGTGATTGTGGGGAAGTGAATAGATCTATTTGTGGCATTCCCCATTTCTTTGTGATGGCCTTGAAGATGTCCGGGTGTAGCATCCATTCGTGAGCATCCGAGGTGGTTCTGCTTAAAATGTCTGCTAGGGTGTTCTCTTTTCCCGGTACAAATATTGCCTGTAACTGGATGTTGTAGCGGAGAGCCAGATTCCAAAGGTCCAAAGTCATTCTGCATAGGGGGTAAGAATGAGTGCCTCCCTGTTTGTTGATGTACCACATGACTGTGGTGTTGTCTGTCCTTATTATCAAATGGCCTTCTTTGAGGAATGGTCTGAATTTTAGGATTGCCAGTTTTACTGCCAGCATTTCTTTTTGGTTTATGTGCAGGTGCAGCTGGTCCTGAGTCCACAGTCCTTGTACGCATTTGTCCAGCATGTGTGCCCCCCATCCTAGGTCTGAGGCATCCGTTGTGATGGTTTGGTTTGCTCGAAAGTTGTGGAAGGGTAAGCCTGGGTTTGACTGGCATGCCCGAGCCCACCATAGGAACTCCTGTTTTAAGCATGGGATTAGTGGTATTTCTGTTACCACTGTAACTTTCTCATATGCAGTCTGGAATGTGGGACCAAGATTATGCATGATGCCATGAAGCCCAAGGCCTGCAGAACTTTTCTTGCTGTTAGTTTGTTCTGCTTTGTTAATGCCAAGAAGTAAAGAGGAAGCTCTTTTTGTTTTTCTGCAGTTAGGAATGCCATCTGTTTTACTGTGTCCAATTCCGCGCCCAAGAAAGTTCTTGTCTGGGATGGTATCAGCCTTGACTTTTGTAAATTGACTGTGTATCCCAGGGCTTGTAGCAAGTAAATGACCCTTTGTAAATCTGTTGTCCGCTTGTAACAGGCAGTCATCCAGGTATGGATAAATTTGGATTCCCTGTACTCTGCAGTGAGCGATTACTGATGCCAGGCATTTTGTGAATACTCTGGGCGCAGTAGATAAGCCAAAGGGCAATGCTGAGAATTGATAATGCTCTGATCCTGCAAGAAATCTGAGGTATCTTCTGCAATTTGGTCGAATGGGGACGTGCAGGTATGCCTCCTTGAGATCTAGAGTTACCAGCCAACACTCCTTGCCCAGCATGGGAAGAAGTTGCTGTAGGGTCAGCATTTTGAATTTTGGGACAATGATGTATGTGTTTAAGATGGACAGGTCGAGAATAGGTCTCCAGTTTTTCTCTTTTCTTGGTACTAGGAAGAGTCTTGAGTAGAATCCTTTGCCCTGTTCTGTTATTGGTACTCTTTCCACAGCTCTCATTTTTATTAATTCTGCTGTCTGGTGCAGGGCTTCTATTTTTTGATTTGGGGGCAGGTTTGGCATTCCTCTTTTTACTGGTAAAGTGTGGAAGTGGAACCGGTAGCCTTGGTCTATGGTTTGCAAAATCCACTTGTCTTTTGTGATATAGTGCCAATTTTTCGAGAATAAGGCTAACTTTCCGCCTAATGGTGCTGCTAATTGCTCCCTGGTAGGCGGAGACAGAGCCAAGTCACTGTGATTGTCCTGTTGCAGTGGCAGTGGTTGTGTCTGTGCCTCGGTTATTGCCTTGCCACTGTCGTCCTCTGTAGGCACCTCCTCTGGATTGATTTCTGCCCCTAGAGCGTCTGTTCCTGCCCCTTTGTGATCTTGTGGAGTCAGGAAAGGACCAATTTTTGGCAGGCCAGTTCCTGCTAAACCTTGGGGGCTGAACCTGTAGGAAATCTTTAACTGTTTGTACAGATTTTGCCTTCTCTTCCATTTTCTTCATTACCTGCTGGGCAGGTTCCCAAATAGACTGGCCTTATCCATAGGAGCATCCAATAGCTTAGCTTTAACATGATCCGGTAAGACCTGTTCTTTCAACCATGCATGCCTTCTTATCACCGTGCCAGTCATGGCTGATCTAAATGAAGCCTCCAGTGCATCATAGCCACATTTTAAAGAATGGTTACTAACCTGTTGGATGTTATTCACCATTTCTAATACATATTTCTTATCTAAAGATTCATCAGAGGACAGCTTTTAATTAACTGATCAAGCATAAACTCTTGGTATTGGATCATGTGAAACTGACAGTTTAAAGCTCTAGCTGAGAGAGTAGCAGAGGTGTAGACTTTTTTCCCCCATCTCTCTAAGGACCTGGATTCCCTTTCAGAGGGAATAGGGTTTTTGCTGTGGTCGAGGCTACTGCCTTAGGCCCCTGGGATATAGTTTCGGGTCTGCAAGTGGGGCCTTGTATAGGTGGTGATGAGTGTCTGGCACCCTGTAAAATCTATCTGGTTTGGCAGGGGCTGGAGGTAAAGAATCAGGTGCAGTGCAGACATCATTAAATGCATCGTCCACAACAGACAGGACAGGAGGTATAGCTAAGGGCCTATGTTGTGGTAAGTGCAGAAAAGTCCTAAGCCTTTTCTTGAATCAGAGAAATCTTGTCCCTGCCATTGGAATTGTTCTCTCATGGCATGTAAGGTTTCCCCAAAGGAGAATTCCTCTGGTGGAGAGGCAGCTGGAATGGATTCTTCAGCATCTGAATCTTCATAATTGGAAAAAGGAGCCTCTGGCTGGTCTGTAATGTCTGAGTCATCCGCAGAATCATCAGAGGACACAGGCTCGGGGCTCTGCCCTACGTCTCTTTTCTGCGGGCTGAGAGGCCCTGTCTGGGTGAGATTGGGATCCCCTAATTAAGGATATTAAATCTTCTGCCAGAGTAAGCATTTGTGAACTAGAAGTGGGCCTGAGTGAGGGTGGTTTAACACGCACTGATTTAGCTGATTTGGCTGCTTTAGCCCTGGCAAAGGCCTTAATAGACATGGCTGCAGGAGGCCTAGCAGCACCACGTGCTGGGGTAGAGATATCCAAAGGGATGGTGTCTGATAAATCAGTAGGAACCACAGTTGTAGGCAAAATTTCTGAGGCTGATTCAGGTAAGGTAGCAGGAGCCTCAGTAGTAGTCATGGATTCAGCTGAAGATTGACCAGTTTTCTCGGTTTCGGCCGAAACAGAGACACTCGCGGCTTGCTTAACCGTGGTTTCGGCCGAAACCGCGGACCGCGAGTGTCGGTCTTTTTCTTTGCGTTTAACAATTTGGGTAGTCGGAGGATCCGACGGCATAATGTACGCAAAATCTGAGCAGAAAAACTGTTCAGCAAACTCCGACCGACGCCTAAGCGTCGGTTGAAGGAAGCACAGGCGAACAGGCTGCTACGTCGTGGTCTGGGCCTAAGCAAGGCAAACAGTAAGAGTGGAAATCTTTATGAGGTATTTGTTTCCCACAAGTTAAACAGTTATTGACTTTTTCTGACATCGGCTGAGGCAAGAAAGAGTCCCCAACGGGTACTTAGCTTTTAGAAGTCTTCGAAGTAGTATTCGGTAGTAGTAATCTCTGGATCTGACCGACCGGCACTTGCGAACAGCTTCTGCTTCGGGCGCCACGCGGCAAGAAAGACTGAGGAAAATGGCGTCGGCTGATGCCTTTATACCCGAAGACCAGCAGAGATGACGTCGGGTGAAGTGCGACATCAGCCGAAGCCGGACCCAGACTTTGGAATCCGGCCGACCGAAGGGCTGCCTGACGACAGGACAACCCATTTGTTATGACTGCAGATGCATCCATGAAGGACATCACACAAATCTGTCCAAAGAAAAAGGATTCATGCCAAGATATGCAAAATACTGCCAAAATCATTAAGCCACCCACCTCAGAACCCTCACATAGCTTATGGTCACTTTTGTAAACTCACTTAGGACAGAAAATTTAGCAAACATACAAAAACCCCAAAACAAGATGAAAAAATAAATGACTTAATAGGCACATGAAACAGAGCACGCATTCCCAACTCAAAATATATTAACAAATCCACAGAAAAAGCCTAAATAAAATAAATAAAATGGAAATCACAATCACTGTGCAAACCACTCACATTTTAATACATTAAAAGCAAAAATAATGCAAGTTTAAGCACATTATTTCATCAATAATAATAAAATGCGCCCAAAATATAAACAAATAGCATCCCTGTGTAAATGGCTGCACAAGCATAATCCCAGAAGCAGGATGCTAAAATAAGCAAAACTCAGTAACTTATTCACAATTAAATGCACAAAACCACTCCAAATAAATTTTGTGTTTGCTGACATTCATACAAGCATCACAACACATAGTGCCTTAAGTGCAGCAATACATTTCATCACCTACTGATGCATTTAGACAGTTTCGTAATAACAAAATTAATAATGTTTTACCCAGACACAATTCAAATAATCTTTAATTGTACATCCAATTAAAGACTACGGATGGAGCCCCATAGCATCTCTTTTATGATGTCACTGAAGATCTCAGCAATATCAGCATAGCAAAAATGCTACTTTATGAAGGATTTTAATAAAAAAATGGACAGAAATATTTGGAGTGATGCAGCAAACTGCTTTACTAGGACATAGGCACCATAAGCCACTGTGCAAAAGGTAAGTAAGAAAATATTAACAAAACATGTTATAGACACGTGTGTGTGTATGTGTGTGTGCGCACGTGCGTGCAAAATGTGCGTTACAAAAAGAGAGTGTCCCCATGGCAACAGAAAACAGAGAAGTATTGCAAGACACAGCAAACTAACATGAAACAGATACTTAAATCTTCAGTGTACCAAAGTAAAGCAGCACATAAATACAAATGCATGTAAACAGAATAATAAAACACACAATACACATCACACTTATTATACAAACCAATTAAACAAAGTTGAGAAAAATTAGGGGGGCTGGGGTTAAAACATATGTAACATACATTACAACTACAAAAATAAAAACATAAAATAAAGAATCTAAAATAAACAAGCAAACAAAAATTGCCATCCACAACACAAACCGAATAAAACCACCTATCAGGCACTTTTGTACCTCTGCACTGACATGTGAAGAGGAAAGCTGCAAAATAATACAGAAACATTAACAAAAATGAACACAGAAAGGAATAAGAGTAACCTTTCAACTAGTAAGGCAAGACAAACCTACACAGAAAAATGGAAAATGTACAATGCATATGATACATCACCTTACTGTTTGATCCTTCTTAAAAAAAAAAAAAAAAAAAAAAAGGCGTAATCCATGATGCCTTTGTAACTGTTTTTTACTGTGTAGTGATGCATCTTGCTTAAAACCTATAGTTGTAACCAACTGTATAAATATGTAACCATTTTTTCATGTTTCATTCTGCCTGCATAACTATGTGTATGTACTGGAGCTTTTCTCCCCAGGTGTCTGCTGAAAACAGGCTATTTTTACCCATTATCCGGTAAATAAATAAATAAAATATAAAACTAGATCACAAGTGGTGCACACAGAATATGAAAAAGAGAAAGAAGAAATATTCCAACAGAGAATACCAAGACACCATTCAATAAACGATGGTGAACAAAGGAAAACATACTATAAAGCTAGTTAGACCAATAACAAGAAAAGCGACCAAACTCCTACAAGCATAACAAAAAAAAAAAAAAGATGAGCAAAAAACAATAACCAGCTACCTCAAATAAGCGCTAGTAAAACACACACCTGTATGACTCACCAGAGAAACGCTAATGGGAACAGGAAAAATATGAAAAAAGAAACACGGCAAACCTAATCTGCAATTATACTTTTACAAGACTGCTAACAGCAAAGTCGGAAATACATAGAATAGAAAACAGATACACCAGAAAACACAATTTCACCCTCAGACAGTTTGAGACACAGGTGAGAAAAGACTGTGGTGAGAACTACACAACAGCAGCATACAGCTTAACAAGAGCTGCCATGTGATATAAGCAGCACTACAATAAACAGAAATAATTCTAACTGGCACACAACGCAAAGTTAAGAAAATGTTTAAAACTATACATAAATAGCACAGAAAAAAACACAAAGTCAGTCACAACACCAACCAGCAATAAGAGACCTAAATAATCTAAGAAATGCAGAAGCGCTTGCAATAAACCCACTAGATTTGGTATGAAGTGCAACTGCACACGGGAAGTGGAGAAAACAAGGATAAAGAGAACTAAAAGGAATTTCAAATGAAAAACAAATTTATGACAACAGATTGAAACACTCATCTGTTAAAACATCTTGAAGACTCCTCTAACAAAACGATGAGACAGAATGAGGATGAAGAATCCAACATGCTCAGTAAAATCATACAAAACATCAAATCAGTAACTTGCCACCTATTCCAACATGTCTATACACACAGAGACACACACAGACACAGAGAGACAGGCACAGACAGACACACAGACCTGAATATTAACAGAGACACAGACACACACATACCTGAATATTAACAGTAGAGTATCTACTGAAACAAACAGATAATGTGGCACACAACGTAGATGTTAGGGATAAATTACTTCGGGACATGTCAAAAAAGAAAAACCAAAGATGCTCAGTTTAGTCAAACATTCACCAGTCACAGCATCATGGTAGTAAAAAGTGCTGACTAATGTTGGGCCAGAAACATGACAAACAAAAGTCATAAAAAGGCATGTGTGAAAGCAGTTCAAAGGCATACTAGAAGCCAAACTAGAAAGATAAGAAGGCATGGGGCAACCTCTCATCAGGTTCAAAGATTATTTATTTATTTTTATTTTACATTTGTTGACTGGGCTATTCTAACTGGATATATGTCCATTTTCAGTAGAGGCCCAGGGAGATAAGCTCCAAGAATACTGATAACATAAAAATTGCAAACAAATATAACAAAAAAATAAATTACAGTAATATATACACTGACAAATCAGGTTAATAAGAAATAATTTGAAGAGGAGACATAAATAAAATGTAAACTGGAGTTTCAAAATAACATGTAGGTACATTCCCTAATGCAAAAAGGAGGCATACAGGCTAGTTCAATGTGCAGGTAAAGTACATAACTTAATGGCAAAGTAAAAAGGAGGTATACAGGCTGATGCCATATCCAGTACAGTACACAATGTAAGAGGCAGCTTAATGATCAGTAGTAGTAATAATGAGTTAATTTGTTTTCCTTTTCTTACAAATAAGTGCGAGAGGGAAGGAAATAAAGAGATACAGAGCATAAAAGTGATAATTGTTAAAAAGGATGACAGAAAATTAATAAAAAGAAAAGGGAAGGCAGAGCATATTCGGGTAGAGTAGATAGTTAGGCAGGTTTAGTACAGGGGCATTACCAGTGTGTTTTGAGGAAAAGTTTTGTCTTTTTTTGAAGAGTGATAAAGAGGAAATTGAGGAAAGGTCACAGGGTAGGAGATTCCAGAATTTTCCCACAGTATTTGAGAAGAGAGAATCCCCAGCCCTGTTTTTAGATGTTTTAACTAGAAGTTTCTGAGATGAACGTAAGGACTTCAGATTATTATAAGGGATGATGATGGTGGAGAGAGTAGGGGTATTGGAAGGTTGGTAAAGAGTTTTATGGGCAACGATTAGTTGGTGATACGTGATCAGATTCTGTAGTTCCAACCATTCAAGCTGCTTTAAATTAAAGCAGTGGTGAGTTTTAAATGGGTTGCCAATAGCAAATCTGGCTATATTACTGTAGGAGCTTTCCAACTTACTGAGGTTGTTCTTAGATAGATTGGTGAAAATGGGAAGAGGCATAGAGGAGTGTAGAGATTAGATTAGTATGTGCAATAGTAGTTCTAGCTGTAGGTGATAGGAAGGGTTTTATTTTGTACAGAAAGCCAAGTTTTTTGTTGACAGATTTAATAGTGTTGTTGATGTGTATGTCAAAGGAAAGATTGTTGTCAATGGTGTTACCAAGTAGCTTGGTAGGTCGGGTGATGTAATGGTGCCATTAGTGGAAGAAACAGAAAAAAACAGACACCCAACCTAACTACCAAGCTACTTGGTGTCACCATTGATAACAATCTTTCCTTTGACATACACATCAACAACACTATTAAATCTATCAACAAAAAACTTGGCTCTGTACAGAATAAAACCCTTCCTATCACCAAAAGGAAGAATTAACATCCCTAGCCACAAAGTACATTATAGAAGAAGCCAATAATAAATAAAAAAATGTCATCTAGAATACAATGGAAAGCCACCAATGACAATTCAAAAACAAGTTAAATAAAAAAGGGCAGTGTTCACACAATAAAAACATTGGTTCAAGGATTAAGTGCTTTCGTCTCCTCAAAGTTTAAAATGAGACTCATCAGAATCAAGGAAATTACATCATCACTAAGAATAAATACCCTCCATAACAAGCACCCCACCTTGAATAATTGATTAAATATCTAAAGAAACGCACAAAAATCCATGTGACATTATAAAACATGTGATTACACAAATAAAACACAAAAATGAATGATTAAAAAATAAAAGAAGAAAAAAAAAGAACAACGGTCATAATTATAACTTGGCTGTCCTCAGTTTTAACACAGAAATAACTGAAACAGATTCATTTAAACCAGGTTGTATTGTTGCCTGCAATCTAATTTGTCATAATAACCCTTTGCATTCTAACCTGGTTTCCAGACACTCCCTTTTGGGCTCAAAAGCACTTTATCCAAAATGCCAAACTTAAATCACCTAAGTCATTGTACATTTTCTCACAAAAAGAGGACTGATTAAAGGTCAGTTTATTAGGTTTGCCAAGATAGTGTCCACTAGGGATGTTTTACAAGATAAAATTAAGACATTGGAGATGATGTTCACTCAGATTATCCTTCCAACTTAGTGAAAGTCATCAGTTCAGAAGTAGCCTCTAGTTGGAATATTAACTATAAACCACTTCTGGGCTGTGGCAGTCCTTTGATGGGTTCGTTATTATCATACAATGTTATTTCTAAAAATGAAGGCAGCAATATTTATGAAGAGCCATGACTGCTCAACAGAGTTTGGGGTCAAACAAAGTATGGAAAATAGTGAACAATAACTGGAATATTTTCAAAACCAATGATGGCTTTGTACAATTGTTAGGGAACACACCAATTTTTGTGACTAAAACTGTGGTCAACCTGAAGCAGTGCTTTCAAATAGTGAATTTCAGTAATAATACAATTAAGAAGGGAACTAGAAAATGTGGCTCCTGCAATCAATGCATTTATTTCGCTGATGCAATGGACTTAACTTTAAAGAATGTTCGTGAGAAAAGGGTCTCTTTCTGTCCTGGTTACTGTAACACTAAAGGAATTATTTACTTAGCTATTTGTTCAAATTATCCTTCTTTCTAATGTAAAGAGACAGAGAGAGTTTTCAGTAAACATATTTATGAACATTTGTATGATATCAAAACTGCTAATCCCAATAACACTTTGTGTAAACATTCATTGATCTGTCCCCAGTTAATGCTTTAAATTTGCCATCTTGGAGAAAATGGGTAGAGTCCAAGAGGAGGTGCCTGAGAAACCAGGTTAGAATACAAAGAGTTATTATGGCAGTTTACATTGCAGGCGACAATACAACCTGGCCTGAACTAATCAGTTTCAATTTTCCCTGTGTTAAAACTTGGGCAGCTAAGTTATAGTTATGATAGACCTTTTCTTTTTTCATGTATTTTTAAGCATTCATTTTTGAGTGTTTATATATATTTTACACTGTCACATGGAGTTTTGTGTTTCTTTAAAGTTATTTAATAAACGTGGGATGCTTATTACAGAAAGTATTTATTCTTACTGATAATGCCATTTCTTCGATTCTGATGAAGTCTCATTTTAAACATAATCCTTGATCCACTGTTTTTATCGTGTGAACCCCGGTGCTGTCTTTTTTATTAAACTTGTTTTTGAATTATTGTCAGTGGCTTTCCATTGTGTTTCAGAAGACAGTTTTTTTTAATTCATTTTTGGCTTGTTCTTGCCATGTTGTTTACACTTTACTTGGACATTCTAGAAGAAGCAACCACCACAGGTTTTATGACCATAACAAACTATGAAACCTGCCAGCTAAAGCTGTTCTCTGACTACACTGTATTTCATGGTTTATAGTCTGCATACATCTTTTTGTTCTTTTGCACTGCAATTTATTTTACTTTAAATTTGATGGTTTGTTTTTTAATATGTTTTCTTGCAGTTTTAAAAAGAAAGTACTTTGTTAGGTCCAGCTAGGAAACACAGGCATTGCTTTCTCTAGCTGCAAAAGGACTAATTCTATCTCACCTGTGACAGGAGCTGAAACATAACATTTTTATTTTAGGCAAACAGCTGAGGACTCAGTTTAATCTGTGAGACCTGCAGGCTAAATCTACTCTGTAATCAAACTTTTTTTCACACCTTGCCCCTGTTGTGTTTTTAAAACTCCAAGGCTCTTGACTTTCTTGCCATTTATGGAAATTTGACTGTAGAAGCTCTTCTAAGTCTTATTTTATCTGTTTGTACCAGTCGGCACAACAGCAGCATACTAGAAGGTCCTCCTCACTGACCAATAAGACTTTAGTTACCCTTCCTTTCATATCTTCCCACCCACTAGGTGTATGCTGCAATATGTAGTGTTAACTGCCTTTTCCATCTTAGTTTTAAAATCTGCAATATCAGAGAAAAGATTTCAGATCACCGGGGTCCTGCAAACTACTACTCGGGAACCAGAGTGGGATTATTACTACTGTTTTACTCCTGCTGAGAGAAGAGACAGAGGAATACTAATTCCTAGCTTCCTTATGGCTGACTGATGCAGGGCCTCTGATTTGCTTATCAGCAGTCAGGTTGGCATTAGTGCTCCTGTTCTGCTCTTGGTGAGATGAGGAGCAGACAAACACAGATTCCTAGACATCTATGTTTGGGTGGTATGGTGGGGCTTAGACAGATCTGGTCGTGTTTTTGTGGGAACCACTTCAGTTTAAATTTTGGAGCACTGTGCTTCTCCATGCTCTACTGTGCTGCACTGCTGAACAAGTTACCACACCATCGGCCATGAGAAGAATACAAGCCTACTGACTTCTGCAACATCTAGGACAAGATTAACAACTGCCGAAGAGCCAGCAAACCACGTCTTAGGAACTAGCCTGGGATTAATGCAGCTGTGCTCCTGGTGATAGCATGAGCATACAAACATTTCTTAGCCGTAAGCAGCTGCACTAAGACCAGCATAAGTAGTAGCTTGATAGGAGTCAACAGGCAAATCATTGCAAAATTCAAGACATCTTCTGTTCTGTCCATACAGTAATTAATTTAGTTTAATAGTTAGCAACTTAATGCTCACACATCCCTGTTGACATGACTTCATTCTCACTTTTGACCCCTTCTATTACCAGCCTGCTTGTATTAGGGACTCAGAAGTAGTGTAGGAATTACCCCTGTTACTAACGATCCTTTCTTATCATGCACAGATAAAAGATGTGAGAAGTGCAAGCACTTGCACAACTTGGAAGCTTGCCCCTCACACACCACATATATCATTAAGCAGCTTATCACTACATCACTGCCACCTAAACAACAGACCCACTTATGCTGAAGTTATAAAGAAATCACTACCAAAGCCGCCTAAATCCCACAGCTGCACAGGACCCCAACCACAAATACATTACCTGCACCATCACCCACACTTATGAGAAGTTCCACATCTACATCCCCAAGGCCACCAGAATAGGTGATTCCACAGTCAAACACAATCAAGCTTCATCAAACTTCTTAGGAAAGACTCAAAGACAGGTTCATGGTCAGCAATATGTATATATTTATGTGTGTGTGTATATGTGTGTGTGTGTGTGTGTGTGTGTGTGTGTGTGTGTGTGTGTGTGTGTGTGTGTGTGTGTGTGTGTGTGTGTGTGTGTGTGTGTGTGTGTGTCCAACCCTACACTTACATCTTACCTTAGGAAAAAAAAAAAAAAAACATTCCATAACACTGCCGCAATTCAGACAAAGTAGGGATTAGTGTTACAGAAGGATTTTGGATTAAATATAGCAAAAGGAAATGGATTTCCTTTTCTGATCATATGTAGGTGTAGGTTTGGTGGTTAGGGTTTTCAGTATTTTATTTAATTTTATTTTACATTTGTTAACCAGGAAATTCCGACTGGACTAGGTCCATTTACAGCAGAAGTCCGGGGAGAAAAGCTCCACATTGTTAAGCAACAGAAAAATATTTTTATACAGGAGTAGTACAATAAACATGTACATTATACAACAAAACAATCAGATATTCACATTAAAAATGCAAGCAGACAAGACACTTCTCAGCAGTCAGAGAAGTTACAAACAGTAGGGATTAGGAGCTACTTACAGGCTTGGCTAATGGCTGCTAGAGTGTTAGTCCCATAGAGGATTACAGTGACTAACTTGGTACTGGTGAATGGATATGGGGAGGAAAAGGTAAGAAAGCCTAAGTTTAAGTAATACAAGGACAAAGGCAGGTATTCATCAGATGTGATTTGAGGGAATTTTTGAAGTGTGAGGTGGTGGAAGCAGTGGTCAGCAAAGGTGGAAGACAATTCCAGTTTCTAGCAATGGTGTGGGAATATAGTGCTTTTCCTGCAGTATTGTTTGCTCTAGTGGTACAGAGGAGAGATTTGTCACTAGACTGGACAGAGCGATTTGCTGTGTAGTGGGTAACTAGTTGGGTTAGTGATGGGGTTTTATCAGGGTATTTAAGAATATTGTAGACAGTAACTAGCTGGTGGCAATTAAGTAGTTGAGGTAGTTCTAGCCAATTTAGGTCCCTTAGAGCAACATAGTGATGTGTTCTGAAGCTGGTGTTTTTAGCAAACTTGGCAATCTTATTGTGATCTTATTGTAACATGATTCTATTTGGTCTAGATCTATTTTTCTGATGTGGGTGAAAATTGGTGCTGCATACATTAGTGTGGACAGTAGGTGAAGTCTGGGCTATGGTGACTCTTGCTTGGTCTGAAAGAAAGTTTTTGAACCTATATAATGTGCCCATTTTTTTGAGAACCTTTTTGATGGTATGTGAGATGTGGACATTGAAGTGAAGTGAAGATTATCATCAATTTCAATGCCGAGCAATTTGGTATGGTCAGAAGGGGAAATGGTAGAGCCATTTTTAGAGGTGATGGTGAAGGAGAGGGGAGCAGTTTTTGATTTGTTAGGGGTAAATAGTAGTAATTTAGTCTTACTGGGGTTTAGGATGAGTTGGATATCAAAATTAAATTTTTCTACAGAGTTTCCTGGCTGAGCTGCTGCAGAAAGGCTGGAGATGGGGCTGTGCAGATTAAAGTCAAATCATCTGCATACTGAATAAGTGTAGCATGCTGGGTTGAGCTATGTAAATTACTGGTAAATTTAGAAAAGAGAAGTGGGCTCAGTATTGAGTCTTGTGGTAGGAAGTTGAGGGGACAGTACACCTTGCCATTGTACAGATTGTTGCCTGTCAGATAGGTAGTTTCTAAACCAGGCTATAATAGCATGGGGCAAAGGATAGTGAGGCTAGAGAATCTAGCAGAATGGTGTGTGAGACCATGTCAAATGCTTTGGAGAGATCCAAAAAAATGGCAGATGCAAAGTTATTGTTGTTCCTGTGTTGGTTAACTAGATTAGTGAAAGAGAGAAGAGCAGAGGTTGTGCTATGATGTGGGTGGAAATCATGTTGAACGGAGAACAGGAGTTGATGTGTGTTCAGGAATTTAATGACTTGGAAGATGATACACTTCTCTAGAAGTCTAGATAGGGGGGATAGAATGGCGATGGGTCGGTAGTTTGAAAAATCATAAGAGTACCCACCTTTATGAAGAGGAATGACATACGAGACTTTTCAGAGGTTTGGGATATGGGATTCCTGTATGGAGCAGTTGATAAGGACAGAGATAGGGTAAGAGACAGACTCAGAAGCCATTTTTAGGAAGTTTCTGGTAAGTTATTGGCTGCAAGGGTGGTGGGTTTCAGTTTTAGAAGGAGCTTTTTAATTGTAGAGGTGGCGACTGATGACAAAATAAAGGAGGGAATGCTTTCTGGATGATTGGTTGGGGTGCATGAAGGGCTATTTTTGGATAATTGGCTGGATAATGCCAAGATGGATTCTGTAAAGTGGTGATTAAATTGAGTGTCTATGTCCATGGTATTGCTGGAGAAGTTTGGGGCTGGAGTAGTGGTTTAGCCTGGTTTTAGTAAGGGAGTTGATAGACTGCCAGAATTTTTATGGATTTTTTTTGAGTATTTGCTTTGTGCCCTTAGGAAGTAGTTCTGTTTATCCAGTTGGATTTGTTCCTTGGCCTGATTTCTAAGCCAGTGGCAGTTTTGTTTGGAACAGGTGGTGATTTCCTTTTTCCAGATTTTCCAGCCTTTATCTCTGCATTTTAGTAGGGACTCTAGTGTCTCTACTTAGCCATGCAGCATAGTTGGCTTTCACTCTAACTTTCCTAGTAGGGGCGAGTCTGTTAAGGATGTTGAGAAAAGCAGTATTAAAGTAGTCAACTGCCTGGTCAAATCCAAGGGTTTGAAGTGGTTCCCAGTTACAATGGCTTAGAACAATGTTGAGATCATAACGGTTTAGGTTGTGAACATCTCGTGCTCCTGGTGATATGCATGAGCATACAAACATTTCTTAGCCGTAAGCAGCCGTAATTAAGACCAGTATAAGTAGTAGCTTGATAGGAGTCAACAGGCAAACGCCGGTAAAAATTCAAGACATCTTCTGTTCTGTCCATACAGTAATTAATTTAGTTTAATAGTTAGCAACTTAATGTTCACACATCCCTGTTGGATATTGACTTCATTCTCACTTTTGACCCCTTCTATTACCAGCCTGCTTGTAATAGGGACTCAGAAGTAGTGTAGGAATTACCCCTGTTACTAACGATCCTTTCTTATCATGCACAGATAAAAGATGAGAAGTGCAAGCACTTGCACAACTTGAAGTTGCCCCTCACATAACCATATATCATTAAGCAGTTTATCACTACATCACTGCCAATCAAAACAAATAGACCCACTTATGCTGAAGTTATAAAGAAATCACTACCAGTGCCGCCTAAATCCCATTAGCGCACAGGGACCCCAACCACAAATATATTATAACCATCACCCACACTTATGAGAAGTTCCACATCTACATCCCAAGGCCACCAGAATAGGTGATTCCACAGTCAAACACAATCAAGCTTCATCAAACTCTAGGAAAGACTCCAAAGACAGGTTCATGGTCAGCAATATGTATATATTTATGTGTGTGTGTATATGTGTGTGTGTGTGTGTGTGTGTGTGTGTGTGTGTGTGTGTGTGTGTGTGTGTGTGTGTGTGTGTGTGTGTGTGTGTGTGTGTGTGGTGTCCAACCCTACACTTACATCTTACCTAGGAAAAAACATTCCATAACACTGCCGCAATTCAGACAAAGTAGGATTAGTGTTACAGAAGGATTTTTGATTAAATATAGCAAAAAGGAAATGGATTTCCTTTTCTGATCAAGTATGTAGGTGTAGGTTTGGTGGTTAGGGTTTAGGTATTTTATTTAATTTTATTTTACATTTGTTAACTAGGAAATTCACTGACTAGGTCCATTTACAGCAGAAGTCCGGGGAGAAAAGCTCCACATTGTTACAAACAGAAAATAAATATTTTTATACAGGAGTAGTACAATAAACATGTACATTTATACAACAAAATAATCAGATATTCAGCATTAAAAATGCAAGAGACAAGACACTTCTCAGCAGTCAGAGAAGTTACAAACAGTAGGGATTAGGAGCTACTTTTACAGGCTTGGCTAATGGTTGCCAGAGTAAGTTAGTCCCATAGAGGGATTAGCAGTGGACTAACTTGGTACTGGTGAATGGATATGGGGAGGAAAGTGTAAGAAAGCCTAAGCTTAAGTAATACAAGGACAAAGGCAGGTATTCATCAGATGTGATTTGAGGGAATTTTTGAAGTGTGAGGGGTGGTGGTGCTTGAAAGTGGTCATGTGCTGTGGAAGATACAATTCCAGTTTCTAGCAATGTGGAATATAGTGCTTTTCCTGCAGTATTGTTTGGCTCTAGTGGTACAGAGGAGGAGATTTGTCACCAGACTGGACAGGAGCGATTTGCTGTGTAGTGGGTAACTAGTTGGGTTAGTGATGGGTTTTATCAGGGTATTTAAGAATATTGTAGACAGTAACTAGCTGGTGGTACTCATAGTTGAGGTGAACTCTAGCTAATTTAGTCCCTTTAGAGCAACATAGTGATGTGTTCTGAAGCTGGTGTTTTTTAGCAAACTTGGCAATCTTATTGTGATCTTATTGTAACATGATTCTATTTTGGTCTAGATCTATTTTTCTGATGTGGGTGAAAAATTGGTGCTGCATACATTAGTGTGGACAGTAGGTGAAGCTCCGCTATGGTGACTCTTTTGCTTTGGTCTGGAAAGAAAGCTTTTGAACCTATATAATGTGCCCATTTTTGGAGAACCTTTGATGGTATGTGAGATGCGGGACATTGAAGTGAAGTGAAGATTATCATCAATTTCAATGCTGAAAGCACTGGTATGGTTGTGAAGGAAATGGTAGAGTTTTATATTTTAGAGGTGATGGTGAAGAGAGGAGCAGTTTTTTGACGAAAGTTAGGGTAAATAGTGCACTTAGTCTTTACTGGGTTTAGGGATGAGTTGGATATCAAAAATTAAATTTTTCTACAGAGTTTCTGGCTGAGCTGCTGCAGAAAGGTTGGAGATGGGGCTGTGCAGATTAAAAGTCAAATCATCTGCATACTGAATAAGTGTAGCATGCTGGGCTGAG